>NC_052147.1:115679641-116046731 GCF_902713615.1 Scyliorhinus canicula | reverse complement strand
ACACTGACATATGTTCAGGCTTAATCCCTCATCTGTGCAAAGTCCACAGGTCTGAATAGGAATGGGAACACAATTAATGTTAATGCCCTTGAGTTCATCAAGCGGATAAAAGAAAAATTGTCACATCTGATTGTTAATTGAGTGCAGACGCGATGGACCGCATGACCGAATTCTGCTCCTATATCATATGGTCTTAATTAACAATCTATTCCGGGCAGCATGATGGTGCAGTGGTTAACACTGCTGCCTCATGGCGCCGAGGACCGGGGTTCGATCCCTTCTCCAGTTCACTATCTATGTGGAGTTTGCACATTCTCCCCCTGTCTGCGTGGGTCTCACCCCCACAACCCAAGGATGTGCAGGGTAGGTGAATTGGCCACACTAAATTGCCCCTTAATTGGGAAAAAAAAAATTGGGTACTCTAAATTTTAAAAAAATTATCAATCTGTTCTGGCAGTTGGTTGATGCTAAAGGTAAGATACTATCCTTTAAACTCTCAGACCTGTATTCAAATCCAGTCCAAACTGATGGGGATGAAAGTCTGTGTTTAGGAAAAGAGAACGGAAGTGGGATGAATTGGTTCACTCTTTCAAAGCGTTAGCACAGGCACAATGAACTGACTGGCCTCTTTCTGTACTTTAAGAGTCTATGAGGTGCATGTGAGAGTAAATGATAGATGAGACTAACGCTGATTAGATTACAATGTGAGTACTGTGTGCACTTAAGAATATAAACATTATTGTTACTCTATAAACGTTTTGAGGTACTTGGTGGCACGGTGGTTAGCACTGATGCCTCATAGAGGGACCCGGGTTCGATTCCGGCCTTGGGTGACTGTATGGAGTTTGCACATTCTCTCCGTTTCTGCGTGGGTTTCCTCTGGGTGCTCAGGCTTCCACCCACAGACTCAAGATGTGCAGGTTAGGTGGATTGGCCATGACCAAGGCACCGGGTTATGGGGATAGCGTAAGGGAGTGGGCCTGGATAGAATTCTCTTTTGGAGGGTCAGTGCAGAAGGTTGAATGGCCTCCTTCTGCACTGTAGGGAATTCAGTGGAATACGGTTAAATAGAAATATTTTGGATGATACGGCAGAGACGTGTACCATGAGATATGGCTGCTTGGTCTTTATGCTAATCAGATTGGTCCATGCTAACTACATACTATTCGGTATGTGGTCAGTATAAAGTAATTCTGCCACTTGATCAATATGTGGCGATTGCACCCCTAACAGCACTTATATGTGCCTACACCAAATTAACTGTAGCAGTTTAAATAGGGAACTTATTGCCACCTTCTCAAGAGGAATTAGGGATGGGCAACAAATGATGATCATGCCAGCTATGTCCACATCCCATGAATTAAAATTCTAAACAATTTTACAGTTGTTTCAAATCTTTAAACTCACCCCCCCCCCCCAAAAAAAAATCCACCCCGCATAACACTTCACCGTATTGGATTCAGTTCATGTTCTGGTAATATGTGGTAAGTAACCTTTGCGAGGACAAACCAGTCACAGAGACTGTCATTAACCTCAGAATGAATGCCCCAGTCCACCTCATTGCCCTGCCACTAGCACCTCACCAGGAAACCATTTTCAGAAAGTGGTGAAGGGGAAAAGCATATGTTTGAATGATTGTTCAGTGCACAATTGTAAATAGCTGGCAATGCCCTGAGAGCTATAACTCTGGCTTTGGTCTCCAACTCTTTGATACACATGAGTGAATGTTTTACTTTGTGACTTGATGCCAGATAGCAACAATTTTATACAATGCACATTATTGATAGCAGACCATTTCAATGCTTTGATTTTATTCATTGAACCAAGACATTTGCTCTGTGGCACTCATGCCCAGAACCAAAGACTGTTTAGTTACCTATTGGGGAAGGGGAAGCGACAGAAACAAAATGGTACTGTTTTAAAGGAGGTCCAGGAACAAAGTGATCTGCAGGATTCACAAACACGTGACTGCATAGGTTTTCTCCGGGTGCTCCCACATTCCAAAGATGTGCAGGTTAGGTGGATTGGCCATGATAAATTGCCCCTTATTGTTGAAAGATGTGCAGTTTAAGTGGGTTTATACGGTTACAGGATAGGGCAGAGGAATGGGCCCAGGTAGGGTGCTCTTTCAGAGGGTCAGTGCAGACCTTTTTTTCTATAAATTTAGAGTACCTAATTCATTTTTTCCAATTGAGGGGCAATTTAGCGTGGCCAATCCACCTACCTTGCACATCTTTTGTGTTGTGCGGGTGGACAGTGACCCAGAGCTGGGATCGATCATGGGATCTCGGCGCTGTGAGACTGCAGTGCTAACCACTGCGCCACTGTGCTGCCAGGATCAGTGCAGACTTGATGGGCCAAATTGCCTCCTGCACTGTAGGAATTCTACAAATCCTTGAAGTTGGCAGGCAGTGGCATAGTGATATTGTCACTGGACTAGTAATCCAGAGGCCCAGGGTAATGCTCTGGGGATATGGGTTTGAATCCCATCAGGGCAGATGGTAATATTTGAATTCAATAAAAATCTGGAATTAAAGTCTAATGATGACCATGAAACCATTGTCGATTGTGGTAAAGACCCATCTCGTTCATTTTTTTCTAACAGTAACGAATGTCAATGTCAAACCCCATATCAATAAAAATGATCCCATCCTCCCACCAAACCCCCAAACATTAGCCGCATATTAACATAAACAAATGACAAAAAAGGAATCACCCATAGTCACCATTAACACATACAGTCCTTCTCTCTCTCTCTCTCTCTCTCTCTCCTTCCCCCCCCCCCCCCCCCCCCCCCCCCCCCCCCCCCCCCCCCCGCGCAATGTTTTAGAATTAGAACATTACAGCGCAGTACAGGCCCTTCGGCCCTCGATGTTGCGCCGACCTTAGAAACCACTCTAAAGCCCATCTGCACTATTCCATTATCATCCATATGTTTATCCAATGACCATTTAAATGCCCTTAATGTTGACGAGTCCACTACTGTTGCAGGCAGGGCATTCCACGCCCTTACTACACTGAATAAAGAACCTATCTCTGACATCTGTCCTATATCTATCTCCCCTCAATTTAATCGGCCACCCTTCCCTGGAAAAATAAATTGGGTATCTAAATTTATTTTTAAAAATAATTACTTGTACTAGCTTTTTTTATTCCAGATTAATTTATTAAATTTAAATTTCCAGCTGCCGTGGTGAGATTTAAACTAATGCCTCCAGATCATTAGTTTGGCAAGTGGATGACTAGTTCAGCAACATTGCAACGATGCTGCCAGACCAATGCTCTGGTGATACCAGTGTTGATTTGTACAGCAAAGCACCTGGATCAAAATAAGATCTTGAATGGGTGACATGTCAGTAGACATAGTGGTTCTTCAGCACATTCCCTGTGTTTGGAGCCAGTACCTAAAGAAATCCAGCAGCATAAATTTGATGCTAGTTTGGGCACACATACAAAGGCACTCTTAAATAACATCCAGCAGTGTGCTGAAGTGCTTGGATGCGAATCTAAAACCTCATAGTAATCCAGAAGTTGATTCTAGGATCAGAGCTTCTGAGAAGCAGAGTGTTTCTGAGAGTTTGCTGCATAAATCAGACTCTTTTAACCCCTCAAAGAGCCGGCTCATCCTCGCCCTTGTAAGGTGCGCTCTATACACCACCTTCAGCTGTATCAGCCCCAAACTCGCACATGAGGTGGAGGCGTTCACCTTCGGATCACCTCACACCAGAAACCCTCCTCCATACCCTCTCCCAACTCTTCCTCCCACTTTGCCTTGATCCCTTCTAGCGGTGCCTTCTCCTCCTCCAAAATAGCCCCGTAAACCACCAATACTACCCCTTCTCCAGTCCCCCTGTCGTCAGCACCTCCTCCAGCAATGTGGAGGCCGGCTCTACTGGGAAGCCCTGTATCTCCTTTCTGGCAAAATCTCGAACCTGCATGTATCTAAATATTTCCCCCTGCTCCAGCCCATACTTCGCTCCCAGCTCCTTCAATCCTGCAAAACGACTCCCAGACATCAAATCTTTTAGTGTCCTAATTCCTTTCTCCTCCCATCTCTGAAAATTTCCATCCCACTTCCCTGGCTCAAATCTATGGCTCCCCTGAATCGGCATTTCCCTTGACCCTGCCCCCAACCCGAAGTGCAGGCGAAACTACCTGACTCACCTGGTTCATTAATGTCCTTTAGGGAAGGAAATCTGCTGTCCTTACCTCAGTTTTGCCGACATGTGACTCCAGACCACAGCAATGTGGTTGACTCTTAAATGCCCTCAGGGATGGGCAACAAAATGCTGCCACAGCCAGCGACGCCCACATCCCATGGACGAGTCATCAAGCTGTTTATTTTTTTAAAAGAGAACCTATGGCTTTATTAATAGGGGCATGGAGTTCAAAAACAGAGAATTTGTACTAAACCTTTATTAATCATTGGTTAAACCTTAGCTGGAGTGTTGTATCCAATTTTGGGCACCATGTTTCAGGAACCTTGGGGATGTAAAGGAGATTTACGATAAGGATACAGGGTTGAGGAAATATAAAATGAGTCTGGTGAAGTTGGGATTACACTCCTTGGGGTGCAGAAAGTGAAGATTTAATAGTGTTCAAAATTACTAGGGGTTTTGATAGAGCAATGGAGGAGAAACTGACAGCTGGGTTGATAACCAGAGGATGCAGATATGGGGACAGAAGTACCACAGCGAAGGTGAGGGGACAATTTATGATGACTGAATGCACTGCCTGAAAAGGTAGTAAAAGCAGATTTAGAAGTAAATTGTAAAATACTTACTTGGAAAGAAAATATTTGTATGACTGGAGAAAGAGCAGGTGACTAAGATTAATTGGATAGCTATCAAAGAATACAGACAGGATGTTCTGAATGGATTCCTTCTGCGTTGTGTGATTGTATAGTGTGACATTTTAAAATATTTGATTTCAGATGGAAATTCTATGTGAACACCAGCAATTCCGGGTCCAGGTGGATGGGCAGCGGCTTTTTGATTTCACACATCGCGTTCAACAACTACAAAAACTAACTGCTTTAAAAATTACAGGTGATGTTCGACTGACAAAAGTAGTTTGATTTCTGTAATAATAGTTCTCAAGAAAAGGCAACTTAAGAAGCAGGTGGTTTTACAGCTTTGTTAGGTATTTTAAAATCTGCAGACTGTCTGATCCTGCACCAACTGGTCTTCCGGGCAGCAGCATAAAGTTTTTCAAACATTGGAAAAGTGTGCTTTTAAAAAAAGGTTAGCAGCATTTGTTCAAGACAGTTCTGTGCACTGAGCTTTTTCAGCAATTGAATTTGATTTTTACATTGCAGCAGCAAATTGGACCTAGTTAAGAGCTTTCTCCTTTCTGTAATTAAATATTTTGGATGTTCTGAACTTTGTCTGCATTTGTTCTTTTGTTTACATCACACTGCAAACAGTCAGCCTTCCCATTGCTTTAATATTGGCTTTCTGTGTCCAACTTTTTGGAGTATGTCAAATAACATTTTCATGTGCAATAAAGGATATATTCCCCAACACTTGTCTTACCCTATCAGTGTTTATCCCAAACAGCTACTTATAAAGCGGACAAATGGCACTGAACATTTGTCGCCATCATTTTAGGCACCGCTTAGACATTATAAAGTCAGCCGGCCATCTCAACAGCTCAAGCAACAGTAGTAACTTCCAATTAGCTGCCATTAAGCCTAACCTCCCTCCAGCCCTCAGTTGCCTTGTGAATGCCTACTTACTGCAAGTTCTTACCGGCCTGCTGAGCAGGACACAATTTTAAACTTTGGAAGTGTATTTGTTCCCCTCATTGGGGTTAAATATAATCCAGCTTAAAAACAATGAATGGAGGTGACATATTCCAGCTCCTTTATAGGATGAGAGAGTACATCCAACCACTTCACCCTACCATCCTACAAAAGTCTGATGGCTACAGAACTTTAATCTCAATAAGGCTAATCATCTGTTTTCAGCTCATAATTCTGAGTCACGCTTTTTCACTTCCACTATTCTTTTTCTAAAAATATACTCTACAACATTTGTAAAAGTATATTACATAACAGTTCAAATTCGATCTTTACATAAAGTGCAATACAGATCAGTTTATTTCAGTACCATGCGTAAGGTACTTCAGTACAATGCATAAGGTACACTTACAGGTCATATTTACAATGTGCACTTACATTTCATATCAAACATTCTGTGGCGCATACAGCCAAACGGATTTGAAACGGTTTCCAGCCCCTCGGTATACTGTGACAGGAGGAAATTGGACAGTAGCCTTTCTGCATCGAGCCTTTGTGGCATCAGCCTCAAGCTTTAGTGTATCCCTCAGCATGTAGTCCTGGACTAGGAATATGCCAGTCTGAAATGTTTTGTCATCCTGAGCTTCTGTACCTAGAAGACCAGCAAGGTTCAGGCTGACCAAAAGAGCGTCTTTCACAGAGTTGATGCACCCCTGAGAACAGTCCGTACAGTGCAGCGTCCTACAGTCTGGAGCTGCTTGGAATATATCTCAACAAAACTACATCTTTTTCCATACCTTCTTTGCAAAGGCATATTCCAGAAGATGGTGGATGACAGTCTCTACCCCACTGCACCCTTGACAGCAGCGCGCGGACACTGTGCGACATCCAACATGCAGGAATAATCTGACAGGGAGGGTCCTCCTCACCATCAGCCAAGATAAACCTTGATATTTGTTCAAAAATTCTGACAAAAAAAAGACCAAAAAAAAAAAAGTTCTGACAATGATGAATTCTGACAAATGAGTTTGACAGTCTGTTCAGGAAACCATCCAATAGGATCCACTCTCTCCTTTTCCCGCAGAGCCTCGATGACGTTATGTGCGGAGCGCTGCCTGATGGACTTGTGGTCAAAGGTGTTTTTCTGCACCAACTTTTCCACAGGATAGGTGGTAATGCACGGGTGTTACGACCAGTGAGGACACCTGTCAGCACTCATACCTTTCTTTCTCACTCATTGATTGGTCATAACACAATTTTTTGTAATTTATAAGGATGAAAGAACTAATATCTGTGCTGAACCATTTGCATGCTGATTGCGAAGAACCCAGTATGACAGACTTTCTTGGATTTAAGTACAAAGGGGCCAGTTTTTATTGAACTAAAAATCCACCCGGGTACAGATAAAAATATATTTAGAAAGGTAAACCCGTATCTTGACCTTCACAGCAATGCACACACACAACCATGCAAGATGGCAAGCTGTACTATATGAGATTCACGGCTGAGGCAGATTTTTCCCATGGTGGTCTTGAAATTCCGGCATCACAGAACCTTTACAGTACAGAAGAAAACGATTCGGCCCATCATGTCTGCACTGCCTCTCTGAAAGGGAATTCTACCTAATCCCACCCCGCTGCCTTATCCCCGTAACCTTACATATTATTTACTTTCAGATAGCAATCCAATTCCTGTTAGAATACCCCGATCAAACCTGCCTCAGGAACCACCCTTTCAGGAAGTTCTATTGAGACTGGATGAAAGTTATATTCCTCACATCACTTCTACTACTTTAGCCCATTATTTTAATTTGGTGCCCTCTAGTTCTAGATGTACTCTTGAGAGGGAACATTTTCGTACTATTTACGCTGTTTATACCCCTCAGGATCTTGAATAGCTCTTATCAGGTCTCCTCAAACTTATTTTCTCCAAGAAAAACAGACCCACCTCTTCTCATAGCTACAGTCATTTATCTTTGGAACCATTCTCATGAATTAGATTATAAATTGATTATTAATAGAAGAGTCCCTTTATTAAATAGAGTGATAAGAGCATTCAACAGTAAGTTATTGTTAGAAGTCATGGGCACAATTCACTGGAAAAAACGCAAAGTGGAGTTTGGGGCACATTTGGCGGTGTGTTTAGGAAAGATGCAATGCTGAACTTGAGACCATTATTCAACAGCACTGAGCCATTTTTTTGGATCTCGGGGAGTTTATCCCTGTTGCGGCCACACTTTGTATGTTTTCCGGCAGAGATGGCATGGGGATGGGAGCAGTTACATAAGTTAAATTTGGCCCGGTTAGTTGTGTTATGGGTCAGTGTTTAGAGAACCCCAAAGTGTATCATGGAGTTCACCTGACCTCCAACTTTTAATAGATTGTGGTTATGGGGAGCACACGGACCAACCTTACAAGTTGATGCAAACAGCGAACTAAAGTACTTTTAAATTAAAACAATGTTTATTTATGAAATCAGTTAACACTTTATAAACCCACAGTAAACATCTTAACAACTATCAACACCAATCATCCCCACAGATACAATATTCTATAAGTAACGCTTAATCTTTCCTTGCAACATCCATAAGACAAAAGACCCGTTTTAACACAGAGATCAGGTTTAAATTTTCTACTGGGAGCAGTTATCACTTTGAAATCAACCAAATGATCTGGGGACAGTCTTTAGATTGCAGAGAGATCCTTATACAGCTGCTTGCTTTTCCTGCAGCTATCCAGCTCTCAAATCAAAACTAAAAACACCCTGTAGCTGCCTGCTCAAAAGCGTAAGTGAAAGACAGGCAGCCCAGCTCCACCCATTTTCTGACATCACTGCAGCTATCTAACAAACACCCATTTCTTAAAGATACACCCACTACAGCTATTCTATAAACACCTACTTCTTAAAGGTACTTGCACATGACAGTTCAACAAATGAAAGAGGACTTTCAGAGGGGGCACATGCTCCCGTTGTCACTGGCGGGGAGGGTACAGTCCGTAAAAATGACGGTTCTCCTGAGAATTTTGCCTCCCTATTTTTATACCGAAGGCTGTTTTTGAGCTGGTGAATACGGTGATCTCTGGGTTTGTGTGGGCGGTAGAACTCCGTGAGTAAAGCACGGTAGCATTGTGGATAGCACAACTGCTTCACAGTTCCAGGGTCCCAGGTTCGATTCCGGCTTGGGTCACTGTCTGGGCGAAGTCTGCACATCCTCCCCGTGTGTGCGTGGGTTTCCTCCGGGTGCTCCGGTTTCCTCCCACAGTTCAAAGATGTTCAAGTTCGGTGGATTGGCCATGCTAAATTGCCCTTAGTGTCCAAAATTGCCCTTGGTGTTGGGTGTGGTTACTGGGTTCTGGGGATAGGGTGGAGGTGTTGACCTTGGGTAGGGAGCTCTTTCCAAGAGCCGGTGCAGACTCAATGGGCCGAATGGCCTCCTTCTGCACTGTAAATTGTATGATATGGGAGTGGAGGGAGCGTCGTTTTGGGCTCCAATTTGTGGTAATCACCGGTTTATACCAGGGAGAATGGATGGGGGTTTTGGAGGTGGCAGAGAGCAGGGATTGAGAGGCTGTGGGACGTGTTTATTGATGGGAGCTTTTCCTGTTTGGAGGATCTGGAAGTGGTGTTTGAATTGCCAGGAGGGAATGGGTTTCGGTATCTGCAGGTAAGGGATTTTATGCAAGGCTAGGTTTCGACCTTTCCGCTCCTATCGCCGCAGGGGATACAGGACAAGGTAGTTTTGAAAACGGGGGTGGGGGAGGGGAAGGTATCGGAAATCTATAAAGAACTTATGGAGTGAGAGGAAACCCAGTTAGGTGAGCTAAAACATAAATGGGAAGATGAGTTGGGAAAGGATCTGGGAGGATGCCCTGAGCAGAGTCAACGTGACCTCATGTGCCAGGCTCAGCTTGATACAAATTAAGGTGGTTCACCGGGTACACATGACGGTGGCCCGGATGAGCAGGTTTTTTGGGGTGGCGGACAGGTGTGTGCAGGTGGGCCCGCAAATCATGTCCACATGTTTTGGGCATGTCCGAAGCTCAGGGGATTCTGGCAGTAATTTGTGGATGTCATGTCCACGGTACTAAAAACGAGGGTGGCGCCGAGTCCAGAGGTGGCGATTTTTGGAGCGTCGGTAGACCCGGGAGTCCAGGGGGCGAGAGAGGCTGACGTTTGGGCCTTTGCTTCCTCGGTAGCCCGGAGACGGATCTTACTAGCGTGGAGGGACTCGAAGCCCCCGAAATCAGGGGTATGGGTTAGTGACATGTCTGAGTTTCTCAGGCTTGAGAAGATTCAGTTCGCCCTGAGAGGATCAACGTTAGGATCCGTTCGGATGTGGCAGCCGTTTATTGACTTCTTCAGGGAAAACGAAACTGTTAGCAGATTCAATAAAGGGGGGGATTAGGGAGTAAGGGGGAGTTGGGCTACTTTTGTCTAGCTTAGGTAGGAACAGTGGGAAATGGAGTATCTCGCCCCCTGGATTCCCGGGTCTACCGACGCTCCAAAAATCACCACCTCTGGACTCGGCACCAGCCTCGCTTTTAGTACCGTGGAAATGACATCCACAAATTCCTGCCAGAATCCCCTGATTCAGTATTACGTACTGAATTATGTTTACATTTATACTTGTATCTTGTTAGAAAACCATACATGCCTTAATGAACTTTGTTAAATATTCCACCCAGGGCTGGACTCAAAGACCAGGGGTGTAGCGATCTTGATCAATAAACAAGTGGCATTCGAGGCAGGGAGAATCGTGTCAGACATGGGGGGTAGGTACCTAATGGTGAGTGGGAAGCTGGAGGGGGTGTGGGTGGTACTTGTGAATGTATATGCTCCGAATTGGGACGATGTGGAATTTATGAAATGAAAATCGCTTATTGTCACGAGTAGGCTTCAGTGAAGTTACTGTGAAAAGCCCCTAGTCGCCACATTCCGGCGCCTGTTCGGGGAGGCTGTTACGGGAATTGAACCGTGCTGCTGGCCTGCCTTGATCTGCTTTCAAAGCCAGCGATTTAGCCCAGTGTGCTAAACAGCCCCTGGTGGGTGTTAGGTAAGATCCCAGACTTAGGAGTCACATAACCTGATCATGGGGGTAGATTTTAATAGTCATTGATCTGGAATTGGACCGGTCAAAATCCAGGACAGGGAGGGTGCCAGCCACGGCAAAGGAATTGAAGGGGTTTATAGAACAGATGGGGGGAGTAGACCCATGGATGTTTGCAAGACCAAGGGCGAAGGAGTTTTGCTTTTACTCCCATGTCCACAAGGTATACTCTCGCATTGACTTTTTTGTTCTGAGCAGGGCTCAGTGGTGGTGGATTCTAAGTACTCGGCAATTGCAGTGTAGGTTCATGCCCCACATTGGGTGGATCTACAGGTTAGTTTGGAGACAGTACAATGCCCGCTATGGAGGCTGGATGTGGGGTTGTTAGCGGACAAAGCGATCTGTGGGCAGGTGAACAAGTCCATCCAAACCTACCTGGAAACAAATGATACGGGGGAGGTCTCTGCAGCAACGGTTTGGGAAGCTTTGAAGGCAGTGGTCAGAGGGGAATTAATCTCGAGACGATCCCACAGAGAAAAGGCGGAACAGGCTGAGAGGGATAGGTTAGTTGAGGAGATACTCCAGGTGGACAGGAGATACTCGGAGGCCCTGGACGCAGGGCTACTGAGGAAGCGGCGGCGGTTACAGGTGAAGTTTGGGCTGTTGACCACAGGGAAAGCGGTGGAACAGCTGAGGAAGGCAAGGGGGGCGATTTATGAGTATGGGGAAAAGGCAAGCAGAATGTTAGTGCACCAGCTCAGAAAAAGAGAGGCGGCCAGGGAGATGGGGAGAGTAAAGAGTAGAGGCGGGAAAACTGTCCTGGACACAGTGGGGGTGAATGAGATGTTTAAGGAGTTATACAGCAAATTATATGATTGGAACCCCCGGCTGGGGTGGAGGGGATGAGGCGGTTTTTGGGTCAGTTAAGGTGAATGAGAATCTGGTGGAAGGGCTGGAAGCCCCAATTGAGATTGAGGAAATAATTGAGGGGCTGGAGGGCATGCAGTTGGGCAAGGCCCTGAGGCCGGACGGCTACCCGGTGGAATTCTATAAGAAGTTTTCAGAGATATTGAGCCCACTGCTGGTGAGGACATTTAATGAAGCAAGAGAGAAGGGAGTCCACCCCCCAACAATGTCGCAGGCCTCTATTTCATTGATACTGAAACGGGAGAAGGATCCGGAGCAATGTGGGTCATACAGGCCAATTTCTCTACTGAATGTGGACGGTAAACTGCTGGCTAAAATACTGGCCACAAGGATAGAGGATTGTGTCCCGGGGGTGATAGGGGAAGACCAGACGGGATTTGTAAAGGGCAGGCAACTCAAGGCCAACGTTCGAAGGCTTTTAAATGTCATTGTGATGCCTTCAGAAGGAGGGGAGATGGAGGTGGTGGTAGCGATGGATGCGAAGAAGGCATTTGATCGGTGGAGTGGGATTATCTGTGGGAGGCGCTGAGAAGGTTTGGGTTTGGTGAGGGCTTCGCGGTTGCTCTATCAGGCACCATTAGCGAGTGTGCGTACGAACTGGCTGAGATCGGGGTATTTTAAACTACACCGAGGGACGAGGCAAGTTGCCCCCTCTCCCCGCTACTGTTTGCTCTAGCTATAGAGCCACTGGCCATGGCGTTAAGAGCCTGTAGGAACTGGAAAGGGCTGGTTCGGGCGTTGGGGGGAGGGAGGGGGGAGCACCAGGTCTCGCTTTACACAGATGACCTGCTCTTGTATATTTCAGACCCGTTGGGAGGGGATGGGGGAAGTAATGCGGATCCTCAGGGAATTCGGTAATTTTTCGGGGTATAAATTGAACATGGGGAAAAGCAAGATGTTTGCGATCCAGGCAAGAGGGCAGAAGAGACTGGGAGAGCTGCCGTTTAGAATGGTAGGAAGGAGCTTTCGATATCTGGAAATCTAGGTGGCCCAGGAATTGGAGGCACTGCACAAGTTAAGCCTTTCCCGGCTCGTAGAACAAATGAAAGATGACTTCAAGAGATGGGACTTGCTCCCGCGATCACTGGCGGGGAGGGTACAGACTGTGAAAATAACTGCCCTCCCCAGATTTCTGTTTGTCTTTCAGTGCCTCCCCATCTTCATCCCGAGGGCCTTTTTCAAGCTGGTGAATGAGGTTATTTTGGGCTTTGTGCGGGCGGGTAAAACCACGCGAGTGAAGAAAGTGTTGCTGGAGCGCAGTCAGGGGGGGAGGGTGGGTTAGTGCTGCTGAACCTTTGCAATTACTACTGGGCGGTTAATATAGCCATGATTAGGAAGTGGGTAGTGGGGGAGAAGTCGGTATGGGAGCAGATTGGGGTGGCATCATGTGAAGACACCAGTTTGGGAGCAATGATATCGGCATCTCTTCCGTTCTCGCCGGTCCGATATTCCGCAAGTCCGGTGGTGGTTGGGGCTCCGAGAATTTGGGAGCAGTGGAGGAGATATAAGAGAGATATAAGATATAAGGGAGCATCGGTTTGGACCCTGATTTGTCATAACGATCAGTGTGTACCGGGTAGGCTGAATGGTGGGTTCTGGATATGCAAAGGGCAGGAATTAGGAGGATGGGGGATTTATTATAGACGGGAGCTTCCCCAGCTTGAAAGCCTTGGAGGATAAATTTGAATTGCCAGCAGGTAATTGTTTTAGGTATTTGCAGGTGCGAGACTTCTTGGGAAGGCAGGTTCCGGCCTTCCTGTTGCTGCCACCATGGGGGATACAGGACAGAATAGTCTCCAGTACCTGAGTGGGAGAGGGGAAGGTATCAGATATTTACCAGGAACTTTTGGATGCGGAGGAAACTCCGGTGGAGGACCTTAAGGGCAAGTAAGAAGACGAGCTAGGAGGAGAGATAGAGTCGGGTCTGTGGGCGAGTGCTCTAAGCAGGATTAATACATCCTCATCATGTGCCAGGCTTAGCCTGATACAATTCAAGGTAGTCCACCGGGCACACATGACGGTGGCCCGGATGAGTAAGTTTTTTGGGGTAGAGGATAGGTGTGCGAGTTGCGCAGGAAGCCCAGCAAATCATGTCCACCTGGTTTTGGGCATGCCCGAAGCTTAGAGGGTTTTGGCAGGGTTTCGCTAAGGCAATGGTCTTTGCCTCCCTGGTAGCCTGGAGACGGATCTTATTAATGTGGAGGGACTCGAAGCCCTCGAGTGTAGAGACCTGGGTTAGTAACATGGCTGGGTTTCTCAGTCTCAAGAAAATAAAGTTTGCCTTAAGAGGGTCAATGGTTGGGTTCACCTGGAGGTGGCAGCTGTTCGTCGACTTTCTTGGGGAAAATGAAAATGTCAGCAGATGCAGAATTCCAAGTGAGACGGGGGGTGGGGGGCTGGATTATTGTTTTATGGTTGGGATGTGTGAAGATTATGATAGGGGGGGAATGTTTATTGTACCATGTTTATGTCGCTGTTATTATTATAAAAACTTGCAAATACCCAAATAAAAATATTTTTTTAAAAATAAACTTTGTTTAAAAAAAACGTTTTCCTGAGCCTGGGCCGGCGGGGCCCGGATGTGAGCAGGCCGGCCTCCCGCGTGGTGTCGGTTATTGTCCCAGGCGCAGAGAGAGAGGAAGATGGCTGGCGGGAAAGCTGGGAAGGACTCAGGAAAAGCCAAGGCTAAAGCAGTTTCCTGCTCTCAAAGAGCAGGGCTACAGTTTCCTGTAGGTCGTATTCACAGGCTTTTGAAGACTCGTACCACTAGCCATGGATGGGTGGGTGCTACAGCTGCAGTGTACAGTGCAGCCATCCTGGAGTATCTCACTGCTGAGGTGCTGGAGTTGGCAGGAAATGCATCAAAGGATCTGAAAGTAAAACGCATCATGCCACGTCACTTGCAATTGGCTATCCGAGGTGATGAGGAACTGGATTCGCTGATCAAGGCAACCATTGCTGGTGGTGGTGTGATTCCTCACATCCATAAGTCTCTGATTGGGAAGAAGGGACAGCAGAAAACTGCATAAAGCCCAGTTTTGAGCCCTACCCTCTTCCTCCCTACTGTCGTACTGTAATTTGGACAGAAGAAACCTGGGGATACTTGGCATATTTTTTTTTAAAAGAGTAGTTGAAATAAAATGGGAAGAGTTTTAGGAGCTGACTTTAGTGTTCACTATAATCTGAAAGACCTGTTTGTATGTACTACGGTTTGGACTTGTAGCTGTATGACAATATAACTAGAACAGCGGTTTGTCAAAAATTAGGTAACGCAAGTGTGTTTTATACAATAAAACAATTCATAAAACCATTTTATAAAAAAACAACGTTTTCCGGCATAGGGGAGCTGAAGTCACCAGCAGGACCAGCTTCTTGCTGACCGGGGTGCCATTTTGAAAGGCTGCCCCGATCTCCACACATGCCATTTCGGGACCACCTGCTTTCAGGATCCCCACACCCCCACCCCCAACCTTTCTGCAGCTCCATCAAACATCCCTTTTCTTGTCATGGACCCCCAGGCCCTGACTGTTGGCAGTGCTAACCTGGCACTGGCACTTTGGCAGTGCCAGCCAAACACCCTGATAGTGCCAGGCTGGCACTGCCTGGGTAGGTCAGCACAGAGCATAGTGGTTAGCACTGTGGCTTCACTGTCTGTGCGGAGTCTGCACGTTCTCCCCGTGTCTGCGTCGGTTTCCTCCGGGTTCTCTGGTTTCCTCCCACATTCCAAAGATGTGCCGGTTAGGTGGATTGGCCATGCCAAATTGCCCTTAGTGTTCAAAAAGGTTAGGCGGGGTTATTAAGTTAGGGGGATTGGGTGGAAGTAAGGACTAAGTGGGTCGGTGCAGACTCTATAGGCCGAATGGCCTTCTTCTGCACTCTATGTTCTATGTTCTACCCTGACCAGTCCCCGGCCACCCGGGGAGGTTCCAAGGGCCTATGAAACTCCCCCAAGATGCCATCACATCTGGTCCATGCTTGTGGAAACCAGTGCTAATCAGTGCCGAGTTGAGGCCTGGCAGGCGAGGTTATTGACTCCTGGACATCGATGAATGCGGCATCAGGAGAATTAAATGAGTCATTAAATATAATTATCTGGGTCGCGGCCATTGTGGCGTAATTCAGATCACACCCGGCGTAGAGTCAGGTGACTCGAAATTTGCCTGGCGCCCCAATTTGGGACTCTCTTGGTATCCATCCATTCTGCCTGGTTCTGTTCCAGGCGCAACACGGTGGCCGAATCATGCCTCATATTTCGGAACAAAAACAATTGAAAGGATTTCCGTTTAATTGCCAATCTATGGCGACATACCTTGATGTTCAGGTGCACGGAGGTGGGATGTGTATTATTACAGGAGTCAATAGGCCTTGATATAGTGGAAGTTGAGTTTGAGTCAGCACTTCTCAATGTGTGGTGGAGATGAGGTAACGGCTTGGGTCCAGAACAGTTAGCTTACTGTGTATTGCAGCAGCTGAGTTCACCTTGAGCACAGGTCGGTAGTAACATCAAAAGTTAACCGTTACATGTTGAGACTAATTTTTGGACTGCCTGAGAAATTGTCAGGTGACCTACATGTTGTATATTCAGTATTACTGCAAAGATAAATTGTTGCATAGGCCTCAGCACATTTTAGCAACAGCAGATCCTTTTGAAACATTTTTGAATTCAATATGAAAGGACTCTTCTATGGTTTGTGTGCCTTTCATTGTCCGGGTTTTGTTCTAGACTCATGACTTACACTATAGTTTATAACTTAGGTTTTATTTTCGATCATGACCATTTCATTATTTGTGAAACATTTATGCTCATCTATTCTTATTTTCTCTCGCACCCTTTTCTAAACACCTTAGTTAAAGTTTTAGAATCAACATTAATAAACAGGATAAGCCTTTAATTCTTCTCTTCCTCTGGGCTTCCTATCGCCTTATTATTAAGGGTCACTAATGGAGCAACTAATTACTTCTCTTCCAACATTTCTCTGAACTCTTGCCTTCCCGCTTTCAAATTATCCCAGTATTTCTAAAAATAATGCCTGCAGCCCACTGAGTTCCTGGAATTTTTTTCTTCTATCAAAGACTGAAGAGGTTATCTCAATCTCGATCTCTCCCAAAGAGCCATTAAAATGTTCCTTCTCTGCTTCCGAAAGTATTTAATGGAGAAAATATCCCATGGCCCTTTAATATGAAGGACAGTGGGGGTGGGAAGAAGCAAGCATGAATTGGCAGAAAATTAAGTGCAGAAAAACAAAGAGACGGGGTCAGGAAGTTTTGAGGAGACTTGTGAAGATGTGGAGAAAGTAACGCAAGTGAAATGGGGACAGGATGACAATTGCAGAACGGATGGTTGAAGGCTGTGCTCCCAATTGTGGAGCAGAGGATGAGGGAGTTGGAGATAAAAGGCTCGATTCAACTAAATGGGAACAAAGTCCCATAGGGAGTGCGTTGAGCTGCTTATTTCCCAGTGCTCTCAGCGCCGAGAAACACATGACTATACAACGCAAGTCGCGTTGTATAAGGGGCCTCAGCTGCACATAGCCCCGTTTTGTACACTGGGGAGCTGCACTCATTGTAACTCCCTGGTGTAGTGAGAGATTGGGATGCCATTTTTAAACAGCATCCTGCTGTCCGTTGCCCCCTGAAGAGATCCCCGACTGTCCCCAGCCCAAACACCCCTACCCCCTCCCCACACCCCCAACACCCACGCAGGGCACTTCGGGCCATATCACACGTGCACATAAAATACTAGCTAGGCACCTTGGCAGTGCCAGACTGGTACCAGGTGCCAGGGTGACACAAACAGTGCCAGGGCACCACACTGCCCAGAAGGCATGCAGCTGGGGGCCTCCGATACCCTGGGTGATCCCATTAGTACCATTCCATCTAGTCCCCACCTAAACAGTGTTCTCGGAGGTGAAGGGGATGAATACCAAAGCCTCAGGTACCTCAGGAATCTGCACATTAAAGTGAGGCTAACTGTCTTGCTCTGATGTGCAGTTTTTCCAAAAAGTGATCCTGCCCATAATGGATGGGATTTACATCGCCGCGTCTGGCAAGATCATATTGAATCTCGCAAGGTGTTGCGAGCTGGGTAGATCCTGGAAGTGGGGTTTCCTGGCTTTTATGGGCCATGCTGCGCTGCGGCGATCTGCTTTTCAGATGCAGCGTGGCTGTTTGATCGCGGCCAAAGATACAGGAGGTGAAATTGGTCACTTGCTGGTAATGCAGAACGTGCGATATCGAATCAGCATGCGGTTTTACACCTTGCCCAATTTTCTTTTCCGTTGACTTCAAAGTAAAAAGGGAGGTTAATTGGCTATTGCCCGTTTTGCACAGCCACTGTAGGGCAATTTAATCCACGCACAGTCATTGGTGCACATTGGAGCATGGGTTTGAGGAAGGTTAAAGTGGTGGGATTGTAAGTTTTGAGAAGCAGGAAATCAACCTGCACCCTTTCCCATGTGGCCAGCATCAGTTGCTCACTGGCTAAACCTACTGGACCACAAGGAAGGACGCAAAAAACATTCCCTGAAAACGTACTGTATATGGTTCCGCAGGTGTCAGCAGCTCCATCGTTCTCGGAGAGCCTTAACAACCTAGTTGGTTTGTGAAATGATTACAGTCAAACATGGTGCGTGTTTATCTTCTATCTGTTATCACTGGATAGCAATCAGGAGTGGGGAAACCCAGTTCATTCCCACCCTCTCCATCAGTCAGTCACCAGTCCAGGAACACACCATTTGTAGCAAAGTCTTGTCTCTGCCCACTGGCAGCAATCAGTTGACTCAAGATTGGCCAGAGATAAGATGAATAACTTCAAAACTCCCAGCTTCCTCCTTTAATTATTAATGAGATTTTTTATACTTTTAAAACCTCAGGCCAACTTTCAGTAGTACTTATAGTATTTTAAGAGAAAGGCAAAATCCAAATACAGCAATTATTTCCACAAGATATTTATATTTGGGTACACATTAAGAGCAAAAACATGACAAAAAACAACTGCAAAATGACATCTAGAAAAAATAAAGTGCATAAATAATAATTTGGGTATTATGTACAATTACAAAAGACTTCGCTTTCTATCTTGTCTGAAATTCCATTGAGCGGTAGGGTTTCCATGGAGCATGCCGACTTGGGGGTCGTTAAGTGCAATCTCATCAATCTGGTAATTTCTCACTTCATAAAATATTTATAGATTGACAAATTGAAAATATTAACCCAAAGTTTGGAGATTAGAACCTCCTGCGGTCGTTGTTTTATATTCAAAGTCTGCCACGTTCACTCACTCCGCCAGCAAAAGAGAGCACAAAGCCAATTGATAACTCGTGTTGACAACGTAGATGTGTGTGAGAGAGAGAGAGAGAGAATATTTGACAAATCTTTTCACAATCAAAACTGTGTTCTCTGGCGATTTAAATAAACAATCCAAATGCCATGAGACAGAAGCACTTGTTTCAGTTCATTTCCTTTGTCCTTTTTACCGCCAACTGTGGCACTTTTGCAAGAGGTTTATGCCAACTGTTTGATTGCCTGGATCCACTCTGACCTTTCCGCACGGGAGCCAGCTTGTATGTAATAATGCACATCATTTGTGGTTATGATCTTGAAGAGATTGCCTTGAACATTTCCCTTTATCCCTAAAAGATTAAATAATCAAAATGATAAGCATTTATGTCCATTATATTGTTTAAAAAAGCAACTTTTCTTCTGACAGAAAAAAAATGAGGTGAACCTCAAATCTTCATAGCTACCTAACAAGCCACATCTCAGAAGCGATCTATAAATCTCTAAATGAGGAACATCATGAGCACTGGGTGATTTACAGAGACTTGAAAAGGACCAATAATACTCTGGAAGTCCTTTCTATCCTTTTAGTGATGCTCTGTCACTTGTGAAAGGGTATAGCAGACAACCTTCTATTTTCAGGTTCATATTGTGCATGTTGCTCATTACAGCATCTTCCTCAGGTGTGTTGCCTAAGTTAACGTCTCATTTGATAAGTTTGGCTGAGAGCAGCCTCTCCACGTGAGGTAATTATCGGCATACATAAATTCAAAAATAAAGCGTGGTCTTTATTACAGAATTACTAGGATGTTGCCTGGTATGGAGGGAAGGTCTTACGAGGAAAGGCTCAGGGACTTGAGGTTGTTTTCGTTAGAGAGGAGAAGGCTGAGAGGTGACTTAATAGAGACATATAAGATAGTCAGAGGGTTAGATAGGGTGGACAGTGAGAGTCTCTTTCCTCAGAGGGTGATGACCAACATGAGGGGACATAGCTTTAAATTGAGGGGTGGTAGATATAGGACAGATGTCAGAGGCAGTTTCTTTACTCAGAGTAGTAGGGGTGTGGAACGCCCTGCCTGCAACAGTAGTAGACTCGCCAACATTAAGGGCATTTAAGTGGTCACTGGATAGACATATGGATGAAAATGGAATAGTGTAGGTCAGATAGGCTTCAGATGGTTTCACAGGTCGGCGCAACATCGAGGGCCGAAGGGCCCATACTGCGCTGTAATGTTCTATGTTCTAAATGAAATTCATAAGTTGAGTAGTTTGCAATTCTACAACACCTGATAAAACACCTTAAAACAGTTGAAAGCCAGTATAACTTATTGCCAACATTTGTCAGTGAAATAAACTTTATTATTTTTTTGTTTTATTAATTGTTCCCATGATGTTGGTGAAACCAGCAAAGCTTCATTTATTATCCCTTGCTGCCTAAGAAGGTCTTGGTGCACTTTCTTCTTAAGTTGCAATTGTCTAAACAATCAAACATCTTGCTAGGCCGATTCAGAGGCATTTAAGAGTCAACCAGGTAGCACGAGACTGGATCTCTACACCGGCCCCGCCTTCTCAACCTTTCCCCTCACCCGAGGTGCGGTGACCCTCAGGTTAAATCGCCACCAGTCAGCTCTTAAAGGGGAGAGCAGCCTATGGTCCTCCGGGACTGTGGCAACATTTACATCAGAATGGGTCAGAGTTGCAGGACCTGGCCTCTGAAGGAACCAATTGGTTCTTTATGATAATTCAGTAGACTTTTTTCTTCTATTTTGATATCAGCTCAAAAATCACCAAGTTTATAGTAGTTGATTGACCTTTGTTGCTAGTCCATGGCCTCTATTGCTACTCCAGTACCAAAATCACCATATTATTTTATTTTTTTTAGAAAATATTTTATTGAAGCATTTGTAATTTTCACAGTTTAACACATTAACATCTCTTAAACAACCCGTTGGCCGACACATGCAAAAATCCTAAAAAAGAACAATGTCCCCTACTACTCCCTAATACCCGTATACTGAGTTCCCTGTCCTTATCTAACACTGCCATGTGTCCTATTTTCTTCCCCCCCCTTTCCTCCTCCTCCTCCCCCCCCCCCCCCCCCCCTCCCCTTTACTGCTGAAGTTCAATTTTCTTTGAAGAAGTCAATGCCATCTCTGGGCGAACCCCTGAATTGATCCTGTCAAGGTGAACTTGATTTTTTTTCCAGGCTGTGAAACCCTGCCATATCGCTGACCCACACACCTGACTTCGGGGTCTCAGAGTCCCTCCATCCCAGCAAAAATCAGTCTCCGGGCCACCAGGGAGGAGAAGGCCAGGACATCGGCCTCCCTCCCCCCCCCCCCCCCCTTGGCCCCCGGATCATCCGATACCCCAAATACTGCCAGTTCTGGACTCGGAGTTACCCTCCCTTCCAGGACTTAACGTCCGCAAATCCCTGCCAGAATCCCCTCAACTTCGGACTTGCCCAGAACATATGTACATGATTAGCCGGGCTACCTCCACACCGCCCACATCTGCCCGCCATCTCGTCAAAGAACCTGCTCATGCGGGCTACCGTCATGTGGGCCCTGTGGACCATTTTGAACTGGATCAGGCCAAGTCTGGCACAGGATGAGGATGAAATGACTCTCTTCAAGGCTTTTTCCCACTTTTCCATTTCCAGCTCTCCTCCCAGCTCCTCTTCCCACTTCCACTTTACCTTCCTGATCGGGGTCCCCTCCCACTCCAACTCCTTGTATATCTCCAAAATCCTCCCCTCGCCAACCCCAGTTTTTGACATCACCTTATCCTGTAGTCCCCTCAGGGGGAGGCGAAGAAAGCTTGGAACTTGCCTTCGTATAAGGTCCCGGACCTGAAGGTATCGAAACCCATTCCTGCCTTTAAGATCGGAAAGCCCTCTTCGATAAATAAATCCCCAAATCTTGCGATCCCTGCCTGCTGCCACCTCCTGAAGCCCCCATCCAGCCTGCCCAGGACAAACCGGTGATTGTTACAAATCAGAGACCACACTGACCACTCCAATCCCATATGCTGCCTCCATTGCCCCCACACCCTTAGGGTTGCCACCACCACAGGGCTTGTAGAGTACCAAGCCGCGAGAACGGCAAGGGCGTTGTTAGTAAAGCTTCCAAACTCGTACCCTTGCAGGATGCCGTTTCCACTCGTCCCAGGCCGACCCCTCCCCCACTACCCACTTCTTGTCCATCAATATGTTGGCCGACCAGTAATAATTAATAAAGCTCAGGAGGGCCAGGCTGCCCTCTCCGCGACCCCGTTCCAGGAGTGCCCTCTTTACTCTCGGGGTTTTCCCCGCCCACACAAAACCTGTAATCGCCACATTCATATTATTGTACTTTAAGCGTCTCATGAATGTTGCCCAACATTTCACTGGTTAATTTGCTTAACTAATCCCTCTATCTTCACCTGTTCTAATATTGGGAAATCAAGTCTCACCTGGTGCGATTCCATTGTCTTCCAAAGCAGAAACCAAGCAGCCGCGAAGTGACAACCCACCAACAGGCTGATTATTTTTTTCCTAATAATGCAAAGCAGTTATTTCAGGTCAGTTGAGAAAAACACATTCATGATTTACTCAAAATAAATGTTTGGAAATGTTAGACATGCCAGCAGCGCAGACTAACTGCAACTTAAACAGGAATCTTTATTTTGAATATTCCATATTTTTGTCTTTCTATGGGCCACACTTCACAGCTAAACTTACACTGAGGAATTTGATTACAGCAGAGTGCATTCTGCTTCCCCATCTCTCTTGGCTGGTTTTGCATGATCCCATAGTCAAAGAGGACCCAAGCTATCAACCTTGCAGTGGATGGCCGATGCAGGGTGTCTCTCTGCTTTCGCCTTTTTCCTGCAGTTCACACTGCACCACCATTGTGCCAACAAATGCTAAATACTTGTAGGTGTCATCTTCCATGCCACAATGGACTTTGTTTTGCTCTTACAACATGTCTTTTACATGAGATAAGGTATCACAGTTCATCACGAGAAGCGGTGGAAAGGATTTTAAGTGAGAGACTAGAGATCCAAGATCAGCCTCCTTATGAGGCATTAGGTAAGACCTATCTAGTAAAGAAGGTGGGAGTAGCCTCATAACTTTGAACCCCCAAAGACATTACCTCCATAGTGTGGCACTCCCTCAGATGCAGTACTGGAGTGTCAGTTTAGATCTGTGTTCAAGTCTCTGCATTGGCCCATTAATACAGAACCTTCTGATTCAGAGGAACGAATGTTACCCAGTGAGCTACAGCTGTGTGACAGCTTTAAATATTATAAATATACAATACACAGTCAATTCAGGCTGGAGGATGCCTTTTGACTATATTTCAGTGTTCATGAGAAAATGTTCACATGATATTCCTTTGTTTACTATTTTTAACAGACCCATTAAACCAGCTTGAGTAATTTAGATGTGGTTGAGATCAGGATATGTGCTAAACACTTCAGACTTAATTAGTAAAAAGGTATCAGAGCATTAACAAAAAAAAAAAAAATGATGGAAGTACTCCGCAGGTCAGGCAGCATCGGTGGAGAGAGAAACAGAATTAACATTTCAGGTCAAATGAACTTTCATCAGAACTCTGATGGCTTGACTTGCTGAGCATTATCGGCAATTTTTTTTTGTTTTATTTCAGATTTCTAACATCCACAATATTTTGCTTTTTTGGAGAGGAGTCGAGGCAGATACCTCACTCTGCTACGAGAACCCCTCCACCTCACTCTGCTACGAGAACCCCTCCAGCGACTGATCTTGAAGCAGCATGGCAGAAAATAAAAGCAATAGACACATTCACACATAAAACTGAAGTTGAAATGGACAACACCAACCTTGCAGGGATCATAGTAGTGCAAGTGTGAAGGCTCGGACCTCAGAACAAATCTTCTCACTTTCCAATTCTTCCTTTTGTGCCCCTGATCGCAAAACAAAATTCACCATGTTTAGGATCTCGGAATTCAGAAAGATTAAAGTTTCACAAAGATAATATTTTCCTAAACATTTACATGGAAATTGACATTCAGCAGAGTCTCTGGGCTTCTCGCATTGTAAAGCAGCTCTTAGAATGCACTATGATACATTAAATTGGTCTTGAGCACAATACAGGCCAAAGCTGGGCAGTATTTTACAACATGGAATATAAAACCATTTAGTCTGGCAGAAACACTGACTCTTCAATGGGTTACGGGTATAGGGTGGATACGTGGGTTTGAGTAGGGTGATCATTTGCTCGGCACAACATCGAGGGCTGAAGGGCCTGTTCTGTGCTGTACTGTTCTATGTTCAGTGTTTCATGATAATATTTGACTTCATAATACATTGACAAAAATTCACTTACACAACAACTGGAAAAACTGGCCTATGTTCTAAAGTGAGCTAGCTCATTCACAATACCATTGGACCATGAGTATATTCAAAGCAGCCTTATGAATAATTGTGTTAACAATTATGGAAAAGAACATATAATTAGTTCTCAAAATAGCCAGTGCAATGGTAATAAGTGAAAATGTGCACAAATCCGTCACCATTCCCTTTAGTTCCAATCTACATAAACAAGATGGAAAATCCAGGCCAAAGTTTTGAAGTGATGAATTTGTTTTTTTCTGACAAAATAAAAAAGCCAAATCTACTATTTGCAAACTTTGGGCTGGATTTTTGTGGTCCCATGAGGTGAGTAGGCTGGGATAATAATGGGCAGGAGCACCTGGATGACGCTCCAAACTTTTCCCACCACCTGGGAAGTTAGGGAACATAATTGGCTCCTGCACCACAGAACTAGGAAGCCAATTATGATGATTAAGGCCTCAATTATGGGGTAACTTTGAGGCCCCACCCAGTGGTATTTTGCTGACTGCACACTGGCCACTCCCAGCCATATGCAGGAGTTGACATCACATTCAAGTCAGTCCCCTGTTGAGGGCAGCACGGTGGCCTAGTGGTTAGCACAGCTGCCTCACGGCGCTGAGATCCCAGGTCTGATCCCGGCTCTGGGTCACTGTCCGTGTGGAGTTTGCACATTCTCTCCATGTCTGCGTGGGTTTCGCCCCCATAACCGAAAAATATGCTGAGTAGGTGGATTGGCCACACTAAATTGCCCCTTAATTGGAAAAAAATAATTGGGTAATCTAAATTTAGGAAAAAAAAGTCAGTCGCCTACAGCAGGTTGGGGTGGGGCATCAGAGCTGGAAGATCCTTACCCCAAAGAGGGGGCCGACGACATGGAAGGCCACACCCAAGGCCCAAAATAAACCACCGTGTTGAGACACCCTCGCAATCCCTGCCCTGCCTCAGCAGGGCTCACCTCTACTCATGTGGCTGCCGAGGCTCCACAGCTGCTGGCTCTCTGATTGGACTGGCAGTGTTGAGATCCCATCCGGCTTCTCTAATAGGATAGTGAATGCAGAGGTAGCCAATAAAGAGGCGGCCTCCAGCAAGATAGTGCGTGCACTTCCAGCAAGTGCCAACCTGGCAACCCTATTTGGCATCAATACCTAAATACCCCCGGCCCTTTATTTCCCCTTCTGACTCCCCCGTCCACACCCCATGTTCCAATTTAGTTTCCTTTCCCAGCTATGAAGACAGTGGGACAATCGTGTATACTGGACAAAATCGGATTAGAACCCCCATATAAAACCCTCCCAATTATTGTTTGAACTAATGTCATTTGAAATGAAGAGCAGGGGAGATACAGGGGCAGCTGATTTGCCAATTTACGTCATCACCCAAAATTAAACTACTGCCACTGAATTGCTGGGAAATTATACCAGGGTGTCCGTTTATCTCTCGTACAGAGTTCAAACCGCCATTCGTCATATATGACGAGGTTGTACAACCAGACCTGATCCTTTAACTGACATCTACACAGTCACACTTTCCATCAGGTCAACCTTTCCTTGAGGCAGATAACTTGGCACAGGCCAGATCTTGAACACTATCCATTCAGGCCCGTCATACTCCTGTTAACAAATTCACTTTATAGAATTTACAGTACAGAAGAAGGCCATTCGGCCCATCGAGTCTGCACCAGCTCTTGGAAAGAGCACCCTACCTAGGCCCACATCTCCACCCTATCCCCATAACCCAGTAACCCCACCCAACCCTAAGGGCAATTTTGGACACCAAGAGCAATTTATCATGGCCAATCCACCTCCCCTGCACATCTTTGGACTGTGCGAGGAAACCGGAGCACCCGGAGGAAACCCACGCACACACGGGAAGAACGTGCAGACTCCGCACAGCCAGTGACCCAAGCCGGGAATTGAACCTGGGACCCTGGAGCAATTGTGCTAACCACTATGCTACCATGCTGCATCATTAAATAATAATAAATCTTTATTATTGTCACAAGTAGGCTAACATTAACACTGCAATGAAGTTACTGTGAAAAACTACATCAATCAATATATTTTAAAAATTCATTTGTAGGATTTGGCTAGGCCTCCATTTATTGCCCATCCCCAATTGCCCTTGAGAAGGTAATGGTGAGCCATCTTCTTGAACCACTGCAGTCCATGTAGTGTAGGCATAAATTGTAAACAATTGTAAAGCAGCTTTTTTGTTGTTCTTCCAACACAGGGCTCAGCATAATTAAATTAATTACAGAATATTCACATTTCAAGTTAAATGAATTGCAAAGATTAGGACCCAGATTACCTGCTTCATCAAAAACCCTTGCTTCACAATCTTGCCACTCAGTTCTATGAGAGGTATTTCTATATCGTCATTTGAATTGTCAGTCTTCCTCTCATTTTTTGCCTACAGAAAATACAGAATGCACGAGTTAACTTATAGCTTCCCGTCCTTCAGCCTCCACCCTCATGACTGGGACGGGTGTTTTAAAATATCACTGGTTTCCTCTTTAGGAGGCCCAACGTGACGTCAGCACCTAATGGGGCAGGTGGGGGGTTAACAACGACATGAAGCAGGTGTCAAGTATTGTGCTGTTGAACTCTGTTGGTGCAATCACTGGTACATTTGCTTTAGACAACAATTTGCTGTGACAATGTGTCTACCAGATTTTCAAAAATATAATACAAGGATAAGTTGTTTCCATCAGCAGCCAAAGGTTAAAGCTTTAAAATAATTGGCAAAAGAGCAAGAGGCGAAAGTGAGGAGACATTTATTTTATACAGCAGGTTGTAAACTGGAATGTGCTGCCTGAAAGGTTGGTGGGGGCAGATTCTATTGACAGTTTAAAAAAATAGTTGGATATAAGTTTTTTTTTAAAAACCTTCTGTGGGGAGGGGCAGGGCAAGGTGAGTAAAGGACTGTGGCTGAGTGATAATTCTTTCAAAGAGTTGTCACAGGTACATTGGGCCGAATGGCCTTCTCTGTATGATTTAACGATCTCCATCTGCACAAACACCACACAGACACATCAAGATGTTCTTCTCCACATCACCAGGTTCAATAATTTACATTCATTAAGATTAACTTGGAACCCACAATTCCAAATCAAAGATCAACAACAAAAAAATTAGCAAAGTTTTGGGAAGTAAAGCAGAAACAAAACTTTTGGGATTATTAGAAGCGACTGCACACCACCGTCGATCCTGCCATACTTAGACAGGAATGCCCTGTTTCCTCTAGTAGAGAGGCCAATTACCAGGGGGCACATACTGAAGGTCATTGGTGGAAGGATTAGAGGGGACAGGAGGAAAAACCTCTTCACCCAGACAGTAGTGAGAGTCTGGAATTTGCTGTCTGGTTTGGTGGTTGAGGCAGAAACTCTCAACTCGTTTAAAAAAAGGTGCCTGGATCTGCACCTAAAGTTTGCTGTAATCTACAAAGCCATGGACAAGTTGTTGGAAGGTGGGAATAGAATGGGCAGCTAGTTTCTCATTGTTTCTTTTTCACCGGCACAGGCACGTCAAGCTGGATGCCACTTTCTGTGCCATAACAGTTCTACGAGTCTAATTATGAATATCATTCTGCTGCCAGTTCCGAATAAGTCAGAAGGAGTTGCATTAACTCTTCTCACTCCACAAATGCTGCCAGCACTCTGTTTTTATTTCAGATTCCCAGCATCTGCAGTATTTTGCTTTTACTATGAATATGTTTTTAAAAAATTAATTTACGGGTCTTGGGTTTCGCTGGCGAGGCCAGCATTTGTTGCCCTTCCCTATTGTCTGAACGTAGCGGTTTGCTCGGCTATTTCAGGGGGCAGTTAAGAGTCAACCACATTGCTGTGGGTCTGGAATCACATGTAGGCCGACCAGGTAAGGATGGCAGATTTTCCCCTCCTGAAGGATGTTCGTGAAGTTGCTGGGTTTTTAAAGACAATCTGGTATTTTTGTAATCATCAATAATGTGACATATTTTATTCCCTATTTATTTATTACAATAATTGAATTAAATTCCCCAAGTTGCTGTGGTGGGATTTGAACCCGTGCCTCTGGAGCATTAGCCCAGGCCTCTAGATAACTAGTTCAGTAACATTACCTTGATGCTCGCCATCCCCTCAGTTGGCCAGAAGCAAAAAGAAAGTATAACGATAGGATGCTTATTATGGTATAAACAAAAACCCTAAGCAGAGCCCTGTGCCAGGCTAGGGGAGATGTCATGGAGGTGGAGGATGTTCTGTAAGGACAGCCATTGATGTCACAGAGCCATGGGGGGGTGGGGGAGGGGGGGGTGGTTGGGGTAATGTTAATATAGCAGAAGAGATAAAGGACATAATTCTCTCAGGTTGCTAGCAGCAATGCCTGGATAGTCACATCCCACTCCAGGAGACTCCAGGGCTATCCTAATTTGGATGGTGGTACTGGAACTATGGTCCAGTAAAGAATAAACACCTTCAGAAGAGGAGAAAATGAATAAGGCGAAAAGGTAAAGAGCAATACTGTGCACTACTGGTGACTTACAAAACAATAAAGGGCTGTAGAATCATCGAGGAACACTTCTGTGCCAGCCATATTCCATGTAGCTTTTGTACTTTTATCTCCAACTGGTATAATGAAATCATCTTCAGTTAGGAGGGAGGCTATCGTGACACCATCTGAACGGAGTTGGACAACATTTCTGGACACCAGCCAGTCAATCACAGTAGCACCTTTAAACCGAAGAATAAAGACATTAAATAATTATCTCCATTCACTGAGAATTGGTTGAGAGATTGACGGAACACATACTATTCAGTGGAGAGTCAGAGCTCCCCAAACCTGCAGGCCCATTATCTAAATAGATAATCTGTAAAATCGTGGTTTTGCGCCACAGTGCTAAATTACATACGGTTTTCATTTTTGCTACGTTTTAAAAGACAGGATAATAGTTTTACTATTGACACATTTTTAAAAGGTAGCAAATATGTATTTAAATCTTTATTAAACTGAATCACAGTGCCAAAACTGAAGTACAGTGAAGTCTTGATATCACAAGCTTATTGATAACTTTCACATCTGATATGATGTATACATATAAAAGGTTATTAATATCAATTGGAATTAGACATTCCTTTTAAAATGGTTTTATGTCCCTGTTCCTTCTCGTCGTGCTATCTTACTAAGTAAACATTTACATTAACTGAAAGGGACCAGGATGCAGATACCTAAAAAAAACTATATCTTTTTCCACTTGTTCCTTGGGCTTTTCTTTGGACTTGTTCAGTAAGCAATCTTATCAAGCATCAGTTCCCACCCGAAAACAAACATTACGAACTTGGTATATCAGAAGTTAAAGCAGTGAATTAGCCAGTTGATTAGTCACACTAGAATCATAACAGAAGAATTACATAGAGGCACTGGAGGACACCTGGACCCTAATATTTTAGTGACGGCCAATTTCAGCTCCGCTGTCAGGAATCTTGTCCCAAAGGAGAAAGAGAAAGAAACAAATTTCACCAAGTTTATGTTTTCAATATTCCTGATTGTAATCTCCTTCCCCACCCGGGCCCGCCACCTCCCTCGCTGAACCAATTCACATTGATTTTCACGCAAGGTTTATCCTCTTTCCTAATAAACAAAACTTATTTTTCACATTGATTTCAATAGGATTTTACATTTTTTGGTTTCCCAAAAACCCATGTGTGCTCTAGTTTCTGAAATACAATATAGAATATAAGAAGGAGACCATTCAGCCCATCAAGCCTGCAGTGACCCTCTGAAAGAGCACCCACCCAGGCCCCGCCCAATCCCACCTAACCTTGGAACACAGTGGCAATTTAACATGGCTTATCCACCGAACTTTTAAAAATATATATTTTTATTCTCCTTTCCATGCTCCTGAACGTCTTAATGTGATGGCCAATGGTTCAATCGCAAGTGCAAACAGCAGGGGGGGACATAGGACATCCCTGTCTTGTTCCACGGTGGAGAAAATAGTATCTCGAGCTGATGTTGTTTGTGCGGACACTCGCCTTCGGCTCCTTGTATAATAGCTTTATCCAGTTCACAAATCTTGGTCCAATCCCAAACCGCTCCAGAACTGCCATCAAGTACCCCCATTCTACCCGGTCAAACGCCTTCTCAGGATCCAATGCCACAACCACCTCTTGTTTCCTTCCCTTCCGCCGGTGCCATAACGACGTTCAAAACCCTCCTAATGTTCAAAAAAAGCTGCCTCCCTCTCTCGAACCCCGTCTGATCCTCACCTATCATCTTCGGGAGGCACTCCTCCAGCCTACCCACCAGTACCTTCGCCAATACTTTTGCGTCCACATTCAGAAGTGATATGGGCCTATACGATCCACACTCCGTTGGATCCTTATTTTTTTTAGCAACAGTGAAATCGATGCCTGCCCCAGGCTTTGTGGCAACACCCCCTTCACTATCGCCTCTTCAAACATCCCCACCATCAGGGGTGCCAACTTATCCTTGAATTTTGTTACATGTAAGTTAGGTGGATAAGAATATTATCTTTGGACTGTGGAAAGAAACCGGAGGACCTGGGAGAAACCCATGTAGACATGGAGAGAACATGCAGACTCCGCACAGGTAGTCACCCAAGGTTGGAATTGAATCCGGGTACCTGGTGCTGTGAGGCAACATTTAGAGAGACGATGCTGATTTTTTTCAACTGTTAAAATTATTTGTTTTCTCTGACTTCTGACAAACTTCAGACTTTTCTAACCTGTATTTTAGGAACAAAAGAATGAAAGAACGGGAGAAGATTGGAGAGCCCCTGGGCCCTATTCTGCCATTCATTAATATCATGGCAGATCCATGACCGAAATCCATGGACCCTCTTTTAACCACCATTGAAAGATTCAAAACAAAACCCCATGCATTTCCATAAAATCTTTTTCCAACAATAGAAACTAAATTCACAGAACTGTAGTTGCTACAAAAGGTAACTTACTGTACCTTCCTGAACATAGTTGCATTCCTTATCTACATTGGGAGATTACAGTTCCCTATTTATTCATCTTATCTATATTAAGAAAATGTTTGCTTTCATAAATATGAACTCCTTCACATTGTGACATTAGTTTTAATTTTAAATCAGTCAAGATTTTTAAATCTAAGTTTGTTCCTTTGCAGGTATAATAGAAGTCAAAGTGTATTGGTGATTTTATATAAATCCTTAGTAGGATCCCAGCTGGGGTATGGTGTGCAATTTTGAATTCTAGGCTATAGGACAGATATCGTGGGTAATATGGTACAATGCCACCTGCCAAAGTGTAGTGTTCAACTGGGGGTCGGTCAGCTCAATTGGCTGATTCGTGATGCGGAGTGATGCCAACAGTGTGGGTTCAATTCCTGTACCGGCTGAGGTTTTTCATGAATGCCCCACCTCCTCAACTTTGTGCCTTGCCTGAGGTTAAATCACCAACAGTCAGCCCCAAAAGGGGAGAGCAGCATATCAACATCTGGGACTATGGCGACATTTACATTACAATGTACGATATAAGAGTCTGATAACTGATCTATGCTGAATTCGTTAAGCCTGGGTGTGGACTCAGAGGTAAGTAAACAAACACAGAAGCTACTAGACGCTTGGTTGGAAGCAAGGGAATAAACATTTTGGGCTTGAAGCAGAATAAACCTTTTGGCACACTGGGTTGTGAGACTGTAGAATTGATTACTGGGGTTAGTGATTGAAACAATGTCAACATTTAAGCATAGATTAAACAGACGGAATAAATGGGAATGGGAATAAAGGGATAATGAAGAACCAGAGCAGGTAATTGGGATTAGGTTAATGTTATTCTATTTAACCTTGATGTCTCATCTAAAAAAGTTTCTTGTGATTGAATCCTTATGGGAAAGGAAACATCGGCATTGAAGGGTTCAAAATAATCCTTCATATTATTAAACAGAAATGAGCAAGTGCCATTCGAACTGAGGGACACTTGGCAGGTTTGTAGGACATTCAGTTGTAGTGGCGATACTAACCTTCTGGATGAAACAGAAGCACTGTTTGGGGTGGGGGAGGGGGATAATTGGCTAAGATTCCTGCCCTGATAGCCAGTCACTGTAACTGGAAGGTGTACATGTGTTGGGAGGGGTGGGATGGCATGTGGTCAGATGAAGAGAGCATTGGCTTAACTGTGATCCCTCCACAGCCTGTTGATACTCATTGCTAAAAGTATACACATGACGAATGGCCACAGAGGATTGTCTGGAACAATGGCCAGGATTCTCAGAGCCTCTGCGCCGCAATCACGCTCGGCGTGGGGGTGGAGAATGGGGCATCAGACCCACAATCGAGTCAGACATCGGGACGCAAACCTCTGGTGACCAGAGACTCAGCGGCAGTCGCGCGCGCATGGTCGACGCGGCGCCGGTCGGAGGCCATTGAAATAGGCCCCTGCGGCGATCGCCGTGGTCGTCCGGCCGAATTTCCGCCAACGCGGTTCACGTATGGTTCCACCCAGCAGGAGCTCGGCGTCGCGGCTGTGGTGGCCGTCTTTTTTTGGGGGGGGAAATCAGTCTCCGGGCAGGGGGGGCCTCAACGACGGGCAGACCCACGATCGGGGGCCACCGATTGGTGGGTGGGCACGATCTGGGGAGGCCTACCTTCTTCCACGCCGGCCCACTGTGTGGGTCCGCTATGTCGCACAGGGCCGGCGCGGAAGCGCACATGCGCAGACCCGCAGCCTGCAGTGCAGGGCCAGGTATCAGCAGCTGGAGTGACGTGGAGCACTCCTGCGCCATGCTGGCCCTGCTCCTGTGGGCCATGGAATCGCAGGGCCAAGAGGCCCGTTGACGCCGGCGTGAAACACTCTGGTTTTTACGCCATCGTCAACACAGTCGCCATTTTGAAGAATCCCGGCCCATATGTTCCGGCAAGGAGGGAAGAAAATCAGAAAGAATAAAAATAGCGGGTAAAAAAAAAAAAACTTAAGCTTTCTCTGGGGTTCCACAATTCCCTTGCTTACCTGTAAAGCACAGTTTGTAGGTATTCCCATATTCGCCATTTGTCATCTCTTTGATCCCATTGCCGGTTTCTTGCATGTCAATGATTAAGTGACTATAAATTTAAAAAAGGTAGCATTATTTATTTTAGTTATCTATTCATTCTTGGATGTGGGGAGCTGTTGACAAAGCATTTATTGCCCATTCCTAATTTGCCTGAAAATTTCTCCTTGAACTGCTGAAAATAACTTTAATACAAATGAGATCTCGGTCGGCCACTTCAGGGAGATATTAAATATCAATGATATTGATGTGGGCCTGGAGTCACATAGAGACCAGACTGAGTAAGGATAACCTATTGCTTTCCCTGAAGGAATTAGTAAAGCAGTGTTTTTTTTTGACAATCCAATAGATTAAAGGTCATTTTACGGGTACCAGCTTTTGATTTCCAATTTTCTTTTCAAAACTAAATTCAAATTCTCAAGCTTCCTCTGTGAGATTTGAACTCACGTTCTCTGGCGTATTAAGCCAAGTCTTTGCATTACTTGTCCAGCGACTACACAACTGTAGCTAATGTTCCAAGGTAATTAACATTTAATTAGGTTAATTTTAATAGCTGTGATATTAATGTCTGGGTCCTTGATTTTATGGTTGAACTGAATATTAGTGAAAAGCTGTTAAAATAGTAATAGATCAGAATCAATGTGCAATCCAATGTACTGTATTTCCTCCTTACTGAATAACAGAAGGTGGGGATAACATTAAACATCCTACACATAAAAGTATTTGAGACATTAAGCAACAGGTTTATTTTAGGTGACCACCAACAAAGCACTTGCTTTCTCCTTGAACTGCTGAAAATAACTTTAATACACTGGTGTACAGTAATCACGCTCAGCTTCTTCCCCGGTTGTTATGATATAAAGTAGATCATATCAAAGATATATAATTGCCACACTTATACGGTAGAGTTCCCACAAGTCTCTGTATTATGGAGGTCAGCCATGAACATTTTTCAAAACAGGTGCATCAGTAAGGTGCTGCTGTAACTTCACTCTGAAAGATATTGCTTTGATTTTCTCCATGGCTGAGATTGTAGAAGCTCAGAAACCACAGCGATCCTGGGTTTGATCCCTATAATCTCAGCCAGGGTGGTATTAGGTCTGTTGCAATTAACGTTGGGTGTACTAGCTGAGCTGTGATGACCTGGAATACACGACCCAAAATGATAGTGGAAGCAGATTTAATAGTAAATTTTAAAAGAAACTGGATTCATACTGTCAATAAGGGGAAAATTACAGGGCTATGAAAAGCAGGAGAGTGGAGTTGGATAAATGTTTTAAAGAGCCAGCATGGAAACGATGGGACTGAATGGCATTGATCTACAAGATTCTACGGGCGGGATTTTCTGGCCTTTCTGGCCATCCAGATCTTCCAGTCCTCCTGAAGGCAAACCTCCATGGGAGGTGAGAGAGCCATACAAAACACCATAGGCTTCGGAGGGACCGGTAGATCCTGCCGGCCAATGGTGAGCCACCTCCGCTGTGGAAACACACGGCACGTGGGGAAGGGCGGAAAACCCTGGCCTATGATTCTTTAATTCCTATTACAGTGATTCCAGCTGAAAATGTGTAGATATTGGATGAAGACAGGATCATCCTTGGCCATCAGATGCCAAGTGGTTAAGTTGACGTTCTTGGCTTGCACCAATAGGATTGCAGAACTGTCACTCTGTGTAGAACTATAGTCTTGAATAAGTTAACAATCTGCAAACCAGAAACTGAAAATTCTTGGAGGAGAACAAGCAAGACATATTAACAGTAAACTAGAAACATTTACCTGAGGCAGACGTTTGCTGGTATGTCAAAGAGCACAGCTGGAGAGTTTGGTTGCTCTTGGCGATCTGGGTTAGAAGCTCTGATTGTTTTTTCAATGTCTGCAGCCCAGGAATCCCGATGCTCACGGGAAGATGCTTCTAGGAAATGCTCAACGGAATTCTTTGCCTTCAATTTAATCAACAACTGGAAAATAGGTAAAGATACAATTTGCTTCTAAAACTTTTGTTCTCTCTGACAAAATTCTCCTACAATAGAGAGTCTGAACATTTCCCCTGACATTCAGCATTGCCATCACTGAATTCCTCCACTATCAATCTCCTAAGAGTTTCCATTGACCAAAAAGGAAACCAAAAAGGTAACCAAAGATGAGTGCAGTTCCAGCACTCAAAGAAGTTCACTTCTTTTGACATCCATCCACTATCTTAAACATTCACTCCCTCCATCAATGCTCAGTGGCAGCAGTACGTGTACGAGAAACAAGACACACTGCAGCAACAGACAAAGACTTTTTCGACAGCACCTTCCAAAGCTGCAAGCTTGAACAGCCAGAAGGGCAAGGGCAGTAGGCACATGGGAAAATCACCAGTTCCCCTCAGAGTCACACAACATCCTGACTTGGAAATATTTTTCTATTCCTTTACCGGGTCAAGATTTTGGAACTCCCTCCTTAACAGCACCTGATTGCAGCAGTTAATAGACGGCTCATCACCATCTTCAAGGGCAATTAGGAAACATTGCCAAGGTCCCCGCATTTCAGGAATGAATAAAATGGATCCCGAAATGTCCCCAGTTCAAGGGCAATTTGGGGTAGGCAACAAATGCCAGCGAAACCCACATTCCATGAAATATATATTTTTTAAACTGTGTGCTTTGCATTCCTTAAAGCATGGCTTTGAAGGAAAACTCAGTTCTGTTAAGTGCTGTGTAAAACAATGTCATACGGATCAAACAGTTCCAGACTTGATGCCTGCCAATGCTGTTAGCTGCCTCGGTTGAAGGGGTAATAGGGTCACTGCAATGGCCTGAAGTGACCCGATTGTGTTATGGGGAAAGGGAAATCAGTCAGGAATTGTGAAGCTATCGAACAAGAGAGAGAGTATCATAAAGAAATGGTGCAATTGCATCTTCAATTCATTCGTAAAATTGTACAGTTAAAAGAAAGAAATCCATTGGCATAAAGTACAGAAACAATGTTTTAGAATTTTATAAACACCCAAACATGCTTTATAATTTAGGGCAGCATGGTGGCACAGTGGTTAGCCTCACAGCGCCAGGTTCATTTCCGGCCTTGGGTGACTGTGTTCTTCCTTTGTCTGTGTGGGTTGCCTCCGGGTGCTCCAGTTTCCTCCCACAGTCCAAAAATGTGCAGGTTAGGTGGATTGACCATATTAAATTTCCCCTTAAGTGCCCAAAGGTGAGCATATTGGGTGGGGTTGCGGGAATAGGGCACGGGAGTGGGTCTAGTTAGGGTGCTCTTTCAGAGGGTTAGTTCAAACCTGATGGGTTGAATGGCCTCCTTCTGCACTGTATGATTCTATGATTCTATCCTAATTTTATGAACACACAAACATGCTCTATAATTTTATGGACGCACAAACATGCTTTATAATTCTTACCGGCCTGTTTGCATATTCCATGCAGGGGCAGTGAAGAGTACATCCTTCCAGAGAAATGGTACGTCTGGGACGAGCCTCCTTCTTTCCCCCTTCTATTTTATAGTAGTGAATCTTATCCTTGGACAATATGAACCATCGCACTTTCCAGTTGTGAACAATGTGGCCCTGAAATTAAACGCTCATCTTAAAATCCTCTGTAGCGCATACCCTACATAGCAGAATCACCCAGAAATGCCACATGAGACGATTACAGACATTCGCAGACCATATTAATTTTTACACAAGAAAATGTACCTTATCCACATCAGCGCTGAATTTTGATAACCTTGGGACAATTCTTTACTAGTTGAGTATGAGGTGCAGGAGCTCTAAGAAAATGTGGTGACCATATCCTGTCTAAATCTACTATGGTTTTCCGATGTATTAATCATTTCAGTTATCAAATATCAGTAAAACCATGATTTTTAAGTGAACTGTGTGGTGTTTTGATTCTTTAGTCTTGCTAACATGTTTTTATGCAACAGCTTAATTATTTAATTAAAACCTATTAAAATCATTAATTACAGAAAGCTTAACTTGCGTCTGTCGGCGGGGAGGGCGTTAAACAGGAGCAGAGGGACCTGGGTGTATAAATCATTGAAGGTGGCAGGACAGGGCAGGTTGAAAAAATAGTTAATAAATTATACTTAGACCTGAGTTTTATAAATAAAGGAACACAGTACAAAAACATGTAAGAAATAAACCTGCCCTGCCCAGAGCCCGACCATCTAGGGGCCCCTGACTGTCTGGGGGACGCCCCAAAGTACCAATAAGCCTGGTCCACCAGTGCTAACCGGCACTCGCTCAGGGTCCCTGAAGCGCGGGGATTAGATCCCATGCCTTAGGTAACTCCGAAAAGTGCATATTCATGGGAGCCTTACTGCACATTTGATTATGTGAATTAAGGCAGCGCCCATTCGATCGCGATGTCTCGTGAGATCCCGTTAGATCTCGTGAGGTGTAGCGAGCCAGGTAAATCTCGTAAGAGGCCTCTCGCGAGATTTACCGGCGGCGCCACGTCCCAAGTTGGGCATAACATGGCCGCGACCTTGGTCATTTTTCTGGGCCTTGTGAGAGTTTCTCCCCGGTCAAGTCCACACTTAGAAATGTTTCCATCATTGGTGAGCTGAACTCGATGGTGAGACTGGCTCCTCAGAGATCGGAGTACCGTTTTGAAAGGGTGTCCCGATGTCTAAGTAAGCTTGAAGGTCCCACACAACCGTCCAACCATGGGCAATGTAACCCCCCCCCCCCCCCGCTCACATGGGCATTACCCACCACCACTTCCCCAGTGAGAACACCCTGCTATGGGGTCACTGAGGGCACCCCCTTTTCAGGCCTCCCAACGCCCCTTTCAGGTCCCACTGTTCCAGGACACCCACCATTAACCCCCTCCCAAACTTCATAGCCCCTTCGTACCCACCCTTCACCACCACCCCCTCGCCACCCTTCATACTGCCTTTCATGGGCCTGGCTCCCCTCAAGCCAGATCAGCGCCATGCAGGCACCTTGCAGTGGCAGGATGGCAGTGCCAAGTTGCCAGGCTAGCAGTGCCAAAGTGCCCGGGTGCCAGAGGGAGAGCCAGAGGCCACCGTGCCCTGTCCCCAACCACCCAGGTGTCTCCAATGGCCTGGGAGACCCCCATTAGGTGCCATTATGCCTGGTCTACGTTTGTGTGGACCAGTACTAAATGGCATTTGGTCGAGGGAATTAATGGGGAGGCTATTAGTTCCCGGACACATGGAGATTAAGTGCATGAATATTTAAGTCAGCCTAATGACTCATTTAAATATGCGGATCTGAATCTCATGAGATTTAACAGCCTCTTTGTATCACCCAGTTGGGCACGACTAGGCTGGAAAATTGGCCCATCGACTCTATACTCTCCCCACAGATGTTGCTAGACCGGTTGAGTATTTATGCCTTTATTTCAGATTTCCAGCATCTGCAGTGTTTTATTTTTATTCTAATATTTAAATACAGTATTAATTAATCAGGATTTCAAGTTGGACGTGTGATCACTTAATATCAAATAAAAACAAAAAGAAAATACCATGGATTTTGGAACCTGAAATAAAAGCAAAAATGCTTGAAATAAACCAGCAGGCCTGGTGTGCAGAAAGAGAGAGAGAGAGTTATGTTTTTTCTGGTGTGAAGATTACCTTTTGAGTTGGATATGAGTCAATTTCAACTCGTGGGCTGAATGTTACGCCCCTCCCACACTCCTGTGGGTAGGAATTTCCGTTCCTGCTGAAGTCAGTGGACTTTTGAACGACTCACTGCACTTCCCCGCCCAGCCCCAGCTATGACTGGATTATAAAATTCCACCTGTTAATCCTGGGTGCAATTTAGCGGAACAGAATCAGAGTACCGTTTCTGGCTCGTTTAGCAGAGTGTTTCTCGAGGCCTGCAGTGCCGAGATCGACATCGCTATTTAATGGCATTTTGCCATTTTGGCCTGAGCGAGCAACTCCCCGCCAAGGCCACACTTTAACAATCACGTAACACTGGCTGAGCTCACCAGTGCAGGAAGAGTATTCCCGGATTAGGCCGCCATTTTTAAATGCCACTCTGATCTTTTGGACCTCCTCAGCATCTAATGTGGCCTCTGGACCCTCCCCCGCACCCCCAACCTACCTCTTACAGGGTCCTCGATCCCCCCCCCCTCACCCCATCTCTTAAGGGCAAGGGCCCCTGGACCTGATCCCTTGCCCAGGCAACCTGGCACCCAGCAGTGCTCCTGGCAGCCTGGCAGTGCCACCCTGCAAGTGCCAGAGTAGCACTGCCTGGGTGGCAATGTCAGGGTGGCAGTCTGGCAGTGCCAAGTGCCTAGGTGGCAGGAGTGCAAGGGTACCACCCTGTCCTGAGCCCAACCGCCCAGGGTGGCCTGGGAGACCCCACCCAGATGCTGTTGTGCCTAGCCCACATTTGTGGAAACCAGTGCTAAATGACCCCATGGCGAGGTCTCCCAGGAGAAGCCATTAATTTTCGGGCCCCAAGAGAATCTGGTGTAAACATATTTAAATGAGCCTAACAAGGGCAAGAACCAGATCCACCGTCTCGCAAGATTCCATTAAATCTCACGAGGCATTCTGAGCGTCGTGAATCACACAAGATGCCTCTCGTGAGATTCACTGACCTCATCGCGTCACCAAGTCGTCCGTGATGAGGTCATTAAATCATGTCGTCTTTCTCTCGACACCGCTGCTGCAAGACCGGCTCCGATTTTCCAGCACTTTCTGGTTTGGCTTTGTCATATTTAAATGCTAATTGCAGAGCTGGCTGTACATTGAATAGCATTGATTGCATTAAATACGATGAGGTAGGGAGGACATAGAAATGAGAACCAGCAAGTAGCAAAAAAAAAACGACCAACCGACAAAGCACAGAAAATAGAATAGTCAATATTTTTTTCCAAGTTCTTTGCCATCTTGGTTTCTCACTAACTTGAGGATATGGTGCAATGAACTGTTAGTTCTAACATAACTGGGGGAACTGGTCCACTGAACAGATACATTTTGAGAGAAAAATAAATAAATTTTTCTTTCCTTTGACCTTTTACTGTATATTGTGGTGTGAGAGTCAGTCATTCAGATCAAAATGTTCCACAGCTGATCTGTTAGCTTATCTCAGTAGCTGAGAGTACAATTGGCTGGCTATTATCGGCTGGCTATTATCCGGGGGGGGGGGGGGGGGGGGGGGGCAACGGTTGGATTCACTGCTTCAGTTTGGATCTGTTAACTCCAGTTACAAAGCCCCATGTGTTTGGACGTTAGGTAAAGACAAGATCAGGCTTAGCTGCGATTCCTTCCACAGCCAAATATCCACATTGGCATTCTCTCTGTCTTCGCTCATGTGTGAATCACTTGAGCAAGGTTCCTGAGGATGTCTTGCGCCCGTGGAGCTTTGTTCCAGCAGTTTTAACGCCCAAAATAGCGGCAGAGAGAACTCAAGATGGTTGAAGGAAGCCATTCGGTCCATTTTGCCTTGCAATAAATAACAAAGAAGTCCTAATACTGCCCATGTCACCTTTCTTCAATCTTGCTACGCAGAGTGGTAACAGCACCCACATGAAAGATTATCGTCTCTTTCTCCTGAACAAAGGAAGAGAGCTTTTGTATAGCTAAAGCGTTTTTCAAACATAAGCACTTTACTTTCACTCCATCCTGTGATTTAGCATTACAGCTGTTCAAGAAAAAACAAGATCTTGGTATCCTCAGCACCACATCATGGAAACAACAGGAAGATACAAGAGTCTCAGTCAACGGTGGCATTGGAGAGATGCTTAATGAACACAGGAAGAAATATCAGTAGGTGAATGTACACATTTCCTAACCTGCGGATACTTAAATTGTTATGTACGCTTGTATCCAGGGCAAGCAACTGCGGGAACAAACAAATCTAACGATACCACTCGGGGTGGGGGGGGGGTAATGTGAGGAGAATAAGGAATAAGGCCCTCAAAGTATTACAATACTGAAACTTTTCTCAATCTTATCGCGGCACCAATTGCCCATTAGAAACAATCCTGATTTCCACTGATTCACATTTAAAGCTGTCTATTAATGTCAAGCAATACTGGGGAATAATTCACTTTACTGGTTACGACACGCAGTTTATAATGAATAAGATTCTCTTACCCTTTTGACTAAGAATCCTTCCCTTGATACGGCTGTTTCCCCTTGCATGTTGACGGATAAAGGTCCAGATTCTCTCTGTGTTCAACACTAGACTGCTAAAGTTTAAATACCTCCGGAAATGTGTCTGAGGCATGCCGATGAGTCGCCCCGCCCCCTCCACACCTTGGGAGCAGTCAGCATGATTAATTCTGAGTAATGTTTGCCTGCAGGATGTTTAAGCTAGACTAGGTTTTGACCAGCCGGTGTTGTGAATAGAACATGTTTTCAGGTGCCTGTGGAATTCAAGTGGCAAGTAAATAAGGGTCAGAGCCCTTGCCCCAAATATTTATTTTAATTTAGAGTACCCAATTATTTTTTTCTCCAATTAAAGGGCAGCTTAGCGTGGCCAATCTACCTACCCTGCACATCTTTGGGTTGTGGGGTGAGTCCCACGCAAACATGGGGAGAATGTGCGAACTCCACATGGACAGTGACCCGGGCCGGCATCGAACCCAGGTGCTCAGCGCCGTGAGGGAGCAGCGCTAACCAATGTGTCACTGTGCTGCCCTGCCCTTGTCCCAATTAAGGCCTTTAATTGACCACTTAAAGACCTTTTTTTGCCCAGCCTCAATTTTTAGGTTGGCAGGCAAATGACAATCAAGGGGGAAAGATGGGTAGCGCCTCTATCAGGAGAGACCCTCTTTGACTCCCTGAGTTTGTTTCTTTTAGTATAATTGTTTGACTTCAAAAGAGTTCAAGGAAGAAGGAGAAAAATTACCAAACCTAAATCTTGGGTGGGAAGTGGAGGGGGGGAGGGCACCTCCATCAGAAGGTCCCCTCTGAATGGGGACGCCCTCTCCTCAAGGCTCGGAGACCTTTGGACCTCCCCATCCCCCAATTGCTCCCAACACACCCCACCTCGGAATCCTCTACCCTCCCTCCTGGGATCCCTGCCACATACCTTCATTTAGCCCCATGTACATTGCTGCCATGCCTCTCCTGGCCACTGCAGCACTGTGCTTCGAGGGGCTGGATTGGCCAGCAGTTCTCCAAGACAGGGCTTCTGTCCAAATAAAAATGGAAGTCCCACCTTCTGCCAATTAATGGTAACTCTCCAGATGATGGGGGCTGAGCCTCTGCAATTCTAGAGATTCCAGCCCAGAATTACACAATAGCCTTCCACATTTGCACAGGAAGATACCAGGACTTGAGAGATATTTTGGAAGGACTGCACAACGTAGATCAAATTTTATGGGCTTTTTTTGTGTTGTTGTTTGTGCAGACAAGTTCCTGGAGATCTGGACAGAGTAGATAGGGAGAAACTGTTCCCTTTGGAGAGAAGATTAAGAACAGAGGCACAGATTCACGGTCATTGGCAAAAGAAGCAGTGGTGACAGGAGGAGAAACATTTTCACATAGCGAGTGGTTAGGATGTGCGACGCACTGCCTGAGTGTGATGGAGGCAGATTCAATCAAAGCTTTCAAGAGGGCAATGGATTGTTATCTGAAAAGGATGAATGTGCAGGGTTATGGGCAGAAAGTGGTCGAATGGCACTGGTTGCATTGTTAGTTTGAAGAGCCAGTGCAGACATAATGGGCCGAATGAGGTTGTGGAAGTTGGAGAGTTGTGTTAGAGTCTGATTAGATGTGGGGTGTGGCAGAAGTTTGGAGAGGTGCCTTTACCAATCACCAAAGTCTCAAATGGCATCCCATGATAACCATCTCTACCCAACCTGCCTGCCAGAGTATCACTTACAATGGCGTCTCTCCTTGCTCCCATATCATTGGCGCCTCCCAAGGATCTATTCTTGGCCCCCTCCTATTTCCCATCTACATGCGATCCCTCAGCGACATTATCCGAAAATGCTGAGTTAGTTTCCCCATGTACACTAGTGTCCCCTGGCATTACTTCACCAGCACCTCTCTCGACCCCGCCACCAGTGATCCGTCTAAGCTTAAGATTCCCGTGCAGGTCATGCACTGGTCAACCCCTTTAAGTTAATGTTCACGTGTGCAAGAAAATGAAAGGGTCCGCATGTTGAAATGAATCTGATGTGCTCTACAAAAAAAAATTCAAAGTAATGTTGCCCTCTGCTTTGTTCTGTGTTAGGGTTTTATTCAACATTTTGGAGACTATTTAATCTCCCAAAAGAGTCCGTGGTCTCTTTATCCTTCACTCTTTATTTGCCACAATTTGGACTTTCACACGAGGTTGGAGCTTCTCCTCTTCCAGAATTCTCTTATTCTCAGTCATGTGATCTGACATCATTATTACATCAGCATCATGTTTGCTTCTGATGTTAACCCTTTACTCTGCACCCTTCACTGCCTCTGATTTGTCAGACTGCTTGTCCAATATCCAGCACTGGATGAACAGAGATTACCTTCAACTATTCATAGATAAGACTGGTCACTATCTTCAGGTCTCATCATTTAGTCTATTCCATAGCTTGTGACTCCATCCCTCTAGCAACCTCTGAGGCTGAATCAGACTGGTTATAAACTTGGTGTCACCTTTGACCCCAAGATGATCTCCCGACTTCATATCCACACTATCACTTAGGCCGCCTATTTCCACCCAGTAACAAGGACCTACACCACCTCTGCCTCAGTTGATTGTCATTTGTCCCCTGTAGACTTCACCATCCTAATGCCCTCCTGGTCTGTTTCCCAACCTCTTCCTACATAACCTGAAGTTGGTGTCATTTCTTTATAGCCACGGCCTCTGGACCAGCTGACTGAAGCAGAGGGTGCCTAATGGTGCTGACAGTCTTTCTACAGGGACCAAGATAAGATACAAAACTACAAATGTGACATTACTGAAAATATTAAGATGCATAGTTGTTAATTTGTTTTAGTTGTGTTCGTTGAGGGATGAATATTGGCCAGGACTCAAGAGGGATTCTGCTGCTCCTCCAGAATATTGCCATTGGATCATGTACTGAATATAATGTGAACAGCCACCACAGCATTGTTGCTGAATCTGTCTTTTGTCAGAAAGCGCCTACTTTGGACCTTTTTCTACACTTCACACAAACAACATAACAAACTTGCATTTCTACAGCACCTTTCACAAGCTCAGGATGCCCCAATGAGCTACACAGCCAATGGAGTACCTTTTGAAGTATTCTCGTTTGTAATGCAGGAAACCTGAAAGTGAATTTGCGCACAGCAAGCTCCCAGAAACAGCAGTGATCACCTGTATTCAAAATGATGCTTCTCGAGGATTACGTGTTGGCCCGCAGGACACCGGCGAGGACTGCCTGGCTTTTCTTCACATCGTGCTGTAGGGATCCTCCTGAGAGGGCAGAATGAGCCTTGACTTAATGTTGTGTCCACTCTGAGAGTGCACATTCCCTCAGTATTGAGTTAACCAAGAAGATTTCAGAGGCCACATCTACCTGATACAGGTAACTACAGTCAGTGGTAACACCCTAAACTGCTCTGTGTAGATGTTTCCCTGATTACAGTACCAACGTTACAGAACTAGTTCAGGGCACATGAACAAACTGACATTAATCTATTCCTAACTCTTTGTTAATTTGCTTAAATGAAGAAGTGAATGAATTGTGGTGACTGGCGGCACACTGGGTTAGAATACATTCTCACCTCTCTTGGTGTGGTTGAAGATTTCCATAAAATTCACAGCAACTGCCTTCCCTTCCCCTAGGTGCACAGAAAATGTCACCAATAATGTTCCCAGACATCCTTGCTCAAAACAAAATTGTGTTAATGATTCATACCAAATACCACTCGACTTTAATGTAAATGATACTGCACCATGTACAATCCATTCTGCTTTGACAAAGAGTCATCAGACTCGAAACGTTAGCTCTTTTCTCTCCCTACAGATGCTGCCAGACTTGCTGAGATTTTCCAGCATTTTCCCTTTCGTTTTAGATTCCAGCATCTGCAGTAATTTGATTTTATTGCAATCCATTCTGCTGCAGGTAATTATTTCAGCATTGTACCTGTTTGGAAATACCGCATGACCATATTTGGAAATGTGTTTGCACATAGCTGCCAGCATTAATGAGAGCATTACCAACCGGCTAGCCACCACAAGAAGACAGCGCATTCTTTCTGATTTCGAAAATCCAGACAATCACGTGGCAAGACTCTTGATAAGCAACAATTACATCAGCAGACAGGCAAAAGGTAATTAATTGCCTCTAGACAGATCAATTGCTGAGGGTAATTTGTTAAAGGTGGGCAGGCTAAAGGCACTTGAGGTGAGACAAAAACAAAAATCAACCAGTATGAACTTGAGTCAGGAAATGCTTTCAATGGATTAGCCACAGATGTTTTTAAGCACTATTTATAAGAAATAATATGTTTAAAACTAATTGGATTGGACATGAAGTGAATATCAAAGAATACAACAAGACAAAAGCAAAACACTTGTGGTTGCTGGAATTAGTCTGAATTCTAATTGGTCCTAAAACTAAGCTAACCACCCTGGTCAAACTGCAGGTCAAAGACTCTACCCCGTGGGTGATGGACTGAATCCCCAAAAGTGCAAAACGTTGGAGTTGTGATTCTTGTGCAACACTCCTGTTCCCCCTCTCATCAATTTGGACCATGCTGAGATTGTACAATAAGCCTGGATCCAACAATATCATTCAAAGTGACCTCAAATGGGATCGCTGAGTACAAGAAATGCTGAAGAAATGGAAGACTTCACACACTGCACCTTCTCAAGCAGGATGTGGCTTAAATGGGCCCATCAACTGCGTTTAACGGCTGAGTAAGACTCATTGTTGAATTAGCAGTGCAGGTTTGGAATGCTGGACTTACCAAAGAGCATGGTAACAATTTTGAAAACGTTCAGGAATGAGCGCTAAAACTGACCCTAAATAATGCATACTAATGCTACTCAAACACAATCTTTTTATTTGCAAATATATACTTTATTCAGAAAATATCTAATAGAACATTACAAAACATGACAAAATGGTCAGAAAGTGCAACGATATTAACCTTTTGTTCCCCATAGGTCATGTTGCACTCTGAGGTGCTTCAATGCAATAAAAAGCTGACAACTTTTTCAAAAAGGCAATTACACAAAGTTTAACGACGTTCAACTTTTCTACAGTCAACCATCTGAATTGGTGTTTCCTTGCTGAAAGGTGGACCAAGATGTATTCTGGGCTCTGCTAGAAAACACTTGAATCCCACCTCCATGGCCACTGTCTCTTGCCTCAACACACACAAATAAATGTGTGATGGAATTGAAGAGAAAAGACACCACTCCACAAATAAAATATAGAACAAATAGACTATGAGACAGTACAATCCCCTAGTTTATAAAGCTCGTGAATAGTATGTAAATGATTGAAAATTTAAGGAACTAAACCTGACAAGAAATGCCCGATGGACTTTAATACAAAATAATTCTGTAAATTAAGAAGACACACATGTTGCAAATGTATTGTAATCATTTGTATGCTGAAATGCTCATAATTGTTCCTTCCTTTTCACTATTTTACACATTATTTTTATTTTAATGGTTGTCTATTACTATGTTATGAATTATGATTTCTTGTTTTATTTGTATCATCATCACAATTTGGCTCCAGCCAACATGATGACTTTTCAATAAACCAATTATCTGTGTAATTTAATGGGGAAAGATGATTCTCATCTTAACTCATTATTTTAGAACGCATCATCCACTATTTCTAAAATCATGAAATACAAATGTAATACAGAAACCGTCTTAATTTGATGCTGGAGGATCTTTGTTACAGAAACCACTACTGCATCACAATTAGTCACAAGATGGTTTCTGAGTCTAAAAATATAGTGAGATGTGGAATTTCCTCAAATAGTAATTGATGTTGCATAACTCACCTGTGTGGAAAGTCAAACTTACTTAGTTTTGCTCTTCTTGGCAAGACTTGATCAGGCGTACATGGCCAAGAGTAGGAGGCGACTTGTGTGAAACATAAACGCCCACACAGACACATTGGGTTGAACGGGCTGTTTCTGTGCTTTAGACTCTGCACAATTCTATGTGATTCGATATTTGAATAGTTGTAAACGGACAAGGCCTCTGAAAGATATTATGTAAGGTTGGTCAATCCCTTTTCACACTGCTTACTTTCCAGTTAATCTGTCACGACAGCTTAGGTGGAAACAGTCACTTTGTAACAATTTGCCAGTGGGCCTTCTGTGTATACTGGGAAGCAAACATTTCAAGTGCCTCTCATTTCTCATCAATATTTTGTAATTCCTCAATTCATTAGTGTACTCTTTTTGTACAAGAGAAAGCTTGTGGAGTCAAACTGGACATAAAGTTTATGCATAAGAGCTGTTGGAAGCATGGTGGCACAGTGGTTAGCACTGCTGCCGCACGGCGCCGAGGTCCCAGGTTCGATCCCGGCTCTGGGTCACTGTCCGTGTGGAGTTTGCACATTCTCCCCGTGTTTGCATGGGTTTCGCCCCCACAACCCAAAGATATGCAGGCTAGGTGGATTGGCCAAGCTAAATTGCCCCTTAATTGGAAAAATGAATTGGGTACTGTTAATAAGTGCTGATGTAAACGTATTCGACAGGTGGCAAGGGCATTCCTGTATTTGTACTTAATTCTAAGAGGAGTTAAAATTCCTGACTGACAATTGTAAATATTTCAATGTCATCAATCTATGACTGACAAATAGCTCTGCCTCAATTTAACGAAGAGTAGAAGTTAACGTACAAATTAAGTGTAGGCCCCTCGAACCTGCATTGCCATTTGATAAGATCATGGCAGATCTGATTGTGGCCTCAGCTCCACTTTCCTGTCTACCCCCAATAACCTTTTGATTCACTTGTCAGTCAAGAATTTATTTAACTCAGTCTTAAAAATAGTCACTGCTCCCAGGGAAAGAGAGTTCTACAAAATGACCCTCTTAGAGAGGAACAAGTTTCATCTCCATCTTAAATGGGAGCCCTTATTTCTAAAATGTGCCCCTAATTCCAGTTGGCACTTTAATTGACCTCAGTAACCTTGGGTAAGGGAAGAACAAAATAGCCAGACATTTACCACTCTAGTTCGCCAGACAGCCAGTGGTGCATGTGTGGGACATGAGGTGAGGCCTTGCTACCGTTATTGCCAAGTCTCACACAAAATACACGTGAGAAGATACAAAAGAGGGTGAACTGAATTAGGCCCTGTATGAGGGCTTAGTTCCCAGCATTGAATAAATTACTTCCATTACAGTAATGGTAGATTAGAAGGTTAATATTTTTCATATTATGGTGGAATTATATTTTGTCCAGGCAGGTAGGTTAGTTGAGAGCAGGAGAGATGGCAGAACAAGGGCAGCATGGTAGCACAAGTGGATAGCACTGTGGCTTCACAGCGCCAGGGTCCCAGGTTCGATTCCCAGTTTGGGTCACTGTCTGTGCGGAGTCTGCATGTTCTCCCCGTGTCTGCGTGGGTTTCCTCCGGGTGCTCCGGTTTCCTCCCATAGTCCAAAGAAGTGCAGGTTAGGTGGATTGGCCATGCTAAATTGCACTTAGTGTCCAAAATGATTAGGAAGAGTTATTGGGTTACGGGGAGAGGGTGGAAGTGAGGGCTTAAGTGGGTCAGTGCAGACTCGATGGGCTGAATGGCCTCCTTCTGCGCTGTATGTTTCATTTTCTAACTAGATAAAAGCAAATTATCGTGGATGCTGGAATCTGAAGCAAAAACAGACAGTACTGGACAATCTCAGCAGGCCTGACCGCATCTGTGAAGAGAAAAGGAAGCTAATGGTTTGAGTCTGGATGTCTGTTTGACAGCATGCGATGTTACTGAAAATATTGCGATTCATGGCCGGACAGCTGGTTTGTGATGCAGAGCGAGGCCAACAGCATGGGTTCAATTCCCGTACCGACTGAGGTTATTCATGAAGGCCCTGCCATCTCAACCGTGCCCCTCACCTGAGATGTGGTGATCCTCAGGCAAAATCACCATCAGTCAGCTCTCCACCTCAAAGGGGACAGGAGACTATGGTCATCTGGGACTATGGCGACCTTACTTTGCTTTGCTAGCCCTAAGATCAGACAGAATGTTCCGAGAGGTTTTCCAAAATTAGCCTCAGATATGTTTGCATTTCCCTGGAGATCACCTGACTGGGGCACAGTGCGTAGTGATGAACATCGCTGTACCATGAGGGAATAGAAATGGGCAGGGTGTGGGGTTCAGAAAACCAGATGTTTCTCCAACTCTTCTTCAGTTTGAATGAATAATGTCCACTTGGGTCAGGTATTGAGGAATCGCTGTAAGCAAGAAATCCGAGGAGCTAAAGAAAAGTGATTGAGACATCCCAAGTTTATCCAGAATCTACCTGAAAAAGTATCGTGCATTAGGGATAATTTGTTAAAAACACCTTTCTGAATGCAATCAATTTTTGATCGGGGAGTTGGAGAAAATCTGATACGGCAGAGTGGGCAAGTGGGTTTCTGGGGCTAGAATTTAAGTTAGGAGTCACCTCACTGAGAGACAAGGAACAGATGGTGGTAAAGGACTATTCACAGGTCAAGGAAAGTGAGGCAGGGTGGGATTGCTGCAGCAGGAACTCCCAGAGCAAAGAATCCTCTCCAACAAACCTGTAGCAGTGGCTTCCTTTTGGCAGGATGAGATTTCTGAGCAGGACCATCAAATACATTATGATAGCACCTGAAAACATGAGATGGCTGGGATGGTTTGGGGGGGGGGGGGGGGGGGGGGGGGGGGGTGGCACAGTGGTAGTGGGAGATGGAGGCTTGAGCAATTTTATCAAGAAAGGCAACTTCTCTCTTAACTCTTTAAATTAATGATGAGGAAAGAGAAGACATCATATAGAGATAAAACAAATTATTTAATATAAAAAAAAAATCTTTTTTTTTCCAATTAAGGGGCGAATTTAGGGTGGTCAATTCCCCTACCCTGCACATCTTTTTGGGTGTGGGGGTGAGACCCCCACAGACACAGGGAGAATGTGCAACCTCCACTGTGATGGAAGCCGGGTCCTCTGCAGCAGGACTAACCACTGCTGCCCCGAGGTCCTGTGAATTTATAGTAAGAAGTCTTACAACACCAGGTTAAAGTCCAACAGGTTTGTTTCAAACACTAGCTTTCGGAGCGCTCTTCCTCACCTGAGGAAGGAGCAGTGCTCCGAAAGCTCGTGTTTGAAACAAAGCTGTTGGCCTTTAACCTGGTGTTGTAAGACTTCTTACTGTGCTCACCCCAGTCCAACGCCGGCATCTCCACATCAAAGTGAATTTATAAATAACACTTGGGCCATGTTCCAGATTGATCACCTGAATAGAACAAAGGGAAATTTCCTGGAGTATTTTTTCCATTATTGGCCCTGATTGTTTGCCTCTGTTTGAGATTACGTTATTCTGGGTGGGTGCTGGTGGGAGTTAGAGGGCGGGATTCTCCATTTCTGAGACTAAGTGTTGACGCCAACGCAGAATTTGTGGACATTCACGACAGAAAAACTGGCATTGAACCTGGACCGATTCTGCTACTACTGAGGAGTTAGCAATGGTGCCGCGTGGAACACAATTGATTCCAATGAAAAATGGTGTGGGAGTTGCTGGGTCCGTGATTGTCATTCGGGAAGCTGACAAGCTGCAGCCGCACATACACATTACACTCCCAGCTCACACTGATCCCAGCCAGAAAGATGGCACTGATTGTGCTGGAGCGCGCGCATGCAGGTGATGGCTTGGTTTGGGCCAGAGGTCACCCCCGGGGATGCCCTGGGAGAACAACCCATGGCACTAAGTTCACAGTGGGCTGTGAGCAATGTGCTCAGCTGCCTTGCCAGCTGCGGCAATGGTGCTCCGTGCCCGCCAACCCCGATCCCTCAGCCCACTGCCTGGCCACCCCACACTACTCAACCTGGCCCTGGCAGAAGCCACCAGCCAGCGGCACAACAGGCAGCACACTATGGTGATGTTGGACACCTCCTGTAACCCCATATTCTCCCTCAGCAGCCGCCACGCCCGTTTCCCGATTTTTAAAAGCACACGTGAACCGTGCCGTCGGGAAATCGGCCCATCGGAGGCAGAGAAACACGAAGGCCCCGGTGAATACTGGGTCGGGCTCGCTAATGATATGCAGTGTCTGCTGTACGTGCGTTCCGGAACACATTGACACTGCTGTCTAGGTGGAATATTGCGATTTGGCGTCAAATTGGCACTTGCCGCTAACGGAGAATCCCCCCCCCCCCATAGTGTCTAGCTATAATGCCACCACTAACATGGTATGGCATAGGTTTGATGGACCTTCTGGTCTTAATGTGCCCGTCAATTTTATATGTTCATTGAGACGTAACTTGACAGTGAAGAGAGTTGAATGCCATACTGACTGACTACACTGTTTTCTATAAGCAGACTGAATGTCCCAGATGTTTTGATGCTTCCAGGTGTTAGGGTGAGGGAGCAGCGATGATGATAGATGGGAGATAAACACATTGCAAAAAGTCCTGCAAAAGTGCAGATTAGGTTTAGGACCAGGGCATCAATTGCCATCTCTGGATTTCCCCCCAACCATGTACTAGAATACAGAAAGTTGGAAAGACTTGGGGCTGGATTCTCCCAAAATGGGGCTAACTGTTGACGCCATTATGAAAACCGTGAAGTTTCACGACTGCGTCATCGGGCCCCCAAGTGGAGCCATTCAACGGCCCACAAGGGGCTAGCACGGATGGGTCGTGCAGTGCGTGATGGACCGGCCGCTGATTCGCCGGTTCCGTCATTGACACTGCGGCTCCAGTTAAAATTCACCCCACACACAGCGTCGCAGACAAGATGGCGGCGCACAGAACTGCTCTGCGATTTAGGGACTGGGAGCTCGAGACCGTCGTGGACGGCATGGAGGAGAGGAGGCTGGTGTTATACCCCAGACCGGGCTGTAGGACGGCAGGCGCCATTGTTCGCCGTGCGTGGGCGGAGGTGGCTGACGCCGTTAACGCCGTCAGGGTGGTGGTCAGGACAGCTGACCAGTCCGGAAAAAGTTGCACGACCTCCTCTGGGCAGTCAAGGTGAGTACCCAGCACTGTGCCCCTGGCATCAACCCCCCAACCCCGCCGCACACGTAATCCCCCCACCCCCTCCCTGACCCACATGGCTGCACCCACCCATGCCAGGTGCAATGCCCGGGTGCTCTGTGCACCAGTGCCATCAGAGGCTCATACCCTGGGTTGCATGCGCCTGGCCGTCTAAGACTGCTTGTGTTGGTGTCTCCCCCCCCCCCCCCCCCTCCCCGCGCACAACCGCCGGGAGCGGGTGAAGACCAGAGGGGGTACCGGAATATCTGCGTACCCTCACCTTGCCCGAGCAGAGGGCACTCGACATTGTCGGAGGGCCGGAGGAGAGGGAGGTCGCCGACCAAGTGAGACCCTCTGTCTGGCTGCAGGTCCTCACGACACATGTGTGCCCACCCCTCACCCCATCACGCCTCCATCCCCCACACCAATAGCCCTCGCCCCTCCACACCTCACCCGACACAGCAACAGCCGTCACCACCTCACGCCTTACCCCGTCCGTCTGTCTAACCATACATGTTGTTTTGTGTCTCACAGGACCAGCCGGTAATGGGCTTCGCTCATCCGGGGCCCCCCGCCCCAACCAGTACCAGGTCCAGTGCCCCCCAGGGACCTAAGCATGGACGGCGAGAGCAGCCGGAACACCAGCCCTCTGCCCGACTCGACCCCGGACACCAAATCCCACGGGACAGACATACAGCACACCATGACCCAGGGACAAACACAGAGGACACCACGACCCAGGGGGTGGAGACACAGGGGACAGACGCACAGCACACCACGACACAGGAGTCACCGGACTTTGGGTCCGATGAGGACATAGACTTTCCGGCACTGTTGTCTCCTCCACCATCCACTATCTCAGAGACTGTCGCCTCGGTTGGGCAATTTAGTGGAGAGGTTTCTGGGCCATTCACTGCTGCGCACCACACAGTCGTACCACAGCAGGTGGAGGTAGGAGCAGCTGAGGGGCCGGACGGTCGGAGGGCAGTCCGGCCCCAGGAACCAGCTGCCGCCCAAGTAGGTCGCAGGCTGCTGGAAGATCTATTCCCACCCATAGTTCAGGTGCAGTCAGAGACCCAGGGACCAGAGAAGGGGATGACGGCCGGCTTCCAGCACCTGCAGACCCAGGTGGAGGAATCCAACTGCGTGCAGGAGCAGGGAGTGGTGCCGTTCATGCGTGCCACCCAAACCTAAACTGCAAGGGTGGCATCCACGGTGGAGGCAATGGGCACGACGGTGTCAGACATGGGTCAGTTTTTGCAAGGCCTGGAGCATTCTGTACAGGCGGAGGCCGAGGCCCAGGACAGGGCTGCCTACTCACAGGCAGCCATGAGCCAGAGCCAGCTGCAGATTGCAGCGGCGCTCCTCAGCGTGGCCCAGCCTCAGCAGGCCATGGCTGAGAGCATCCGGGTCATTGCCCAGGTGCTGGCCGGCGTCAATAGTCCCAGAGGAAAACGGCGCAGTCCCAGAGGGAGGTGGTGCAGTCCCAGAGGGAGGTGGCACAGTCCCAGAGGGAGGTGGCGCAGTCCCAGAGGGAGGTGGCACAGTCCCAGTCAGGGATGGCCCACTCCCTGTGCTCCAAGGCCGCGAACATACAGACCCTGGTTGATATCAGAGTGGGCATCTAGCTCTGGCATCAGGGGGGCCTCGGGGTTCGTCTCCGCTCACACCCCCGTCCCATGGAGAAGCCCGGGTACCATCGGGCACCCCGAGGAAGGAGGAGATGCTGGAGCCCATGCAGTGACTCCTGCAGGGGAGGTCCCGGAACAGCGCAGCACCTCAGACTACCCCCCCCCCCCCCCCCCCCCGGTGCATCAGGTGGGCAGTGGGCAGAGCAGGACAGCACCACGCCACCTGGGATGTCCAATGAGCAGTCTGGCCCATCCAGGCCGGGCCACCCCAGGAGGTGTGCGCCAATGGGGACCCTAGCCGCAGGGCAGGGGTCACAGGAGTCCACCTCCACTCCTGCTGTACCATCTGAGGAACCACCTCGGCGTAGTGTTAGGGACCACAAGGCCAGAAAACTAGACACCAGCTAGGTTGGCACGGGTGCAGGGCACTGTTTAGTTATAGGGGCTAGGGCACAGACTGTAAATAGACCGTCAGCAGCATTTCCCAGGCGCTGGCCGACGTGGCACAGACGCAGAGTGGGGTGGTCCAGTCCCAGAGGGAGATGATGCAATCACTGGCAGATGTGGCACAGACCCAGAAGGTGGTAACACGGTCGCGGCGTGGCGTGGTGTGGTCCACTCCCTGTGCTCCATGGCCATGAGCATTCAGGTCCTGGTCGCGACGGCAAGCCAGGTGGGGGAGGAATCTCAGGGAATAGCTTCTCTCGTAGCCACTGAGCACCCCAAAAGAGTTGGAGGTGATGGAGCTCGTGCCGGTGATTACTGCAGGGGAGGTGCCGGTACACCTTAGCACCTCGGATTCCCCCCCCCCCCCTCCTGTCGCTCTGGTGGGCAGAACAGGGCAGCACCACGCCACCTGGGACACCCGAGCAGCTGCCAGGCCCATCCAGGCCTGGTTGCCCCAGAAGACGTCCACCAACGGGGACCCAGATCGCAGGGTGGGAATCATAGCAGCCGCCTCCACTCCTTCTGTACCATCTGGAGAACCACCCAGACATAGCGTTAGAGACTGTAGGGCCAAAAAGTTAGACAACTAGTTAAGTTGGCACGGCATCAGGACACAATTTAGTGATAATGGCTAGAGCACATATCTGTACATATGTTGTCACATTAAACACTTATTCACAACATTACAACCCGCCTCGTGTTCTGACACGTGTGCGGGTTGGGCACGTCTGGGCCAACCGCATTAGGGGGCTGGGGGTTGGCAGACATTGGGGATGGGCTTAGCTCAGGGACAACATTTCAGCCTGCAGTCATCGCTCCGGTGTCCCACCCACCCCACCTCTGCCACCCCAGGTGGGACCGTGAGATGGAATGGTCAGTTCGCATACAGGTACCACCCAAGGGGATGGTGGAAAGTGCTGTACAACTGTAGAAATCTGACCCTATTTCCAGTTCTCTCCAGCTGTGACAAAGAGTCATCCAGTACTCCCCGGGACCCCTCCTCCATACCATCTCCCAATTCTCCCTCCCACTTTGCCTTGATCCCTTCTAGCGGCGCCTGCTCCTCCTCCAAAATAGCCCCATAAACCGCCGATACTACCCCCTTCCCAGGGTCACCATTCTCTAAATCTCCTGAAATCGTGAAAAATCCAGATGACTCAACTCTTTACTGTCCTCTCACCAGCTTATTTATTGCCTACTTGCTTTTATGTTGCATGACTAATTATATCAACAAACCTCCTTCAAATGCCTTTTGAACACATCATTTCCTTTATCAATACATTCCACTGTATCCTCAAACTATTCTTAAAATTGTCACTACTTATCTTTTACAAATCCATTCTAATTGCCCTTACTTAATCCTGCTCTGTTTAACTGAGTATTCGTCTTATCCTGAATAGTGTGTTCTGATGCAGTCCAGAACCCTATCTGCCACTGATATTATGCTGACTGGTCTATGGTTCCTGGACTTATTGTTTTGTCTTACAGAACAGAGGGTGTTATGTTGGCAACCCTCAGTGTCAGAACGTTCATATTCAAGGATGTCTGAAATATTGTGCACAGTAAGAAGTCTTACAACACCAGGTTAAAGTCCAACAGGTTTGTTTCAAACACGAGCTTTCGGAGCACGGCTCCTTCTTCAGGTGAATGCTCCATTCACCTGAGGAAGGAGCCGTGCTCCGAAAGCTCGTGTTTGAAACAAACCTGTTGGACTTTAACCTGGTGTTGTAAGACTTCTTACTGTGCTCACCCCAGTCCAACGCCGGCATCTCCACATCATGAAATATTGTGGGCAGCCCTCTGCTATAAGTATACCAGGCCGTGTGCCAAAAAAGGTCTAGCGTCTTTTCCAGTTAAAAGTTCCACTCATTTTCTTTCAGGGTTCATTCTTGATCTGTAGTTATCCTAATTACTCAACCCTTTTCCTTCATTTGATGGCATTCTTCTGAGAAAACCAAGACAAAGTACTCAATAATCGCAGAATAATACAGTGCAGAAGAGGCCCTTCAGCCCATCGATTCCGCACCAATGCATGAAAAATACCTGACCTGCCTACCTAATCTCATTTGCCAGAACTTGACCTAAAGCCTTGATATCTCTCCCATTCCATCAACCCCATAATATTTTCTTCAACAATTTGCTGCACTCTTTCTTCAAAAAATGTATTTTGGACTTCCGGTTGCGGTGATGCGGAGCTAAGCCGCACGTTCAGTGGCTCCCGCTATTTTCGGTCTTTTGGGCTCTTTTAAGGGCCCGTAGCGGCGCTGGTTGGACTTTTCCCGGTGTGGGAACGCATCCACTGCGCTTATCTTCCGGTGGATGGACTGGTCCAGGAGCGGGGCGGTCAAAAAATCGGCTTTGGAGCAAAGAAAGGTGTGAGGCAGGAAGAACAAGATGGCAGCGGGCGGGGAACCGGCAGCGTGGCAGCAGTGGGCGCAGGAGCAGCAGGAGCTGCTTCAGAGAGCTGAAAGCTGAGCTGCTGGAACCGCTTAAGGCCTCACTGGATAAGCTCATGGCGGCTCAGGGTGCAGAGATCCGCGAGTTACGGCAAAAGGCCTCGGAGAACGAGGATTAAATCCAAGGCCTGGCAGTGAAGGTGGAGTCACACGAGGCGCCCCACAAGAAATGGCAAGAGAGGATGGAGGAAATGGAGAACCGCTCGCGGCGGAAAACCTTGCGGATCCTGGGCCTCCCGGAGGGGCTGGAGGGATCGGACCTGGGGGCCTATGTGGCCTTGATGCTGAACTCGCTAATGGGAGCGGGGTCCTTCCAAGGGCCCTTGGAGCTGGAAGGTGCCCATTGGGTGTTGGTGAGGAAGCCCAGGCCGAACGAGCCGCCAAGGGCGGTGCTGGTCCGTTTTCACTGCTTCGTCGCCCGAGAATGTGTGCTGAGATGGGCTAAAAAGGAGAGGAGCAGCAGGTGGGAGAATGCAGAGGTTCGGATTTATCAGGACTGGAGCGCAGAGCTGGCGAAGAAAAGGGCTGGTTATAACCGGTCGAAGGCAGTGCTGCACAAGAGAGGGGTGAAGTTCGGCCTGCTACAGCCGGCACGCCTCTGGGTCACCTATAAAGACCGCCAGTACTACTTTGACTCTCCAGAAGAGGCCTGGGCCTTTGTCCAGGCAGAGAAACTGGACTCGAACTGAGGACTGAGACTGATTGGAGGCTGGAGACTGATGTACATTGTCCGGAGGCTCTGTTCTCCCTTGTACTTCTTTGTTGGTCTTTTTTTTCTCTCTTTTTCGGGGCTTTTCTACTATTTATTTCTGTTCCTTTCTCTCTGGTGGAAAGTTGGGGGTCTGTTTTGTAGGCCCGTTGGGACGCGCGCCTTTTTCTTTCCCGCGGGGTGGGTTGCTGCTGGAAGGGCCGAAGGGGAACAGATGGTGATGGGGGATCTGCCTCCGTGGGGAACGGGCCGTGGAGGTGCTGCAGGCACGTGGTGGGCCGAGGGAGAGTTATGACTGACGGGCGCAGAGCAAGGGGGAATAGTTCCCCGATTCGGCTGGTCACATGGAATGTAAGGGGGCTGAATGGGCCGGTCAAGCGGGCCCGGGTGATGGCGCGCTTGAAGGGGCTAGGGGCTGATGTGGCTATGCTCCAGGAAACGCACCTTAGGGTGGCGGATCAGGTTAGGCTGAGAAGAGGGTGGGTTGGACAAGTGTTCCATTCGGGGTTGGATGCGAGGAACCGATTTTGGTGGGAAAGAGCTTGTCGTTTGTGGCGACGAGCGTGGTGGTGGATAGCTGTGGCAGATACGTAATGGTGAGCGGTAGACTCCAAGGGGAGCGGGTGGTGCTGGTTAATGTGTACGCTCCAAATTGGGACGATGCAGGCTTCATGCGGCGCATGCTGGGCCGGATTCCAGATCTTAAGGCAGGGGGCTTGATAATGGGAGGAGATTTTAATACAGTGCTGGACCCGGCCCTGGATCGTTCTAGGTCCAGGACCGGTAAGAGGCCGGCGGCGCCCACAGTGCTGAGGGGGGTTCATGGACCAGATGGGGGGGGGTGGACCCTTGGAGGTTTATGAGGCCGGGGGGTAGGGAGTTATCATTCTTCTCCCATGTCCATAAGGCTTACTCCTGGATTGACTTTTATGTCTTCAGCTGTCAGTTGATTCCGAGGGTGATAGGGGCGGAGTATTCGGCGATAGCCATATCTGACCACGCTCCGCATTGGGTGGACCTGGAGCTGGGGGAGGGGGAGGATCAACGCCCGCTGTGGAGGTTAGAGGTGGGGCTGCTGTCGGACGAGGAGGTATGTGGGCGGGTGCGGAGATGTATAGAGGGGTATTTGGAAACTAATGACAATGGGGAGGTGCAGGTGGGGGTGGTCTGGGAGGCGTTGAAGGTGGTGGTTAGAGGGGAGCTGATTTATATTAGGGCACACAGGGAGAGGGGGGAGAAAAAAGAGAGGGCGAGGTTGGTGGAAGAAATGGTAAGGGTGGACAGGAGGTACGTGGAGGTCCCGGATGAAGGGCTTTTGAGGAAGCGTCGCAGTCTCCAAGCGGAGTTCGATATACTGACCACCCGGAAGGCGGAGGCGCAGTGGAGGAGGGCGCAAGTGGCAGTATATGAGTACAGGGAGAAGGCAAGTCGGATGCTGGCCCACCAGCTCCGGAAGCGGGAGGCGGCGAGGGAGATGGGGGAGTCAGAGACGGAGGAGGGAATCTGGTGCGGAGTGCAAGGGGCATTAACGGAGTGTTCAGGTCCTTCTATGCGGAGTTGTACCGGTCAGTGCCCCCTGGGGAGGAGGGTGGAATGGAACGCTTTTTGGACAAGCTGGAGTTCCCGAGAGTAGGGAGGAGTAGACGGAGGGTCTGGGGGCGCCAGTCGAGCTGGAGGAGCTGACCAATGTGATGGGGAGTATGCAGTCAGGGAAGGCACCGGGGCCTGACGGGTTCCCGGTGGAATTTTACAAGAAATTCTCAGACCTGTTGGGTCCGCTGTTAGTGAGGACCCTGAATGAGGCAAGGGAGGGGGGGGTCTTGCCCCCGACGATGTCCAGAGCATTAATTTCATTGATTTTGAAGCGAGATAAGGACCCCCTCCAGTGTGGATCTTACAGGCCGATCTCGCTCCTCAATGTGGACGTGAAACTGCTGGCCAAGATACTGGCCAGGAGGGTGGAAGAGGTGGTCCAGCAGGTTATTCACGAGGACCAAATGGGTTTTGTGAAGGGGAGGCAGCTGAATGTCAGTGTGCGGCGGCTTCTAAATGTCATGATGATGTCGGCGGCGGATGGGGAGGCGGAGATAGTGGCATCGATGGATGTGGAGAAAGCTTTTGATAGGGTGGAGTGGAGCTACCTGTGGGAGGTGTTGAGGAGATTTGGGTTTGGTGAGGGATTCATTAGGTGGGTGAGGCTGCTGTATGATGATTCGGTAGCGAGCGTGGTGACGAATGGGAGGAGGTCGGAGGACTTTCGGTTGTACCGGGGGACGAGGCAGGGGTGCCCCTTGTTTCCCCTGTTGTTCGCGTTGGCGATCGAACCCCTGGCCATGGCGCTGAGGGAATCGAGGAACTGGAGGGGGATTGTGCGGGGGGGGGGGGGGGGGGGGGGTGGGGGGGGGGGGGGGGAGCACCGGCTGTCGCTGTATGCGGACGATTTACTGCTGTACATTGCAGATCCGGCGGGGAGGGTGCCAGTGTGGTGATAAGGATCCTCGGGGAGTTTGGAGACTTCTCTGGCTATAAGCTCAATGTGGGGAAGAGTGAGCTGTTCATGGTGCATATGGCTGACCAGGCGAAAGTGATAGGGGAGCGCCCGCTGAAAAGGGCAGAGAGGAGCTTCAGATACCTGGGAGTCCAGATAGCCAGGAGCTGGGGGGCCCTGCATAGGTTAAACTTCATGAGGCTGGTGGAGCAGATGGAGGAGGAGTTCAGGAGGTGGATGTGTTGCCACTCTCCCTAGCGGGCAGGGTCCAGTCGGCTAAGATGACGGTGCTCCCGAGGTTTTTGTTTCTCTTCCAGTGTTTACCAATTATGATTCCGAAGGCTTTCTTTAGGAGGGGCAGTAGGAGTATTACGGGGTTTGTGTGGGCGCAGAAGACCCCGAGGGTGAGGAGGGTATTCTTGGAGCGAGGCAGGGAGGTTGGTGGATTGGCGCTGCCCAACCTGTGTGGGTATTACTGGCTGCGAACGTGGCAATGATTCGTAGGTGGGTGATGGAGGGGGAGGGAGCCGCATGGAAGAGGTTGGAGGCGGCGTCTTGTGTGGGCACGAGTTTAGAGGCGCTGGTGACGGCCCTGTTGCCGCTCCCCCCGGCAAGGTATTCTTCAGGTCCAGTAGTGGTGGCTACCCTCAAAATCTGGGGGCAGTGGAGCGGACATAGGGGGGAAGTGAAGGCCTCAGTTTGGTCCCCGATACGGTGGAACCACCGGTTTGTACCAGGGAGGATAGATGGAGGGTTTCTGAGTTGGCACAGGGCAGGTATCAGGCGGATGGGGGACCTCTTCCTAGACAGGAAGTTTGCGACCTTAGAGGAGTTGGAGGGGAAGTGGGGTCTCCCCCCAGGGAATTCCTTTAGGTATATGCAGATTAAGGCGTTTGTTAGGCGGCAGGTGACGGAGTTTCCATTACTGCCGCCAAGGGGGGTTCAGGATAGGGTGCTCTCGGGGATGTGGGTCGGCGAGGGTAGGATCTCGGCAATTTATCAGTTGATGCAGGAGGCGGAGGAGGCCTCGGTGGAGGAGCTGAAAGCGAAGTGGGAGGAGTTGGGGGAGGAGGTTGATGAGGGGACGTGGGCGGATGCCCTGGGGAGGGTGAATTCCTCCTCTTCTTGCGCACGGCTTAGTCTAATCCAACTAAAGGTGCTGCATAGGGCGCATATGACTGGGACCAGGCTGAGCCGGTTCTTCGGGGGAGAGGAAAGGTGTGGCAGGTGTTCGGGGAGCCCAGCGAATCACACCCACATGTTCTGGGCATGTTCGGCGTTGGAGGGTTTCTAAAAGGGGGTGGGGGGGACCTTGTCCAAGGTGGTCGGGCTCCAGGGTGGAAGCGGGCTGCGGGCTCGCCATTTTTTGGGTAGCGTTGGAGCCGGGAGTGCAGGAGGCGAGAGAGGCCGGTATCCTGGCCTTTGCGTCCCTAGTAGCCCGGCAAAGGATCCTTTTACAGTGGAGGGATGCGAAGTCACCAAGCCCGGAGTCCTGGATCAGCGACCTGGCTAGGTTTATTAAACTGGAGAGGGTCAAGTTTGCCCTGAGGGGGTCAGTGCAAGGGTTCTTCCGGTGATGGCAGCCTTTTCTTGATTTCCTGGCAGAGTATTAGAGGGGGGTGAACTTCAGCAGCAACCCGGGGGGGGCTACGGGTTTGTTATGGGGGTTTATTCTCATGGTTTTACGCTTATTTCTTTTTCTTGTTGTTAATTTATTGTTTTTGTATTGGGGGGAGGGGGTTACTGTTTTTCTTTGTTGTGATAAAACTTGTTGGAAAATTTGAATAAAAATTATTTTTTAAAAATGTATTTTATTTTTATTTGTAGAAATTATTTGAGTAATTTGTTATCTGACGGTCTGTCTTCATGGCTTCTTTATAGTTATTCCAGTCCATACTTCCCCTCGAAACCTAGTTTTCTTTTGTATAAACACATCTGGATGTGTTATATGTTTCTTTAACATGTTTTAATTTCTCTACTTATCCAATAAACTCTAGCTTTACTATACTTCAATATGTCCAGCTTTGGAACTCGAAGTATGATGGAAAGAATGTACAGCATTTTACCAGTCAGCCTAGAATGAACTTGCTACCTTACACAGCTAGTAATGAACACTAGATTCAATGTGACAGCAAGTACAACACAATTTTATTATTGATGCCTCTTGATTGTGCAATGTTTAGGCACCAAATTTTCTGCAGTGTGAGTATAATTTCACTCATCGTCTTGGCATTTCAGGCAGGCAATTATGAAACTATAATTAGCAACTTCTTTTTAATGACCGGATTTTGCACATTTTTCTCTTCACTGGAACTTGAAATGTTTGTGTCAGAAAGCTCCAAGTACAAATTAGATGATACCGTTCAGTAATAAAAATGAGGAATTAACTTTTTTTAAAGTTTTCACAATGATCCTATTCATTTGGAAGGGACATTTTGTGCTAATTAAGTCACATTAAATACTAATATCAATTGGAGTATATTGTTTCCAAGTCTGGGCATCACACTTGAGGAAGAAATTCATACCCTTGGAAAGGGTCTAGAGGAGGTTGACTTAAATGGCATCAGGAATTAAAGTCTTCAGTTGTGTGGAGAGGTTTAGAGAAACTGGGTACTCCTCAAATCAAGGAAGATTTGATAGAGGTCTTCAAAATCTTGGCGAATTTGGATAGAGTAAATGTGGAGAAACTGTTGCCAGTAGCCAGGTGCTCCGGAGGGTCAACGCCTCCACCTCGTGTGCGAGGTTGGGGCTGATACAGCTGAAGGTGGTGTATAGAGTGCTCCTTACAAAGGCGAGGATGAGCCGGCTCTTAGAGGGGGTAGAAGATGTGTGTGAACGTTGCGCGGGGGCGGGGGGGGGCACAAACCATATTCATATGTCTTGGTCCTGTCCAAAACTGGAGGATAACTGGAAGGCGGTGTTTAGGGTAATCTCTAAAGTGCTGCACATGAAACTGGACCCGAGCCCCCGGGAAGCCATATTTGGGGTGTCGGAACAGCCGGGGTTGGAAACGTGCGAGGAGGCAAATGTTCTAGCCTTCGACTCGTTGATCGCCCAAAGGCAGATCCTGTTATGGTGAAGATCAACCTCTCCACCCTGTTCCCCGGCGTGGCTGGGGGGGGGGGGGCTGCTGGAATTCTTGACGCTTCAAAAGGTCAAATTTGAGCTTTCGACAATTGGATCACATCGAACATTAAGGGGGTTGGGGATTGGGAGGGTTGGGGGGGGGGGGGAGAAGGACTGTGTGTGTTAATGGTGACTACGAGTGATTCCTGATTCCTCTTTGTCATTTGCTTATGTTTTTTTTTTTTTTTTTAAATAATTTTTATTGAAAGAGTTTTTCCATACAAACATTTACCCCTACTAATTTTTAAATTATTTACAACACAATCCCTCTAGGCAAATGTCCCTCCCTCGCCCGCCCTCTCGCGCGCACCAGTCCTCCCCCCCCCCCCCCCCCCCCAGGCAACCTTAACAAACAAGGCAGCCTACAGTTTCAGACATGAGCAGCGAGCAGACTTGCCCGCGTTACAGTCGTGCATGTCCCCCCACGACCCTTGCTGCCCCCCCCCCTCCCCCCCTCCCTCCCTCCCTCCCTCCCTCCCTCCCTCCCTCCCTCCCCCCCCCCCCCCCCCGGGTTGCTGCTGCCACGACCCCGAACGTCTATCTCTGATCTAAAAAGTCAAGGAAAGGTTGCCACCGCCTGGAGAATCCCTGTACCGACCCTCTCAGGGCAAATTTGATCCTTTCTAGCTGAATATAGCTAGCCATATCGTTAATCCAAGTTTCAACGCTTGGAGGCCTCGCGTCCTTCCATTGAATTAATATCCTTCGTCGAGCCACTAGGGATGCAAAGGCCAGTATTCCGGCCTCCCTAGCCTCCTGTACCCCCGGTTCTACCCCGACCCCAAAGATCGCAAGCCCCCATCCTGGTTTGACCCTGGACCCCACCACCTTCGACACCGTCCTTGCCACCCCCTTCCAGAACCCTTCCAGCACCGGACATGCCCAGAACATATGCACATGGTTCGCTGGGCTTCCCAGACATCTGACACACCTGTCCTCACCCCCAAAGAACCGGCTCATCCTTGTCCCCGTCATGTGAGCTCTATGCAGCACCTTAAATTGAATGAGGCTCAGCCTCGCACACGAGGAGGAAGAATTGACCTTCTCCAGTGCATCCGCCCACGTCCCGTCTTCTATCTGCTCTCCCAGCTCCCCTTCCCACTTGGCTTTCAGCTCCTCCCCTGATGCTTCTTCCGCCTCCTGCATTATCTTGTAGATGTCTGATATCTTCCCCCCTCCGACCCAGACCCCGAGAGCACCCTATCACTCGCCCCCTTACTGGGGAGCAGGGGGAACCCCTCCACCTGCCGTCTAGCAAATGCCTTCACTTGTAAATATCTGAACATGTTTCCCGGGGGGAGCTCAAACTTCTCCTCCAGCCCTCCCAGGCTCGCAAACCTCCCCTCTATAAACAGGTCCTTCAGCTGCCGTATGCCCACCCTGTACCAGCTCTGAAATCCCCCGTCGATGTTCCCCGGGATGAATCTATGGTTCCCTCTTATTGGCGCCGCCAACAGACCTCCCATTTCCCCCCTATGTCGCCTCCACTGCCCCCATATCTTGAGGGTGGCCGCCACCACCGGGCTCGTGGTGTACCTCGTGGGGGGGAGCGGCCATGGTGCCGTTACTAGGGCCCCCAGGCTTGTGTTGCCACAGGACGCCCTCTCCATTCGTTTCCAAGCTGCCCCCTCCCCTTCCATCATCCACTTGCGCACCATTGACACATTTGCCGCCCAGTAGTACCCCGAAAGATTGGGTAGTGCCAGCCCTCCACTGTCCCTACTCCGCTCCAAAAAGACCCTCCTCACCCTTGGGGTGCCATGCGCCCACACGTAGCTCATGATGCTACTCGTCACCTTTTTGAAGAAGGCCCTAGGGAGGAAGATGGGCAAGCACTGAAATAAAAACAAGAACCTTGGGAGGACCGTCATTTTGATTGACTGCACCCTCCCCGCCAGCGACAACGGTACCATGTCCCACCTCTTAAATTCCTCCTCCATCTGTTCCACCAGCCTGGAAAAGTTCAACTTGTGGAGGGTCCCCCAGTTCCTTGCCACCTGCACCCCTAAGTACCTAAAGCTCTTTCCTGCTCGCTTGAAGGGGAGTCTCCCAATACCCTCTCCCTGGTCCCCCGGGTGTATCACAAAAACCTCGCTTTTACCCAAATTTAGTTTGTACCCCGAAAAGTCCCCAAACTCTGCTAATAGTTCCATTATCTCCGGCATTCCCCCTTCTGGGTCTGCCACGTACAGCAGTAGATCATCCGCATACAGCGATACTCGATGTTCCTCCCCTCCCCTAGTCAGTCCTCTCCACCCCCCTGAACCCCTCAGTGCCATCGCCAACGGTTCAATCGCCAGTGCGAAAAGTAGGGGGGATAGGGGACATCCCTGCCTGGTCCCTCGGTGGAGCCCGAAATACTCCGACCTCCTCCCGTTTGTCACTACACTCGCCGTCGGGGCCGAGTAGAGCAGCTTCACCCACTTAATAAAGCCTTCCCCAAACCCAAACCGTTCCAACGTCTCCCACAGGTACTCCCACTCCACCCTATCGAATGCCTTCTCCGCGTCCAGCGCTACCACTATCTCAGCCTCCCCCTCCACTGCCGGCATCATAATTACATTCAGCAATCTCCGCACGTTCGTGTTGAGCTGCCGCCCCTTCACGAACCCCGTCTGGTCCTCATGGATTACCCCTGGCACACAATCCTCTATTCTAGCTGCCAGGATCTTTGCCAGCAACTTGGCATCCACGTTCAGAAGCGAGATAGGCCTGTAGGACCCGCACTGCACGGGGTCTTTATCCCGCTTCAATATCAGGGAGATCAGAGCCTGCGACATTGTCGGGGGCAGAACCCCCCCCTCTCGCGCCTCATTAAAGGCTCGTACCAGTACCGGTCCCACCAAGTCCACATTTTTCTTATAGAATTCCACCGGGAACCCATCTGGCCCCGGCGCCTTCCCCGCCTGCATCTGACCTATTCCCTTGACTAGCTCCTCTAGCCCTATTGGCGCCCCCAGCCCTTCTACCAGCCCCTCCTGGACCCTTGGGAACCTCAATTTGTTTAGGAAGTCCTCCATTCCCCCTCTCCTCGTCGGCGGCTCAGACCGATACAACTCCTTGTAAAAATCCCTGAAGACCCCGTTCACTTCTTGCCCCTTCTGCACTACCTTCCCGCCCCTCTCCTTCACCCCCCCAATCTCCCTAGCCGCATCTCGTTTGCGAAGCTGGTGTGCCAGCATCCTGCTCGCCTTTTCCCCATACTCATAAACCGCGCCCTGTGCCCTTCTCCACTGCGTCTCTGCCTTCCTGGTGGTCAGCAGGTCGAACTTGACCTGCAGGCTGCGCCGTTCTCCCAGCAGCCCCTCCTCTGGTGCCTCCGCATATCTCCTATCCACTTCCAATAGCTCCCCCACCAGCCTCTCCCTCTCCTGCCTCTCCTTTCTTTCTCTGTGCGCCCTTATGGAGATCAGCTCTCCCCTGATCACTGCCTTCAGGGCCTCCCAGACCATCCCCACCTGCACCTCACCCGTGTCATTCAAGTCCAGATAGCTCTCAATGCTCTTCCGGACCCTTTTACACACCTCGTCGTCCGCTAACAGCCCCACATCCAGCCGCCACAGCGGGCGCTGGTCCCGCGCCTCCCCCATTTCCACATCCACCCAATGTGGTGCATGATCAGAGATCGCAATGGCCGAGTACTCAGCTTCCCGTACCCTCGGGATCAGCCCCCTGCTCAACACGAAGAAATCGATTCTGGAGTACACTCTATGGACGTGGGAGAAAAAGGAATACTCCCTCGCCCTCGGCCTACCAAACCTCCATGGGTCTACTCCTCCCATCTGCTCCATGTACCCCCTCAGCACTTCTGCCGCTGCCGGCCTCCTATTGGTCCTTGAGCTCGATCTGTCTAGCCCGGGGTCCAGCACTGTGTTAAAGTCCCCCCCCATGATCAAGCCCCCTGCCTCCAGTCCCGGAATGAGGCCCAATAGGCGCCTCATAAAACCCGCGTCATCCCAGTTCGGGGCATATACGTTGACCATCACCACTTTCTCCCCCTGCAGCTTACCCTTCACCATCACATACCTACCCTCCTTATCCGCCACCACCTCCTCCGCCACGAACGACACCCTCTTTCCCACCAGAATCGCCACCCCCCGGTTCTTTGCGTCCAATCCCGAGTGGAACACCTGTCCCACCCACCCCCTTCTCAGGCGAACCTGGTCCACTACCTTCAAATGGGTCTCCTGTAACATTGCTACATCAGCCTTCAGTCCCTTCAGGTGTGAGAATACCCTTGATCTCTTGACCGGCCCATTCAACCCCCTCACGTTCCAAGTGATCAGCCGGGTCGCGGGACGACCCGCCCCCCTCCCCTGCCGATTAGCCATGTCCTGTTCCCTGCTCGCCCCGGGTCGACCCTCCCCTTCTGACCCGCTCCCCATGGCGATGTCCCCCTCCCCCCACCTCTCCAGTCCTCCACTTCTCGTTTCTGGTCTTTTCAGCAGCAACCCGGTGTCCCTCCCTAACCCCCCTCCCCCCCCAGGCTAGGACCCCTCCTAGCCGCGATGTACCCTCCATTGTACTCCCGTAAGTCAGCTGGTTCACGCTGACCCGGCTGCTCCTGCCACACTCCGACTCCCCCCGGCTCGGGGGGGGGGGGCCTCCCCCCCCTTGCCACTCCTCCCTGGCCCCGCTCCAGCGCGGGAAAGGTCGCCATTGCTAGCCACGCCCCGCACTCCTCCCCTCCCCCCTCCTCTGCCCTGCGCGCGGGAAAACAGAGGAAAGCCCGCGCTTTCGCCCTGCCACACCCCACCCCCGCCATCTTCAGTTCCACCCCCGTCCCCGTCCATGCCTGTAAAGAACCCCCCCTAGGAGCCCATATCCCCGATCTGCTCTCCCCCCCGTCCCGCCTCCCCAACTTAACATTATAAATAACAGATAAATAACAAATAACAATGTACTTAACAGTCGCCCTCTACCAAACAGCATAAATAACCATAAATAACCATGAATAACCACAATAACAATAACTAAGGGAAGTTGGCAAAGGGGGAAAAAACATCAGAAGAAAAACCACAGCAAGAGTTCAAAATCCAAACAAAGAATTCAGCTGAAAGTACCCGAGCGGCTACGGCCGCCAAGTATCCCCTGGGTCTAATTCGAGTCCAGTTTCTCTTCCTGTACAAAGGCCCACGCCTCCTCTGGGGACTCAAAATAGTGGTGTTGGTTCCTGTAGGTGACCCACAAGCGCGCTGGCTGCAGCATTCCGAACCTGATCCGTTTTGCATGTAGCACCGCCTTCGTCCGGTTGTACCGGGCCCGCCGCTTTGCCACCTCCGCACTCCAGTCCTGGTAGACCCTCACCGTCGAATTCTCCCACTTGCTGCTCCTTTCCCTCTTGGCCCACTCCAGCACTCTTTCACGGTCGCTGAGTCGCTGGAACCGCACCAGCACCGCCCTCGGGGGCTCATTTGCTCTTGGCCTCCTAGCCATGACCCTGTAGGCCTCTTCCAGCTCCAGGGGCGAAGGGACGGCCCCTGCCCCCATCAGGGAGCTCAGCATTTCTGCTACATATCCCGGGAGGTCTGACCCCTCCAGGCCTTCTGCCAGGCCCAAGATCCTCAGGTTCTTCCGCCTCATTCGGGTATCCAGCTCCTCAAAACGGCTCTGCCATTTCAGGTGGAGTGCCTCGTGCACCTCTACCTTTCCCACGAGGACCGTGGCCTCCTCCTCCCTCGCAGTCATCTCCTGTTGCAGCTCCCGAATCGACGCCTCTTGGGTCGCCTGGGCTCCCATCAGCCTGGTGGTCGTCGCATTCATTGACTCCAAGAGCTCCATTTTCAGCTCCGTAAAGAAGCGCAGGAGAGCGGCCTGCTGCTCCTCCGCCCATTTCCTCCATTCCTCGGGTGCACCACCGGCCGCCATTTTGGTCTTCTTCCCCCGCTTTTTTTTGGGAGCTGCTGTTGCTCTCTTTACCACCCCACTCCGGGTACCGACCATAAAGTTGGTCTGGTTCTCTTCAGGGAGCCTTCCCCCACCGGGATTTGTCCTTACAGCGCCGTTGGGGCCCTCCAATCGGCCCGAAAACACCTTTGTAGCAGGAGCAGCCAAACGTGCGACTTAGCTGGTCATAGCCGCAACCGGAAGTCTCATTTGCTTATGTTAACATGCAGGCTAATGTTTGGGGATTTGGTGGGAGGATGGGATCATTGTTATTGATATGGGGATTGACATTACATTTGTTACTGATTGTTGTTTATTGTTTATAGTTGGGTGTAAATTTGGGAGAAAAAAGAGAATAAAAAAATACTTTAAAAAAAGAAATGTGACCCCAGGGGTTGGTGTTGGGACCATTTCTCATTTGGGCTGTGGTCCAGTGGGCACAATATCAATATAAAATGGAAAATATAGATCAGTTTGAATTCGGGTCAATTTTCTTGTTTGGTCAAATGGATCATCAGATGAAACTTAACAGAAATCTAAGGTGATATATTTTGGGAGGAGGGATAAGAGGAGAAAATACACTTAAAGTTGTAAGTCTAGGTACATTTACCTAGTCCATGCCGGAGTTTGGATCTTGCCATATTTGGGTTGGGCAGTTCAGCCATGTAGAATGTTGAGGGTATGTTTTTCAAGTAGGATTGTGAAGGGCAGTTTTGAAAGAAATAGAGACAATGCTGCAAGAGAAGCCATTAAATTATTTGGGGCTGTTTCAGATCCGTCCGTCAGTGTGACTTTGCCAGAAGCACAATCATGTGCACGTAAATAGGGTTCCTGTTGCACTTGGTGTTGGAGTGGGAGCAGTTCCAAAGAATTTTGCCAGCCTTGCAGTCAGATCAAATACATTGCGGAGGAGGGAAAGTCAGGCGATGGCAGTCATTCAGACTTGAAATGTTAGCTCCGTTCTCTCTCCACAGATGCTCATACCTGCTGAGAGTGTCCAATATTTCCTGTTTTTGTTCCAGATTCCAGCATCTGCAGTAATTTGCTTTTAGCTTTAAAGAATTAAAGAAAATGCTTTTCACACATTGCCAGTTTTCAGATTGCTGGATCAGAATGGTACCTGCAGGATTAGAGACACTTCGGCTTGTTAAATAAAGATTAAAAAGGGTGTAGCCTATCAAGGAAAAAACAGTAAATATTGAACCTACATAAGAAAATGGTTAAGCTATTGTTGAGATATTGCATTCAGCTTTGAGTACTTATACTTCAGGAAAGGTGTCCAAGACCCTGAAGAGGTTGCAGGTGAGAATCAGATAGACATGAAGAAGAAATAGCTCCAATTATAAGGATCTGGAGAAATTGAAGTGCGGTGCGCTATTCACCATCTTCTCCCTTTTCGGTCAGCTAAATCCCTCACTGATTTTCTCACTAGTTTACTCTGGAAACAATTACAATAATCCGTTATTTTTAAATTTTAGTATCCAATATCAAAAATTTCCTTTTTCATTGTGACAATTGTGTCAGAAACAACTCTTTAAACCTTACACAAAGTTTTTATAACCCAAGATCAATCCAATACAGGATTGATCAAAATCATTTCAAATATCACAAATTCCACCATTTCATTCGCAAATGAATGAATTTGTATCTGTATTAAATTCCCCACATGTTTTCTTACAAATATCCTGGAATTGTGATTCCAGCCAGTGAGCATGATTCCAGGTTTATAACTTGAAACAAAACTTTATTAATTCCACTTCCCTTTTCAGAGATTTATTTTCATAGAATTTACAGTGCAGGAGGCCATTCGGCCCATCGAGTCTGCACCAGCTCTTACAAAGAGCACTACTGCATCCCATGTATCTTCCCATGTATCCCCGTAACCCAATAACCCCCACTTAGCATTTTTTGGACACTAAGGGCAATTTAGCATGGTCAATCCACCAATCCCGCACATCCTTGGACTGTGGGAGGAAACCGGAGCACCCGGAGGAAACCCAGACACAGGGAGAATGTGCAGACTCTCCACAGTGACTGAAGCTGGGAAATGAACCTGGGACCCTGGAGCTGTGAAGCAACTGTGCTAACCACTATGCTACCATGCTGCCCCTTTTGTTTTTTTTATATAAATGTTTTTTATTGGCGTTTTGAACAAAATATATTTACCGTTATGTACACAGGATAAGAAACATATACATATATAGAAGGGAAGGGCACACCCAAACATACCAAAAAGAAAATACTAAATAATAAAAAAAATACAATAAAAAATAAAATTGAATAACTGGTAGGGTATTGTGCACCAGCTCAACAGCAGCAACTCTGTACACCTGGCAAAATTATTTACAACACATAAGTAGACGACTGTTTGTGGGGTGGGGGGGGGGGGGGGGGGGGGGGAGGAGACTGGGGAGGTAAATATACATTCGGGTGCCGGAGAAACAATTACACTGGGCAATTCTCGAATGGGTTTGGTGTTGGTGTTGTCGCTTGCTTCTCCTGGATGGATCTCGCTGCCGTCTCGTGCTCACCTCCGCTTATGCCGTTCCTCCAGTCTTTTGTTTTTATTCTCCTCGTTCCCTGCTCCTGGAGATGCCAAGTTCGTTATTGTATCCCGTGCCTTCCTTCCGGCTCTCATTTCCCTGCCTCCCCTCCACCTCCCTGGTTCTCCTCTCTTGTTCCCTGTCTCTTCCCTCTCGCCCTTCCCCTCCTGTGGCTCGCCTTTCTTTCCTCTTAGGTTTAGCTGCCCCCCTCCCTCCCCCCCATCTCCCAGTCTATCTCTCCCTTTCATGCTTTGGCTACATTCCCCTGGCTTTTCTTCCGCTTGTTCGTTAGCCAAAAACAGGTCCTGGAACAATTGTGTGAATGGCTCCCACGTTCTGTGGAAGCCATCGTCTGACCCTCGGATGATGAATTTGATTTTCTCCATTTGGAGAGATTCCGAGAGGTCGGACGGCCAGTCTGCAACTTTGGGTGGTGCTGCTGACCGCCAGCCGAACAGGGTTCTGTGGCGGGTGATCAGGGAGTCAAAGGCAAGGGTGTCCGCTCTCCTCCCCAGGAACAGACCTGGCTGGTCTGAAACCCTGTCGACCGCCACTTTCAGGCATGGCTCCACCCTCATCCCCACCACTTTGGACATTGCCTCAAAGAAGGCTGTCCAGTACCCAGCAAGTCTGGGGCAAGACCAGAACATGTGGGCGTGGTTGGCCGGGCCTCCTTGGCACCGTTCACACCTATCCTCCACCTCTGGGAAGTACCTACTCATACAGGTTCTTGTTAAATGGGCTCTATGTATCACTTTTAGTTGCGTCAGGCTGAGCCTTGCGCATGTGGAGGTGGAGTTGACCCTATATGCAGTGCTTCGCTCCAGAGTCCCCACCCTATCTCAATCGCCAGGTCCTCCTCCCATTTCTTTCTTGTTGCGACCAGTACGGTGTCGGCCCTTTCTATCAGTCGGTCATACATGTCACTACAGTTTCCTTTATCTAGTATGCTTGCGTCCAGTAGTTCTTCTAGTAATGCCTGTCGTGGCGGTTGTGTTTCGTCCTTGTCTCCTTTCGTAGGAAGTTTTTGAGCTGTAGATACCTTAGCTTGTTTCCCCTGGCTAGCTGGAATTTCTCTGCCAGTTCGTCCAGTAGTGCGATCCTGCCGTCCGTGTATAGGTCCCTGACTGTCTGCTGCCCCTTTTGTTAACTTTTTGACTTTAATCACTAAAACTATCACAAAAACACAATGTCAGACAGAAAAACATTAAAGCTCAAAATACACAAACAGCCTTCAGACACAAAGAAACATAGCACGTTTTAAAATGATAACCAAAATGAAGTACATCAGCGCTCGAGTGATGCTTGCTTTAAACTTCTGAAATGCTTGTAATTAAAACTCAAAAAGCAAGGTTAACTTAAAAAACCTCAAAATATATAGCCCAAAACAATAAAACAAACCTATGAACATCCACAAAAAACAAAAGCAACACACAGATTCTCACAGCTCAGAAATTTCAGTTAATTCTCAGCATTCTTTCACAGCTACAGGTTCTTAGTGACAGAAAATACTACAAAACTCTCAATTCCTTACTAAAAATGTAATTGGGCCCCCACAAATCCACAATTAAACAAACAGAGTATTAAATTAACACATGCACTCTGTAATCACATTCATACATTCATAATTCCATGCACTCCTAGAAATATGAACTTCTGTAATGAGATAAACCCAAAATGTCAACGGCATCCCTAGGTTGCGAGCTCCAGAGAAGAGAAGAGAAACAAATTCAAGTTTTAACTGGTTTAAAAATTCAACCATAATACATTAATCAAGCAAAGAAAAACATCTTAAAACATAAAAGACCATACTACATGGGGTTTACTAGCCATCAGTTCACTGACACAAAAACAGCCCTTACAGACACACAAAGAATTACATTCAGACAGGAAAAGGATTTATATTTCAGCAAAATACACAGAAAGTTGCAAGTTATTTCTTTCTTTTTGTTGCCTTTTCGCACAGCTCACAATATAGTTCAGAGGCTATGAACTTATTTTCTTCGAACCTTTCTTATGACTAGGTGGGATTTAGGGAAACAAATTGTTTTAGGTTTTGGTCCAGCACACAAGTAGCCAGTCATCTCAGTGAAAAGGGAGCTCATCTCCTGTAACTGCCGTCACTAACACGTACTGTTTCCCAATTCCCCCTTTAACTCCAATATCTGAAACCTACACAAGGTGTGATCATCTTCTCTGTGAGGCTGCCAGCTGCTTCCCTTAAAGACCTTCTGGCATCACACAGCTTCTGTGAGCACCTCTCATTTATCCTGTTACTTTATGAGCTCCTGCCCGAGTTGCTATACCTCAACCAAGGCAGCTCCATGCAAACTGAATATACTCTGCAGTATTGTAGCTGACTGATCAGTTCCTAACCCTAAAGTATGAACCTAAGTCTCTCTAAATCATTTATCTTCTCATCTTTCTGCTGTAATTGCTTTATATTCTCCACCTCCTCCTCATTATTGTTCAAAACTCCAACAACTTTCTGAGCATGGTAATATGCTCCATAAGCCAAAGACCCATTGCCTCTTTGCTCTTAACTTACATCCATCTGCCTCTTTACTACATTCAGACTCGTATGCCGGTTCAGTTCCTCAAACCGACCCACTGTCTTCCTGTTTCAAATGCTGACATCCCTATCTAATGGGTGGTAAATGAACACACTCGCCCATCCTCTGCTGTCAGCATTCGATCTGGTGCCAGTATCCAATATTGTGAGGATCCTGCTGACTACATCGGATTGTTGGGTTAAGGATTGAAACCACTCTGCAAGTTGCAAAATACTTTGTGTTCACAAGCATGCTTGTAGGAACAGATTGCATCTCCCAAACATGCTTGCGAATAAAATGTCTGCTACTGCAATCTATGGGCAACAGTGGTTTTAATTCATTTACCACAACCTCAAACCAAAAAGGCCAAGTGATGGAGTATGACTGCTGTGTCAGAGATTACACATGTAGAGGAGCACTGAGAGCAGCACAAGACAAGTGTGCATTCAATAAATTACTACAACCCCCCCAACCAAGCCCCATCTCACAATGAGGGCCCCCCCAGCCCCCCCCCCCCCCCCCCAAACCTGTGCAGGCACCCCCGGCCCAATCACCATCACGTGGAAAATGGCAGTTTGGCACCTTAGCAGTGTCAGGCTGGTACCCAGGGTGCCCAGATGGTGCCAGTGCCAGGATGCCACCCTGCCCAAAGAGCATGCACCTGGAGGCCTCCGATCCCCTGGGGGCCCCATGAGTGCCGTTGCCTGGTATCTATTTGTGGAGACCAGTACTGAATAGCACTCACTGAGGCGAAGGGGATAGATCCCAACACCACAGGAAACTGAATATTTGAATGAGACTAGCTGTCTCGCTCTCACATGCAAATTTACCAAAAGCGAGCCCACCAAGAATGGGCGGGATTTACATTGCAATGCTTCACGAGATCACATTAGATCTTTCGAGATGTTGGGAGCTGGGTAGATACTGGGAACGGGTCTCCTGGCTTCTCTCGGCCACGCTGCTTTCTGGGTGCAGCATGGCTATTCGATTGCATCCAATGGCACACATGGTCTCACACATGCACAGACACAATAAAGATACATGAAAATAAAACATAGGACATACATAAATACACAATGCAAATACATAGGCAAAGGCAACAAGTGAGCATACGGAGCGCAGTACTGCTTAGTTGAGAAAATGTGTGAAGGGCAGTTCAGCCTCCCAGGGGGTCAGTGTGAGCCTCCCAGGAGGTTCAGTTCAGTTTCTGGTCAATGGTAACCCCAGGATGTTGATAGTGGGCGATTCAGCGATGGTAATGCCATTTGTTATGACACCCTGGGCTGGTCCACGGTCAATTCCAGCCCCATTTGTCCCAGAGTCACAACACAAGTGAATTAACCAATAATTCTTCGCACAATACCCACAGATTTTTCCCCTTGGCTGCCAAATAGTTAGTAACCAGGTTTGTAAGTATAAACACAATTACTGTTTATTTGTAACAAGAACAATAATGAAATATGCAGCAAATACAAATGGTTAACTATTACCTAATTCCTAATCCCCACTTTAACCTGCCCCCAACCTCTACACCCACACACTCACTAGACAGACAAACACAGAAGGGTGGGAAAAAGGGTTGTTAAGAAGGCGTACAGTGTGTTGGCTTTTATTGGTAGAGGAATTGAGTTTCGGAGCCATGAGGTCATGTTGCAGTTGTACAAAACTCTGGTGCGGCCGCATTTGGAGTATTGCGTGCAGTTCTGGTCGCCACATTATAGGAAGGATGTGGAAGCATTGGAAAGGGTGCAGAAGAGATTTACCAGGATGTTGCCTGGTATGGAGGGAAGATCTTATGAGGAAAGATTTGAGGCTGTATTCGTTAGAGAGAAGAAGGTTAAGAGGTGACTTAATTGAGGCATACAAGACGATCAGAGGATTAGATAGGGTGGACAGTGAGAGCCTTTTTCCTCAGATGGTGATGTCTAGCACGAGGGGACATAGCTTTAAATTGAGGGGAGATAGATATAGGACAGATGTCAGAGGTAGGTTCTTTACTCAGAGAGTAGTAAGGGCATGGAATGCCCTGCCTGCAACAGTAGTGGACTCGCCAACACTAAACGCATTCAGATGGTCATTGGATAGGTATATGGACGATAAGGGAAGAGTGTAGATGGGCTTTAGAGGGGTTTCACAGGTCGGCGCAACATCGAGGGCCGAAGGGCCTGTACTGCGCTGTAATGTTCTATGTTCTATAGTATACTTTAGACATATATTGCAGTTAATTCCCTCATGGGCCTGGCCTGTGGTTTCCTGAATGCATTTAATGATTTGAAGTTGAAGTGAAGAACTTCTAAAGTGAATCAGTTTACAGCAACTTGCAAGGTTTCTTGTACTCTAATATTCAAGTGGGTGCTTCTCCTGGGAACTTTGAAACTAGAACAGGTTAAGTACTTTGGCTGCTTGATGAGTTGCGGCTAGTTTCAAAATCTGGTTCTCAGATTGGCTGATGATTAATGGTTCTGCTGAGTCCTGGACAATATTGCCCTACTCATGGGCAACTAGGGATGGGCAATAAATGCTGGCCTAACCAGTGATACATCCTGTAAATTAATAAATATAAGGGTGTAATCTCTGAAGCCAGCTTACATCACATAACGGTTGGGTTAACACTTGAAACCCACCCAGTCTAGTTTGGGCAGGGAAACCATCATGATACAATGGGCAGTTGATAATGGCCATCGAGTTTCGATCTTTTTTTGTGCAGCACGAAATATGGAGACAGGCAGTCTGGAAAATTCCATAGTCTTTTGGCGTTGGCCTATTCTTAAACAATTGTGTGAATTTGATAAATGGCTGAGGTACCCTTATCACTGTCCATACTTAATTGGGTATGTGCTAGGTTTGATACAGTCTGTCGTCAAAATGCCAAGTCATGTGATTTGTGGCAGCCATCTTAACTGCTTGTGTCCAGTTTTGATTGAAAGTACATAATATGATCTGATGTACTGGGCATGACAAAGTTCTTCCACCTCAACAGATGGATCACAGCAAATTGCATTTTAAACACTAGATTTACTTGGTGGGAATAAAAACAAAAACCCCCATGACAGCTGTGGTTCGGTTCATGGCACTCATCTCCAAGTCAGATGGTTTCAGCTTTGACCCCTACTGAAATGTCAAGTTTGATTATTCAGTGCAGTATTGAGTGAATGCTACACTGCTGGAGATGCTGTCTTGAGAGATGTAGATTCAACTACTTGGATTAGCTCAGAACATTGAACGTGAATTTGGCTGTCAGGTGGAAATCTGATTGATTAGACCGTTCTACATTAATTTTCTGGCTTCATTTCACTCTGCTTGGCTGCAATCCAGTTTTCTTAACACCCTGTAATCCGGAACAATTAATAGACAAGATTCCCATAAACTGTTTTGCGTGCAGGAAGGCCAAAGAATGCAAGAATGGAAAGTGTTGATATAATAGAACATCTTCTAATATTAAGATATCACCTTCAAGGAATAATACAATTCAGAAAAACTGGAGGTGTTTTATGCTTTCAGGAGTGAATCCAAGTTCTCAAATATCCACCACTGGGCAGAGAATCCTTTACATGTAAACAAACATTTTCCTACTGAAATATAATAAATCTCGCTATAGATCCCAAACTGACCAGCATTGCAGTTGCCTATTGTGGATTTCTACAAGACACTGAATTTCCATGCCAAAGAGGGACTTCAGCGAAGAAGATGTGAAAACGAATGTACATTTTGTTTAATTATTGTAATGCATTGTTGTGATGGCATATCATAATAAAAAATTTGTTTATTTGTACCAAAATGTCTTTATTTTAATTGTTTGTTTCTTGAGCATTTATGGTCCCCATACAAGTTCCATACTCCGATGTGGCTCACTGGCACATTCCTGTTGTGATTCAACTGGAGTACAATTCTTGAGCATTTTATACTTCACAGCAAAGCCAACAATTGAATAATGACTCACTTAACAGCTGATTTGAATTGAACTTAATTTCCCAACATAGACGGTGAATGCAATCTACAAAGCAATTTGTTAACACCAACTAGATACGAAACCAGCTTGTAACCACTTCTACACTGGCTTGGATCAGAAAATCATCATGAAGGAAACAATGACCATAGTTAGAGACTGTGGACTCAGGGTGGCTCTTAATTTTAGGTGTCCGTATCAAACAATGCATTTAACAATTGCTTCTTGCTATTGTAGGCTTGGGTATTAGTGCTGTCAGTGAAACTTTGGTTTTCATTAATAGGCAATTAGCTGGCATACTGTTTACAACCTGTATTTTGGACATTAAGACATTCACTCAAATCCTTGTAGGACAATCAAAGCGCGGGCAAAATTCAACTGCAGGTTTTGATTTCTAATCCAACCACTAATGTCAGATGAAATCAAAAATTTGCAATGAAATATAATATTTGATCACTTGACTTGAGAGTTCAGGACTTGAGCTTTGCTGAAAAGACAGGCCGTCAAAGCTTTTTGTTGTGCACTCATCAGGACAGATGCAAGAACACAAGATTTCAAAGGGAGGAACAATTCATACTGCATGAGAGAAGGGTGTTGATTATTTGGCAAGTGGACTCTGTTTGGTCAAGGCACCGCCATGGAGAATGCAGAAGGACAGTTATCCACCCCAAAGCTTTTTTTTTTTTTTAATTGAAAAAGATGCAATGCTTGGACATTTCCAGGTGCTTTTGCTCAACAAACGTGAAACTTCACCATTTCCAGTGTGCTTCGATTCACACAGCACAACTCAGAACCTCATACAACTATACTAACAGGTGCATAGTGTAACCTGAGTATATTAAGTAATGAATTAGTTAGGCACTCCATAAGCTCCCTTATAGAATGAAAATTAAAAATATTTGGATGGTTTTGAGTTGCACATCAAATTTTACACAATTACTGCCAAGTTGTGATGCAGGGTCAGAATGCAGAAGCAGCTTTGCAAGTGGAAAAGAAATGACTTAAGTCACACCCTCTATTTGGGCAGCCTCCATGTAGAAAAGTGTTCCCTGGTTGCTCTGAAACTTGTCAGTGATGATCGTGATTTGTCATGCAGTATGTAAATGCACGCATCAGAATGTACGCGAGAAAAAGACTTTGCCAATGTTTATTATGTTTTGTTAAATGTTACGAATACAATCTTGCTCAAAAAAAACCTTTCGTCTCTCCCACAAAACCACATCTTTGTAAAACTCCAATGTAATTATATAATTATTGGTTTTCAAGTGTTACAATTTGGGTAATTCCTGTTGTAAATGTACCAGGCACTCAACTTTCCCAATTTTAACACCGGGGTGTGGGTTACAGATTCACAAAAAAATTGAGTCAGCCCAAAACATATCGAAACTGTGAAAAATAAAAAGGTACCAGAATGATTCCCAATTACAGGCTATGTAAATGGACTGGAACAATTTCTATTGAAACTGAAAAATAAAAAGTACCAGTAACAATTCCAAATCATAAGCTACGTCAATTAAAAGTGAAATACTCTTGTATGAAGTCTTTTGGATACGCCCAATACTGATGGCTTTAGGGTCTGTCTTCTGAATGGAGTTGTGTATTTCCCTCGTCAATGGCCTGGGTTCAGCAGCTAATTATTCCTCAGTTTTTGCTTCCATTTCATCCGCATCATCATCTCCGTCAACCTCAGCATTCTCTCGCTCCAGTCGCTCAAGTTGTCTTGCCAGTTCTGTCTCATCAGTATCTGTAACCACCTTGGGCTGTGAAGGCCATATAGAAACGAACAACGCGTGAAAAGTATGAAGACACTTGGTATAACTTAAAGAAGCAAGAAATCTAATCACATTTAAAAGCAATTCTGACAGAAAATAGAGACTTCTGTATTGATTAGCTGTTTAAGTAAATAGAGGAAGTTTTTTCCCTCATGATAATAATCTTTATTAGTAATAGTAATAATCTTTATTGTCACAAGTAGGCTTACATTAACATTATAATGAAGTTATTGCGAAAAGCCCCAAAGTCACGACACTCCAGAACCTATTCGGTACACAGAGGGAGAATTCAGAATGTTCAAATTAGTGTCACAAGTAGACTTACATTAACACTGCAATGACGTTACTGTGAAAATCTCCTAGTCGCCACACTCCGGCGCCTGATCGGGTACACGGAGGGAGAATTCAGAATGTTCAATTCATCTAACAGCATGTCTTTTGGGACTTGTGGGAGGAAACCGGAGGAAGCCCATGCACACACTGGGAGAACGTGCAGACTCTGCACAGACAGTGACCCAAGCCGGGAATCGAACCCGGGTCCCTGGCGCCATGAAGCAACAGTACTAACCATCGTGCCACCCTACTTGCTAGGTGCTTACACACACATCTATCACTATACTGAAGGTGAAGAGCAAGGACAATTAGACAGAAAGGAATCTCATCCCATTATCTAGATGGCTTTTCAATAAATCAGCTGAAGTATAAAACAATGGAAAGAGGTGCACTTTGATCAGTTAAAACAGAGTATGTACAACAAGAGCAGTTGCTCCCTTTCTGTCATCTCATGCTACATTTGATCTGTTCATGACCGTCTGAGCACTTTGAGATTGGTCCAGGTGGATTGCTCTTTGTCTTTCGGAAAGCTCTGGCTTCCACTTAACACTTCTCCTGAATGAATAAGGAACCAAAAGTGCAAACCACCAAGTAAACAGCTCACCAACTTGCCCCTTATCCAAGCTATTTGGACCTGGTTTGCAAAGTTCAAAAGGTATATTCAATTTCTGGCTACTGCGTTATTTGGACCAACAGGGCAGTGCTGTTCATAGAGTATCGAGTTGCATGACACATACTCGAACCGACAATAATATCTATAACCTGCTTGTTTGCAGGAATTGGTACAGTGGGAAAGCAAGGACTTGCATTTAGAAGCATCTCAAGAAAATATGGCACTAACCTCCATCTGGATGTTGAACACTCCCCTTTTCTCCTCAATCCGCTCTTTAATTGCAGACATGGCTTGGTTCAAAACAGAAAGGCCCTCTGTTCGCTCAAGTGTTGTGGTAGTCATAACGTACCTTGGAGGAGCTATTAGATTTATCTAGAAAAGGAAGCACAAATTAAATACCAGTCAGATTATTTGAGAATGCTTATCTTTACCCAAGTGCAGGAATTGAGAATGAAGTGGTCAGTCACCATACTTAGTTTGAAAAAGGGCTTTCAGAGTTATAAATTTCGCCTGAGTCCTCTCTATAAATTAGGCTTAGCCGATACGGATTACGCCAATCTGAAATACAAATAAAACAATGTACTTTCTACCCATTTCTTTTATCCAATTGCTATCTAACATGTTTTTCATTGCCCGATAACCTTTTACCTATGACCACTGGACCAATTCTTCAAACAATACCAAATGACATACAGATAGTCAAGGGTTTTCTTGTAAGATTATACAAGATTGCACGTCAATATTCTTAAATTGATCAAATTCCTTTTCACTGCTGGACCAGAATACCATGGTTCTAGATATAGCAAATGGGAAAGGGTGACTAAACAGATGCTAAAAGGAAGTATGTAAAGAAGCTCACAAGGGATCAGTATCAATACAAAAGGTTTTGACAACTATATTTGTAACAAAAAACATGATGATGCGCCTGAACCCCATCAAACTTGGTAACAGTAATAGTTGATGAAAATAAGGAAATAGTAGACACGTTGAATCGCGTCGGTATTTGCAATAGAGGGAGCAGTTAGCATGTTGGGAATTCAAGGAAATCAATACTGAACCAGGGACAGAATCACCAAAAAGTAATCATAAGAATACCTACAATGCAGAAGGCCTTTAGGCTCGGATCTGCACCGTCCCTCTGAAAGAGCCGCTACAAAGAACAAAGAAAAACGGCAGCACAGTAACAGGCCCTTCGACCCTCCAAGCCTGCGCCGATCTAGATTCTGTATCTAAAACTGTCGCCTATTTTCTAAGGATCTGTATCCCTCTGCTCCCTGAGTCATGTATCTGTCTAGATACATCTTAAATGACACTCTCGTGCCCGCCTCTACCACCTCCGCCGGCAATGCGTTCCAGGCATCCACCACCCTCTGCGTAAAGAACTTTCCACGCTTTTCTCCCTTAAACTTTTCCCCTCTCACCTTGAACTCGTGACCCCTAGTAATTGAGTCCCCCACTCTGGGAAAAAGCTTCTTGCTATCCACCCTGTCTATACCTCTCATGATTTTGTAGACCTCAATGTGGTCCCCCCTCAACCTCCGTCTTTCAAATGAAATAATCCTAATCTACTCAACCTCTCTCCATATCTAGTGCCCTCCATACCAGGCAACATCCTGGTGAACCACCTTTGAACCTTCTCCAAAGCATTCACATCTTTTTGGGAATGTGGCGACCAGAACTGTACACAGTATTCCAAATGTAGCCGAACCAAAGTCTTATACAACTGTAACATGACCTGCCAACTCTTGTACTCAATACCCCTTCCGATGAAGGAAAGCATGCCGTATGACTATCGACCTGCGCAGCCACCTTCAGGGTACAACGGACCTGAACACCCAGATCTCTGTACATCAATTTTCCCCAGGGCTTTTTCATTTACTGTATAGTTCGCTCTTGAATTGGATCTTCCAAAATGCATCACCTCGCATTTGCCCGGATTGAACTCCATCTGCCATTTCTCCGCCCAACTCTCCAATCTATCTATATTCTGCTGTATTCTCTGACAGTCCCCTTCACTATCTGCTACTCCACCAATCTTAGTGTAATCTGCAAACTTGCTAATCAGACCACTACCTTCCTCCAGATCATTTATGTATATCACAAACAACAGTGGTCCCACCACAGATCCCTGTGGAACACCACTGGTCATAGTTCTCCATTTTGAGAAACTCCCTTCCACTACTACTCTCTGTCTCCTGTTGCCCAGCCAGTTCTTTATCCATCTGGCTCGTACACCCTGAACCCCATGAGACTTCACTTTCTCCATCAGCCTACCATCAAATGCCTTACTGAAGTCCATGTATATGACATCTGCAGCCCTTCCCTCATCAATCAACTTTGTCACTTCCTCAAAAGAATTCTATTAAGTTGGTAAGACATGACCTTCCCTGCACAAAACCATGTTGCCTATCACTGATAAGCCCATTTTCTTCCAAATGGGAATAGATCCTATCCCTCAGTATCTTCTCCAGCAGCTTCCCTACCACGGACGTCAGGCTCACCTGTCTATAATTACCTGGATTATCCCTGCTACCCTTCTTAAACAAGGGACATAATTAGCAATTCTCCAGTCCTCCGGTACCTCACTCGTGTTCAAGGATGCTGCAAAGATATCTGTTAAGGCTCCAGTTATTTCTCCTCTCACTTCCCTCAGTAACCTGGGATATATCCCATCCGGACCTGGGGACTTGTCCATCTTAATGCCTTTTAAAATACCCAACACATCCTCCCTCCCTCCTTATGCCGACTTGCCCTAGAATAATCAAACATCTATCCCTAACCTCAACATCCGTCATTTCCCTCTCCTCGGTGAACACCAATGCAAAGTACTCGTTAAGAATCTCACCCATTCCCCGGGAACATGGATGGAGGGTATCGAACATGGCGGCGGGCAGGGGTGAGGAGGGTGGGCGATATGTTCCTGGAGGGGAGCTTTGTGAGTTTGAGGGGCTTGGATGAGAAATTTGGGCTGGTAAGGGGAAATGACTTTAGGTACTTTAGGCAGGGAGGAGCGGGAGCGGAGGTGACGTGGACCAGGAGGGCTGCTGGGAAGGTAAGCGTTTTGTTTAAATTACTTACCTGTCGACGCCAGAGGCCTTTTCTTCGCAGGGAGGAGCAGGAGCAGGAGCGGAGGTGACGTGGACCAGGAGGGCTGCCGGGTAGGTAAGTGATCCTATATATTTGGGCGGCGGCTAAACCCGAGACACTACACGTGTAGTGTCTCCCACCCGCCCTCCTCCTCTGACCAATTTGATACGGTAAAGTTGTTTTTTTAAAAACTCTTATTTGGTATAAGTTTATTATTGAGTATTATAGTAGTTGAATTAAGCTTTTATTTAGCAGAGAAGTACTAGAAATTATTTAACATAAATTTGTAAACGTTAATTAAATAAGTTAATTAAATCACCTGGCTGGACAGGTGATGTGTTGTAGCTGTATGATGTGGGAGCTGGCTGATCCCATTGTCAATGGCGGTGACCACATCTGCAGCACGTGTTGGTTGCTGGAAGAACTCCGGATCAGAAATGATGATCTGGAGTCTGAGCTTCAAACTCTGCGGCACATCCGGGAGGGGGAGAGTTACCTGGACGTTTTGCTTCAGGAGGCAGTCACACCCGGTAGATTAAGTAATTCAAATTCAGTAAGTGTTCAGGAAAAACAGGGTGTGATTGTAAGTGAGGCAGGTAGGGGGATTCGGAGTTCAGGAGTGTAGGAGCCTCAGCCCTTGTCCAACAGGTATGAGATTCTTGCTCCCTGTGCAGATGAGGAAAAGGGCTGTGGACAGGATGAACCAGCTGACCATGGCACCATGGTGTAAAAGGCCATTCAAGAGGGGGGAGCAAAAAGACAAGTAGTTATTATAGGGGATTCTATAATTAGAGGGACAGATAGTATCCTTTGCAAGCCGGATAGGGAGTCCTGCATGGTGTGTTGCCTGCCCGGTGCCAGGGTGCTGGACATCTCCGACCGGCTTGAAATAATACTGGAGCGGGAGGGGGAGGATCCAGTTGTTGTGGTCCACGTTGGGACTAACAACATAGGCAAGGCTAGGGTGGAGGACCTGTTTGGGGATTATCAAGCACTAGGAAGGAAATTGAAGAACAGGTCCTCGAGGGTCATAATCTCCGGATCACTGCCCGAGCCACGTGCTAATTGGCATAGGGATAAGAAAGTTAGGGAAGTAAAAACGTGGCTAAGGGATTGGTGTGGGAAAGAGGGATTCCATTTCATGGGGCATTGGCACCAGTTTTGGAACCGGGGGGATCTGTACCGTTGGGACGGCCTCCACCTGAACCGATCTGGAACCAGTGTTCTAGCGAAAAGGATAAATAGGGTGGTCAGTAGGACTTTAAACTTCTGAGTCGGGGGGGAAGGAAAAGAGAAAGCGGCAGGGAGGAGGGAGTTAAATGGAAGGATAAGCAGCAGGTTAGCATGTGTTCAGGTGGATTTAAGTTCAAGGCAGACTAGGAATGAAGCAAAAAGGAAGGATAACTTAGGACATCTCATGATGTCCAATTTCTCTAATAAGAAATTCTAAGAAGAAAAAGACACTGACAGGCGTAGTCTATAGGCCACCAAATAATAGCATACCACTGGGACGGGCAGTAAATGAAGAGATAACTAATGCCTGTGAAAAGGGTACAGCAGTTATCATGGGAGATTTTAATCTGCATATAGATTGGTCAAATCAGCTCGGTCAGGGTAGCCTTGAAGAGGAGTTCATTGAATGTATCCGGGATAGTTTTCTGGAACAATATGTAATGGAACCGACGAGAGATCTGGTCCTGTGTAACGAGGCAGGAATAATTAATGACCTCATCGTTAGGGATCCTCTTGGGAGGAGTGATCACAGCATTTAGTATACAGATGGAGAGTGTGATGATAGAATCCAATACCAGGGTCCTATGCTTGAACAAAGGGGACTACGATAGAATGAGGAAGAACCTCGCTAAAGTAGACTGGAAACAAATATTTTATGGTAGGACAGTTGAGGAGCAGTCGAGTACTTTCAAAGAAATCTTTCATAGTGCTCAACAAAAGTATATTCCAGTGAGAAGGAAGAATTGTAAGAAAAGAGGTAATCTACCAATGGGTGTCTAAGGAGATAAGTGAGTCTGTCAAATTGAAAGAGAAGGCTTACAAAGTGGCCAAGATCAACGGGAAACTAGAAGATTGGGAAAACTTTAAAGGTCAGCAGAAAGCCACGAAAAGAGCCATAAAGAAAAGTAAGATAGAACACGAAAAAAAACTGGCACAGAATATAAGGACAGATAGCAAAAGTTTTTATAATTATATAAAACTAAAAAGAGTGGCTAAAGTAAACATTGGTCCGTTAGAGGATGAGAGTGGTCATTTAGTTATGGGATATGATGAAATGGCGGAGGCATTGAACAAATATTTTGTATCGGTCTTCACAGTGGAGGACACTAATAACATGCCAGCAATTGACTGAGAGAAGAAGGTAGGTGAGGACCTGGAAACCATTACTATCACGAAAGAGCAAGTGTTGGGCAAGCTAATGGAGTTCAGGATAGATAAGCCTCCTGGCCCTGATGGAATGCATCCCAGGGTACTGAAAGAGATGGCTGGAGTAATAGCAGATGCATTGGCGGTAATTTTCCAAAATTCGCTGAACACTGGGGCAGTCCCAGAGGATTGGAAAACAGCAAATGTGACACCACTGTTTAAAAAGGGAAGTAGACAAAAGATGGGGCATTATAGACCGGTTAGCTTAACCTCTGTCGTGGGGAAGATGCTTGAGTCTATTATCAAGAAAGAGATAGGAGGGCACCTCGATAGAAATTGTCCCATTGAACGGACGCAGCATGGATTCATGAAGGGCAGGTCATGCTTGACGAATCTCTTGGAATTCTATGAAGACATTTCGAGCAAGGTAGACAAAGGGGACCCAGTGGATGTGGTGTACCTAGATTTGACAAGGTACCGCACAAGAGGCTGCTGCATAAGATAAGGATGCATGGTGTTAAGGGTAGAGTACTAGCATGGATAGAGGATTGGTTGTCTAACAGGAAACAAAGAGTGGGAATAAATGAGTGTTATTCTGGTTGCCAATCAGCGACAAGTGGTGTACCTCAGGGATCGGTGTTAGGACCACAATTATTTACAATTTATAGACGATTTGGAGTTGGGAACTACGTGTAAGGTATCCAAGTTTGCAAATGACACAAGGGTGTGTGGCAGAGCAAAGTGTACTGAGGACTGTAAAACCTTACAGAGGAACATTGACACATTGAGTGAGTGGTCAAAGGTCTGGCAGATGGAGTATAATGTCAATAAGTGTGAAATCATGCATTTTGGTAGGAGTAACAATAGAACGGATTATTACTTAAATGGTAAAAAGCTGCAGCATGCTGCTATGCAGAGGGACCTGGGTGTACTTGTGCATGAGTCCCAGAAGGTTGGTCTGCAGGTGCAACAAGTAATTAGGAAGGCAAATGGAATTTTGTCCTTCATTGCAAAGGGGATTGAGTTTAAAAGTAGAGAGGTAATGTTGCAGTTGTACAAGGTGCTGGTGAGGCCACACCTGGAGTACTGCGTGCAGTTTTGGTCTCCACACTTGAGAAAGGATGTGCTAGCACTAGAGGGGGTGCAGATGAGGTTCACTAGGCTGATTCCGGAGTTGAGGGGGTTATCGTATGAGGAGAGGCGGAGTAGATTGGGATTATATTCACTGGAATTCAGAAGGTTGAGGGGGGATCTAATAGAAACATATAACATTTTGAAGGGAATGGACACAATAGAAGTAGAAAGGATGTTTCCACTGGTAGGTGAAAGTAGGACAAGAGGGCATAGCCTAAAGATTAGGGGGAGCCTAAAGATTAGGCGGAGCAGATTTAGGACTGAATCGAGGAACTTCTTCACTCAGAGGGTGGTTAAAGTATGGAATTCCCTTCCGAAAGGAGTAGACGACGCTACTTCATTGAATTTATTTAAAGATAGGGTAGATTTTTTTTTGAAAAATAAAGGAATTATGGGATATGGCGAGATTGCGGGTAAGTGGTTCTGAGACCACGAAAAGATCAGCCACGATCTTATAGAATGGCGGAGCAGGCTTGAAGGGCCGGACGGTCTACTTCTGCTCCTAGTTCTTATGTTCTTATGTACTTACAGATGCGGGACATTGTCCGCAGACAGGTCCCATCCTTCCCACGCCTCCCGCCAATAGGGATCCAAGACAGAATAGTCTCGAGAGGAGGAGGAGGGTAGAGTCTCGGATATTTACAAGGTTCTCATGAAGGGGGAAGAGTCCCAGACGGAGGAACTGAAACTCAAATGGGAGGAGGAGCTTGTCGGGGAGATGGAGGACGGGCTGTGGGCAGAAGCCCTGAATAGGGTAAACTCAACCGCAACATGTGCCAGGCTCGGCCTGATTCAATTTAAGGTCGTTCACCGGGCCCACATGACGGTTGCTCAGATGAGCAAATTCTTTGGGGTAGAGGGCAAGTGCGCTAGATGCGCGGGAGGGCCAGCGAACCATGTTCACGTTTTGGGCATGTCCTAAGCTTAGGGAGTACTGGGAGGGATTTGCGGGGATCATGTCCCGGGTGCTAAAAACAAGGGTGGTGATGAGTCCAGGGGTGGCAATTTTCGGGGTTTCGGAAGATCCGGGAGTCCAGGGGGAGAAAGAGGCCGATGTTCTGGCCTTTGCTTCCCTAATAGCCCAGCGGCGAATGCTGCTGGCATGGAGGGACCCAAAACCCCCGAAGACCGAACTATGGCTTTCGGACATGTCAAGTTTTCTGGGTATGGAAAAAATGAAGTTCGCCTTGAGGGGATCTGTACTGGGGTTCACCCGAAGGTGGCAACCATTCATCGACTTCTTCGCGGGCGAGTGAACGGCAGCCGGGGGGCGAGATAAGAATAGAGTAGGAGGGATAAATAGACGGGTAGTGTCTATGGGAGAGGAGGCGCTTGTGCAGTATGGTTTGATTGAAGTATTGATTTTACATTAATGTTTGGACATTTTTGCTTTTTTTTTTGTTATCTGTAACTGTTTACAATGCCGAAAAATACCTCAATAAAATTGTTTGTTAAAAAAAAAAGAATCTTACCCATTTTCTCTGACTCCACGCATAACTTTCCTCCTTTGTCCTTGAGTGGACCAACCCTTTCTCTAGTTACCCTCTTGCTCCTTATATATGAATATAAGGCTTTGGGATTTTTCTTAACCCTATTTGCTAAAGATATTTCATGACCCCTTTTAGCCCTCGATTCCTCATTTCAGGTTGGTCCCACATTCCCGATATTCTTCCACAGTTTTGTCTGTCTTCAGTCGCCTTGACCTCACGTATGCTTCCTTTTTCCTCTTAGCTAATCTCACAATTTCACCTGTCATCCATGATTCCGTAATCTTGCCGTTTCTATCCCTTATTTTCACAGGGACATGTCTGTCCTGCACTCTAATCTACCTCTCTTTAAAAGCCTCCCACATATCAAATGTGGATTTACCTTCAAACAGCTGCTCCCAATCTACATTCCCCAGCTCCTGCCGAATTTTGGTATAGTTGGCCTTCCCCCAATTTAGCACTCTTCCTTTAGGACCACTCTCGTCTTTTCCATGAGTATTCTAAAACTTGGGAAATTGTGATCACTATCCCCAAAGTAATCCCCGACTGAAACTTCAACCACCCGGCCGGGCTCATTCCCCAACACCAGGTCCAGTATGGCCCCTTCCTGATTTGGACTATTTACATACTGCTCTAGAAAATGCTCCTGGATGCTCCTTACAAATTCTGCTCCATCTAGACCTCTGACACTAAGTGTATCTCAGTCAATGTTGGGAAAATTAAAATCTCCTATCACCACCACCCTGTTGCTCCTACATATTTCCATAATCTGTTTACATAATTGTACCTCTATCTCACGCTCGCTGTTGGGAGGTCTGTAGTACAGCCCCAACATTGTTACCGCACCCTTCCTATTTCTGAGCTCTGCCCATATCACCTCACTGCTCGAGTCCTCCATAGTGCCCTCCTTCAGCACAGCTGTGATATCCTCTCTGACCAGTAATGCAACTCCTCCACCCCTTTTACCTCCCTCTATATCCCGCCTGAAGCATCGATATCCTGGGATATTTAGTTGCCAATCATGCCCTTCCCTCAACCAAGTCTCAGTAATAGCAATATCATACACCCAGGTACTAATCCAAGCCCTAAATTCATCTGCCTTATCTACTACACTTCCTGCATTAAAACAAATGCACCTCAGACCACCAGTCCCTTTGCGTTCATCATCTGCTCCCTGCCTACTCTTCCCCTTAGTCACGCTGACTTCATGATCTAGTTCCTTACAGGCTTTAGTTACTGCCTCCTTACTGTCCACTAACCTCCTCATTTGGTTCCCACCCCACTGGCACATTAGTTTAAACCCTCCCCAACAGCATTAGCAAAAGCACCCCCAAGGCCATTGGTTCCAGTCCGGCCCAGGTGTAGAACGTCCAATTTGTCATAGTCCCACCTCGCCCAGAACCAGTCCCAATGTCATAAGACCATAAGACATAGGAGTGGAAGTAAGGCCATTCGGCCCATCGAGTCCACTCCGCCATTCAATCATGGCTGATGGGCATTTCAACTCCACCTCCCAGCATTCTCCCCATAGCCCTTAATTCCTCGCGACATCAAGAATTTATCTATCTCTGCCTTGAAGCCATTTAGCGTCCCGGCCTCCACTGCACTCTGCGGCAATGAATTCCACAGGCCCACCACTCTCTGTCACAAAGATCTGAACCCCTCCCTCCTGCACGATCTCTCAAGCCACGCATTCATCCTGCCTATTCTTTCATTTCTACTCTGACTACCACGTGGCACTGGTAGCAATCCTGAGATTACTACCTCTGAGGTCCAACTTTTTAAACTTGGCTCCTAACTCCCTAAATTCTGCTTGTACATAAGAACATAAGAACTAGGAGCAGGAGTAGGCCATCTGGCCTCTCGAGCCTGCTCCGCCATTCAATTAGATCATGGCTGATCTTTTGTGGACTCAGCTCCACTTTCCGGCCCGAACACCATAACCCTTAATCCCTTTTTTCTTCAAAAAACTATCTATCTTTACCTTAAAAACATGTAATGAAGGAGCCTCAACTGCTTCACTGGGCAAGGAATTCCATAGATTCACAACCCTTTGGGTGAAGAAGTTCCTCCTAAACTCAGTCCTAAATCTACTTCCCCTTATTTTGAGGCTATGTCCCCTAGTTCTGCTTTCACCCGCCAGTGGAAAATACCTGCCCGCATCTTTCCTATCTATTCCCTTCATAATTTTAAATGTTTCTATAAGATCCCCCCTTATCCTTCTAAATTCCAACGAGTACAGTCCCAGTCTACTCAACCTCTCCTCATAATCCAACCCCTTCAGCTCTGGGATTAACCTAGTGAATCTCCTCTGCACACCCTCCAGTGCCAGTACGTCCTTTCTCAAGTAAGGAGACCAAAACTGAACACAATACTCCAGGTGTGGCCTCACTAACACCGTATACAATTGCAACATAACCTCCCTAGTCTTAAACTCCATCCCTCTAGCAATGAAGGACAAAATTCCATTTGCCTTCTTAATCACCTGTCGCACCTGTAAACCAACCTTCTGTGACTCATGCACTAGCACACCCAAGTCTCTCTGCACAGCGGCATGCTTTAATATTTTACCGTTTAAATAATAATCCCGTTTGCTGTTATTCCTACCAAAAAGGATAACCTTACATTTGTCAACATTGTATTCCATCTGCCAGACCCTAGCCCATTCACTTAACCTATCCAAATCCCTCTGCAGACTTCCAGTATCCTCTGCACTTTTCGCTTTACCACTCATCTTAGTGCCATCTGCAAACTTGGACACATTGCCCTTGGTCCCCAACTCCAAATCATCTATGTAAATTGTGAACAATTGTGGGCCCAACATGGATCCCTGAGGGACACCACTAGCTACTGATTGCCAACCAGAGATACACCCATTAATCCCCACTCTTTGCTTTCTATTAATTAACCAATCCTCTATCCATGCTACTACTTTACCCTTAATGCCATGCATCTTTATCTTATGCAGCAACCTTTTGTGTGGCACCTTGTCAAAGGCTTTCTGGAAATCTAGATATACCACATCCATCGGCTCCCCGTTATCTACTGCACTGGTAATGTCCTCAAAAAATTCCACTAAATTAGTTAGGCATGACCTGCCCTTTATGAACTCATGCTGCGTCTGCCCAATGGGACAATTTCTATCCAGATGCCTCGCTATTTCTTCCTTGATAATAGATTGTAGGGCCTCATCCCGTTTTTTTTACCCATATCATTGGTGCCTATATGCAGCACGACAACTGGATGTTCATCCTCCCCCTTCAGAATGTTCTGCAGCCGATCTGAGGCATCCCTGACCTGTACACCTGGAAGGCAACAACCCTCCACCTTATTCCGGCAACCCCAGCTAGGGGCAATTTAGCATGGCTAATCCACCTAACCTGCATATTTTTGGACTGTAGAAGGAAACTGGAGCAGCCGGAGGAAACTCATGCAGACACAACACACAAACAGCCACCCCAGGTTGGAATCAAACCGGGGCCCTGCTCTGTGAGGCAGCAGTGCTAGCCACCCTGTAAGCAAAATAACAGTACCAAAGAAAATAATGGATGACTAATTCAAAGAATCAGATGGTTTCCATCACAAGGTTTTAAAGGAAGGTGAGAACATTAGAGATGCCACAATTATGATCTTCCAGACTTCCCTAGATTAAGGAACTGTTCCTTTAGATTGGAAAATTGTGCATGTCACTCCGCTACTTGAGGGGGAATATCCAGGGAATTATAGACCAACCCAACATAGGTTGTCAAGAAATCACCAGAACCTAGAATTAAAGATAGGGCCTATCTTTAGAACGCCTTGAAAATGTTAAACAGATCAGAGATAACCAGCATGGATTTGTAAAGGATAGATCATGCCTGATGAACTTGATTGAATCTTTTGATTGAGATAGCTGACAGGGACACATCTATGGGCTTCAGAAGGCACTTGATCAAGTCCCTCATAACCGACTATTAGCACAAGTTGAAACCCGCAGAAGTGAAGGCAAATTGTTGACCTGGTTTGGAAATTGGCTGAGTGGCAGGAGTCAGAGATGAGAGGTAGTGTTCCCATGCATCTCATGTCCTTGACCTCTTCGGTGGTAGAGGTTGTGGGTTTGGAAGGTGCTGTCGAAGGAGCCTCCGTGAGTATCAGCCAAGAGTTATATAATAATCTTATTACAACTGTGTTACCTTCCATAATGAGCATAGTTTACTGACATGCGCTACATGGGTTCACACAAGAAACCTGACCAGTTGCAAGGTCAAAGAACTGGAGACATGTGGAGCTATACTCCAGTGAGTCAGGATTTTGACGAGGAAAAATAAGAGACAGGAGGATATTTAAACTCTCCGTTTTGCAATATTCATTTTCAGACAATAACAACAGAATTGCAGTTTGCTCTGATAGAAAAGTATAAAACACTCGAGTTGAATGTTAATTATGAAGCATTAAACCTTTCACAAGAACAAGACCAATAAAAAAAACATGCGGTTATGAATTCTTTCACATAACCTCACCCATCAGCCTACCCCTCCGGACACAAACTCAGATGTAAGACCTTACATGTTACAACACGTCTTATCAAAAAAAAAGTGCTTTCAAAAACAATCATGACTTCATTTGCCACAAAATGTATGAGATCAAATCTAGGTTAAAAAAAAATCCAAATTAAGATCCACTCCAGTTCATCCTACACAGATGGATTAAATTGTGATACAGTCATAATTAAAGCCGTGCAAGCCATAGATTTTGTGCAAACTACTAGTCCTTGCAATTTGCTATGGAGGTTAAGAGCATAACATTAGAAATAGTAGACCAATCGGTCCCCCCAGCCTACTCTCGCTACTCAAAATGAAAATGGCTGATCTTCTACCTTAACCCCACTTTCCTGCTGATTCTCAGAGCTCAAATCTCTATCAATTTCAGTCCTAAATATTCTCAAATATGAAGCATGCCCAAAACCTCTGGTGCAAAAGATTCATAGCTCTCCTGCTGAAAAAAGTTCTCCTGCTGAAAAAAGCTCACCTCAATCCACAATGATCAAGTCCCTATCCTAGGCTGTAACTCCATGCTCTAGATTCTCCAGTCAGGGAAAACAACCTCCCAAATTTATCTGGTCAATCTACTTCAGAATCTTGTATTTCACCTCGGATTCTTGAAATCTTCAGCAGGTATAGATCCAAATAACAGCCTTCCATGCCAAGGACCAATTTAGCAAACCTTCCCTGGTATGGAAATATATCCTTCCATAGAAATGGAGACCAAAACTATGTACAATGCTCCAGTGTGGTCTCACCATGCCTTAAAAGAACTGTAGAAAAGATTTCCTTATTCATCCATTCCAATATTCTTGCAACATGCCATTTGCCTTCCTAATTACTTGCTATAGCTGCATGCTAAATGTTTGTTCCATGTACACTCAAGTTTCTCTGAACATTTAAACATTTCACGTCTTTAAAAAAAAATGTTTTTCCATCCTAACTGCCAAAGTGAATAACTTCAGAATTCCCACATTATACTGCATCGGTCACCTTGTTGCCCATTTATTAACCTGTGCAGCCTCTTTGAGTCCTATTTACGGCTCTCATTCCCACCTAACTTTGTATCACGAGCAAACTTGGATACATTACTCTGTCTCTTTGCCAAGTCATTGAGTGTAAATAGCAGAGGTCCCAGCACTGAACCTTGCAACACTCCACTAACTACAGCCTGCCAACTTGAAAATGCCCCATTTATTCTGACTGCTTCCTGCTCATTAATCAATGCTAATATATTAATATAATCCATGCTAATCTATTACCCCCAATTCCACAAGCTCCTTCTTGTATCTTAACCTCTCTGTGGCACTTATTGAATATATTTTGAAAATCTAAGTAAACTACACTTATCGACTCCCCTTTATTTGCCCCATGAGTTACATCCTCAAAAAACTCAAAATAAACAAACTTGCTTAATATAATTTTTCTTTCGTAAAACCATGTTGACTTTGTCTGATCATAGCACACTTTTCTAAGGGCATTGTTACTTGATAGATTCCAGCATTTTCCTGACTAGTGATGACATGCTAACTGGCCTATTGACTCTCATTTCCTCCTTCCTTTGTTTCCTGTATGCAAACATTACATTTCCTAACTTTCGATCCACTGGGGCCATTCAGGAATCTAGAACATTTTGGAGCAGTATAACAATGGCATCTACCACCTCTGGACAATCTCTTTTGGAACCTTGGGAATTTAGGCCATCAAGTACTATGGATTTGTCAGCTTTTAGTCCCTTAAGTTTCTCCAATACTTTTTCTCTTCTGATATTAATTACCTTTTCTTATTATCCCTTGGTTACCCTCTATTTCTGCTATATAACTTGTGTCTTCGACTGCGAACGAAAACAAAATATTTTTTTCAATGTCTCCGCCATTTCTTCATTCTCCATGACAATTTCTCAAGTCCCTGCGTCTAAGGAACTATCGCTTACCTTAGCAACTCTCTTTTTTATACATTCGGATTATGTTTTTATATTCATAGCTGGTTTACTTGCATATTCTATATTTTTCCTATTTGATCAACTGTCTGCTCATCTTTTGCTAGTTTCTAAAACTCTCCCAAGTCTCAGGTTTATTATTATTTTTTAAAACATAAGCCTTTTCTTTTAACCCAGTACTATTACTATTAATTACCTAGTAAGTCACAGATGAATTTTCCTGAGTTTTTGTCTTTTAATAATGTATTTATCTAGAACATTTTGAATTGTTTATTTAAATACTGATGTGGAGATGCCGGCGTTGGACTGGGGTGAGCACAGTAATACGTCTTACAACACCAGGTTAAAGTCCAACAGGTCTGTTTCAAACACTAGCTTTTGGAGCACTGCTCCTTCCTCAGACCCGAGGTCTGAGGAAGGAGCAGTGCTCCGAAAGCTAGTGTTTGAAACAAACCTTTTGGACTTTAACCTGGTGTTGTAAGAATTCTTACTATTTAAATACTGTCACTGTTTCTTTACTGCCGTATTTTTTTAGTCTGTTTAAGGTTGCACAATGTGGCTTAAAAGAGCCAAGAAAAAAATATATTCTCAGTTCAATCAATATTTCCTTAAGAACTGAAATTGGTTTTAGAGCACACCGTACAAGGGTGAGGATGAGCAGGCTCTTTGAGGGGGTAGAAGATGTGTATGAACATTGTGGGGGAGACCCCGCAAACCACATTCACATGTTTTGGTCCTGTCCAAAGCTGGAGGATTACTGGAAGGAGGTGTTTAGGGTAATCTCTAAAGTGGTGCACGTGAAACTGGATCCGGGTCCTCGGGAGGCCATATTCAGGGTGTTGGACCAGCCAGGGTTGGAAACGGGCACGGAGACAGATGTCTTAGCCTTCGCCTCGTTGATCGCCCAAAGGCGGATCCTGTTAGGGTGGAGATCAACCTCTCCAACCTGTGCCCTGGCGTGGTGGTGGGGGGGGCTGCTGGAATTCTTAATGTTTGAAAAGGTCAAATCTGAACTGAGGGGAAGGATGGAGGGGTTTTACAATTCATGAGCGTTATTAATTATGCACTTTCGAGAATTGGATCACATCGAACATTAGGAGGGGGTGGGGGACTGTATGTGTTAATGGTGACTATGGATGATTCCCAACTCCCCATTGTCATTTGTTTATGTTAACATGCGGGCCAATGCCTGGGGTTTGTGGGAGGATGGGATCGCTGTTATTGATATGGGGATTGATATTACATTCGTTATTGTTTATTGTTGGGTATAAATTTGGGAGAAAATGTGAAAAAGGAGAATTAAAAAAAAATTTAAAATCTGAAATTGGTTTCTATAACTTATCATTGCATAATGACTATGTACAGCATAAACAGAATTCACCCAAGTCAGCCAAACCTACCTCAGTAGAATAAATGCAATTAGAGACAGATCTCATTATTCAGATTGTGAACTCTTTGAGCAGATCCCCAGATACTCATGTTAAGTTCTTGTAACCATTTGTTTGGATGCAGTATAGTGATTATGTTGAGCCATTGCTGTTAGATTTAAAATGCTTTGCGGTTTGAACAGTCTCAAACACAAACCTTTATAGGCATAATTTCAGTAGAACATTCTAGACCAGCTCGGAGCGCTTCTTTGACAGCATCTATTCCTTCGTATCCATAACATGCCACTTCAATATCTGTTTTAAGATATAAAAATATAAGTGAAAAGCTTACGAGAGGTTTGAAGCAAGAAAACTCCAAAGTAAAGAATATGGCCCTTTAAGAAGAAGCAGCACAATCTTCCAATTATATTAAAAACTCCAAGGAAGACATTCTTAGAGACTGGACAGTTATGTAGCAAATCCGCTTTTAACACAGATAAATGTGGGGTGATTCACTTTGGTAGGAAAAATGTAAACATCACCTGCATCTTCAAAAATAAGAAACTGAATTAAAAGGAGTAAATTGAGTTAAATTGTGACGGAGGTTCATGGCAAATATTAAATTTCAATTTCATCTGCTGGACTCATACGGAACTTTCCGAAACAGGCAATTTTGACAGTTAAAGCAAATACACTGACTCAAGAGGACTGCCAGAATATCGGACATATCTGCAAGTTTATTTTTAAAAATTTGTATTAACACATTTGTATGAACAGTAAATACAAACCAACACAAGAGCAAGAACATAATAGTAAATAAACTAACCAACTGCCATTCCCGTCCTCCCATCCCACTACTGACACCTCAATTCCCCTTGAAGTCGATGAACAGCTTCCATCTCGGGGCAAACCCATCGACCAACGCTTAAGATTAACTTGATTTTCTCCAACCGTAGGAACTTGGCCAGGTCACTCATACATGCCCCAAGTTTTGGCGGCTCCGAGTCCCTCCACTCCAGCAAAATCCGTCTCCGGACTACCAGGGAGGCAAAGGCCAGGACATCAGCCTCTCTCACCCACTGGACTCCTGGGTCTTCAGACATGCCAAATAGCGCCAATTCTGGACGCAGGACCACCTTCATTGTCAGCACCTCAGACATTACATCCTCGAACCCCTGCCAGAACCCCTTCAGTTTCAAACGTGCCCAGAACATGTGAACATAATTCGCTAGCCTCCCCGTGCACTGCCCGCAGCTGTCCTCTACCCCCTCAAAGAACCTGCTCATTATGCCCACAATCATGTGTGCCCTATGAACTACCTTAAACTGGATAAGGCTGAACCTCGCGCACACGAGGATGCATTCACCCTCCTCAAGAGCCTCCTCTCACAACCCAGCCTCCATTCCCCCCCACTCCCCCCTCCCATTTTCATTTGGCTTCCCCAAGGGAGCTTCTTCTCAGTCCAATAGCTCTTTGTTCTTCCACACACCTTCCCTCGATAACCTTATCCAGTAGTCCTGAGGGTGGCAAATCAGGAAAGGACGGCACCTGCTTCCTCTCAAACTCCAGGATCTATAAGTATCTGAACGCGTTCCCACTTGGCAGCTCATATTCCTCTTCCATGTTCTCTAAACTCGCAAAGCTGCCCCCCCACAAACAGGCCCCCAAACTGCTTGATCCCTGCCTGTCGCCACCCCTGAAACCTCGCGTCTTAAATCCCCCCCCACCCCAGTGCAAATCTGTAATTGCCACAAATCAGTGCCCACACAAAGGCACCTCCCAACCTTAGGTGCTGCCGCCACTGTCCCCATAACCGTAGGGCCAACACCACCACAGGTCTCGTGGAGTACTTGCCAGCAAGGGCAAAGGCGCCGTCAACAATGCCCCTTAACTTGTCCTGTGCAAGAGGCCACCTCCATCCACCCCCCCACCCCCAAACTACCCACTTCCTCACCAGAGGAATGTTCGCTGCCCAGTAATAATTCATTATATTTGGCAAGGCCAGCCCACCTCGCCACGCGCCCCTGTTCCAACAGCACCTATTTAACCCGTTGGGGAGCTCCTCCTTTCCCCTTGCTTCATTATATGCCCTCACCAGCAGGGATCCCAGGACCACCCCAAATTTCTTATAAAATTCTAGAGGAAATCCATCTGGGCCCAGGGCCTTCCCTGCCTGCAACAGCCCCATGCCCTCCATCACCTCTACCAGTCCAATGGGGGCCCCCAGTCGCTCCACTAGATCCTCCTCCCCCATGGGGAACTCCAACCCATCCAGGAACTGCCGACCCCGGCTTCTCTGAAACCCCAAATATTGCCACCAAAGGGTCCAGGTCCACCTCCTCCTCCACTATCCTAGCTAAGACCGTGAACACTCCCGCCCAGAATCTTCCAATTTTTCGCAACCCCAAAACATGTGCGCGATTCACTGGCCCCCGCCCATACCTCTCACACCCATCTGCTACTCCCTGAAAGAAACCTCTCACACCCATCTGCTACCCCCTGAAAGAACCCACTCATTCTCGCCCAAATCAAATGCGTCCTGTGCACCACCTTAAACTGCATCAGGCTCATCCTTGCACAAGGAGGTCCCGCCACATGGAGCTCCCGCCTCGTCTTCAACAATCCCGCCTCCCAACAATCCCAGGGGCTGGTTTAGCTCACTGGGCTAAATTGCTGGCTTTTAAATCAGACCAAGCAGGCCAGCAGCGCGGTTCGATTCCCGTACCAGCCTCCCCAGACAGGCGCCGGAATGTGGCGACTAGGGGCTTTTCACAGTAACTTCATTTGAAGCCTAATTGTGACAATAAGCGATTTTCATTTCATTTCTTGGACCTCAATACCTCCTGTCCACCCGCAGAATCCCACCCACCAGCCTCATCATCTCAGCTCGTTCCTCCTTCTCCCATGCGCCCGGATCAAAGTGAACTCCCCCTAAACCACTGCCTTGAGAGCCTCCCATAGCATGTCAGCTCCTCTGCCATCACTGACACCCCCCCGGACATCGTGCTTGACCAGTCCAAACCTGGTTCAATGACAGTGTTAAAGTCCCCTCTCATGATCAGTGTGAGCCCAGGATCTTCCCCAGGACCCGCCCCAAACTCCACATCATCACAGTTTAGGGCATATTTACCAAAACCACCGGCATTTCCTCCAGCTTCCCAATCACCATCATAAGCCACCCTCCAAAATCTGTCACATTATTCCCCACTTCAAACGCCACTTGTTTGTTTATCAGCACCGGCACCCCCCATGTCTTCATATCTAAGCCCGAATGGTAGAATTGTCCTGCCCACCCTTTCCTTCACCTATTCTGATCCCTGAAATTCTAGTGTGCTTCTTGCAAACCGGAGATCATTGCCTTCCCAGGTGCACCTCCTGGTCTGCCTTGCCCATCTCAATATCTTCTCCTTGTACAGGAATCTGTGAAACTGCACCACTATCACCCTCAGCGGCTCGTTCACCTGCAGCTTCCTCATCAGCACCCTGTGCACCTGTTGACCTCCAGGGACCAGTTGAAGGCTCCCCCCCCCCCCCCCCCCCCCCCCCCCCCCCCCAAGAGCTTCTCCAGCACCTTGGCTACATATGAGCCAGTGTCCCCTCCCTCGGTGTCTTTTTCCCCACGATTCTAAGGTTTTGTCTCCAGGACCGATTCTCCAGGCCCTCCACCTTCTCCGTTGGCCGCTTCTGGGTCTTCGCATCATTTGAATCTTGTCCGCCAACGAGGTAAACTGCTCCTCATGCTCCCCAACTTCCGAATGGCCTGGCGCTGGGACTCCAGTCTCTGTTCCACGTGATCAAATCCCGCTTTTAGTGGTTTCACCACCTTGGCTAGGTCTTCCCGGGCTTCCCTCCTCTGCCGGCTGAATGTCTCGTTTAAGAAGCCCGCCAGCTGTTCCGTTGACTATTGGCAGGCAGAGCTGACCCTTTACCCTCTGCCATTTTCACCTGTGGCGCACAAAAATTCTTCTGCTCCCTTCTTCCCGACCCACTTCTGGTCCGTGGATCCATCCACCAGCACAACTTTGCATCTTTTTCACCCAAACATCTGCCCAGCAAATGGGGAAAAAGACCAAAAAAAAGCCTGCCTCAAGCAGGAGCTACCAAACGTGTGACCACTCACTCCATGGCCGTGAGCGGATGTCATCTGCAACTGCAGGTTAATCATGTCTCTGGAAGTTTTCAATGTGGATTATAATGAGGAAGTGTCCAGGTGGCCCTCCTGGGGGATTTCACACCTGACAAGGATGGAAGGAAACCAAAAATGCTGCCACCATTTGCATCCACTATAGAGCCATTTCCGTTCTTCCTATCTTATTTCATGAAAGAATGAATCAAGCAGAAGTGATGGCTTGAACATTTAAAAAAATGCCGTAACACAACAGCCAAGGTTTGTCCAGACGTGAGTGAATCAATGACCTTCTGTGAAATGCTCAATCAATATGGAGAGCGGTCATGTGATTGGGATCATCACTTTGAAATGTCTTTTATTGCAAATCCTGCTTACTTTGGAGCAGTCTGAAAAAAGCACCACCAGAAACCGGACAACACCAGCAGCCAAAGACTGCTTTCCTCTTTCCTCAACTAACTTGAACCCTGCCTGCTTCTACCACACTGGACAGCAGACGGGTTCAAGTTTTGCTGCTTCCAAGAGCAAACCATGGAATCCAGCTCAAGACCTGCTGCAGTCACGAACAGCGAAGGATGTTCAATCAATGAACTCTTAATAGCTTTGACTTTTCTCATTGATTCTTGATTTTGCCAAAGGTTAACCTCCTCTACTTGTATTTTTGCATGGGTGTATGTGTGCGTATACATCCACACTGTGTTCACTTAGAATCACTACAGTGCAGGCAGCCATTCGGCCCATCGAGTCTGCACCGCCCCTTCAAAAGAGCACCCTACCTCGATCCCTCCCTGACCCTATCCCAATAACCCCACCTAATATTTTGGACACCAAGGGACAATTTAACATGGCCAATGCACTTAACTTGCACATCTTTGGACTGTGGGAGGGAACCGGAGCACCCGGAGGAAACATACCTAGAATGTGCAACCTCCACACAGCCAGTAACCCAAGGCTGGAATTAAATCCGGGTTCTTGGCGCGGTGAGGCAGCAGTGCTAACCACTGTGCCACCTTTCAATTTTTAAATATTTTTCATAACTTTCTTGGATGGGATTGTAGCATAATAAAACTTGTTTAAACTCAAGGAAGTCTGGTTGCCTGAATTATTTGCAATCAACACAAATTGTTATGCACACATTGAATTGGCACATTTATCCGTAGGATATTAAAAACCCTGTTATAATCAACTGAGGAGTGGGGAAAAAAGGGAGAGCCATTGCACTCTTCCTCAACCGATCATAATATGTATGAATTCATTTGAAAAGTGGGTATTGTTAGAAAACTGGCAGATAGCTAACGTGTTCCTATATGTAAAATGGGAAATAGAATAAGTGCAGGGGATGAAAACCAATTAGTTTGATATCGATAGGAGAGATAATGGAATCCTCGCTCAAAGATGCAATAGAAAAACTTCTTGATTCACCCTGCTGGAGTGACTGCTGTTTCTGGGTGTGGAAGGGGAGGGAAAATTTTTTGATATACATATAAAAGCTGAGTGAGCAGGGTAGTGAAGATCAAGGAGAAATGGGAAGCGGAGTTGGGAACGGTGATCAATTGGGGAGTATGGACTGTAGCACTGTGAACGGTAAACAGGGCCTCCTCTTGTGCAAAGATGAGGCTGATTTTGGGGGGTGGGGGGGGGGGGGGGGGGGGGGGGGGGAGCAGCATGGTCGGGTGAGCTGTACGACTTCCTGCGGTTCGGAAGATAAACTACGAGTTGAGGGGCTCAGCAGGGGAGTTTGAGAAAAGGTGGGGAATGTTTGTGACCGTGTTTGAGGAGCTGTTCGTCGCAGGGGGGTGGGGGGAGGGAAGGGTGAAAAAGAGGAAAAATCTGTACAGACTGTATAGTGGGTTGTTGGGAAGTATGTTTCGCGGGGTGTTTATTTGCTGTAGCCTGCTTTGATACATGTCTTTAATAAAAATAAGTTTTTTTCAAAAAAAGGAAAAACTTCTAGAATCTGAAAATATAATCAAGGATAGTCGATATGAATTTTTGAAAGAAGACCATGCTCGACCAACCTTCTGAATTCTTTGAAGTAACAGAAAGTCAGAGGAGGATAATGTAGTGAGCACAATATAAACGCTAAGGTACTGTATTGTATATTCAATACTAAAGTCAGAACATACTGAATCATGGTAAACATACCTGGTTGCAAAACAGAAGTTGAGAATGGTTATTCAGATTGGCAAAGGATGGAAAGTGGTGTCCCACAGAAATCGAGACTGGGACAACCTTATTACATAGTATACCTTTTGTATATATTGGATTCAGTGGTACGATTTCAAAATTTAATGATGGCACCAAATTGGGGTGTGTAGTTACTACGGTGGAGAATTGCAACAAAATAAAGGAGGATGTTAATAAACCTGCAGAGTGGGCGGATAATTGGCAAATAAACTTTAATGAAAGGTAGGTGCAAGACAGTACAGTTTAGTAGGAAGCACCTTAGAAATAAGTTTCTAAATAGAGTAGAGGAATCTGGAGTGCAGACACAAAAACCACAATGTAGACCATGAAAAACAGACATAATACAGGGGTTCATTTATTTAGCAACGGAACTGAAAAGCAGAGATGTTAAACTTGTATAGAACTTTGCATAAGCCATATGAAAAACTGGGATAAGGAGTTTGTCTTATGAGGAAAGGTTGATCAGGTTGGGCCTGTACTAGTTTAGAAGAATGAGGCAACCTTATTGAAACGTATAGAATTCTGAGGGGGCTTTGCAGGAAAGTGGAGTTAAGGCCACAATCAGATCAATTATCTTATTGAATGGCGGAGCGGGCTCGAGGGACTGACTGGCCTATTCCTGCTCCTATTTCTTATGTTCTTTTGTACCGTGAGCAGTTCTTCATATTCTAAAAAGGATACTGAAGCATAGTAGATGTAAAAGATTAGAATTATAGAGGGCAGCACGGTGGCACAGTGGTTAGCATTGCTCCCTACAGCGCTGAGGACCCGGGTTCGAATCCTGGCTCTGGGTCACTGTCCGTGAGGGGTTTGCACATTCTCCCCGTGTCTGCGTGGGTTTCACCCCCACAACCCAAAAGATGTGCAGGATAGGTGGATTGGCCACGCTAAATTGCCCCTTAATTGGAAAAAATAATTGGGTACTCTAAATTTAAAAAAAAAGAATTATATAGCTGAGTATTTGCACCCATCAGGAATGACTGAATAAGCTCAGGCTCCTTCCTCTAGAAACGAGAAAACAGAAGGGTGAACTGATGGAGGTCTTTAACCGTATGAAAGGGTTTGAAAGGATAGGCATAGAGAAGAAAATACCTAATGTGCAGGAGGGTAGAGCTTGGGACCACAAATATATCCAATAAGGAATTCATGAGGAACTTCTTTATCCAGAGTTGTTAAAGTGTGGAGCTCACTGCCACAATCAATAGTTGAATCAATTTGCATAAAGGCATTGAAACTAGATAAGCCCAAGAGGGAGAAAGGAATATAAGTTACAGTAACAAGCTTGATTGAATACGAAAAACAGCAAGGCCCCCAATGGACTGAATGGCCTGTTTTGGTGTTGTAATTACTATGCAATAAAAAGGATATGCAAGTGCAAATAAGATTTACACGGTTAGTACAAGAACTGAGAGATTACAGTTAGAGAGAAAAATCCAATAGATTGGGGATTTTCCTTAGAAAAACAAAGATTCATAGGTGACCTGAGTTCTTGAAAATGATATATGGTTGAACAGGTATTGTGAAGAAACTGTTTCCACTCGAAGCATAATTTCAAGTCTGTTACCAGTAAATTGAATAGGGACACAAAGATAGATATCTCTTTACTTGAGAGTCGTTAGAATGTGGAATAAAAACAGAAAATGCCGGAAGTGCTCAACAGGCCAGGGAGCATCCGTGGAGAGAAACATAGTTACCGTTTCAGGTCGATGAGCTTTCATTAGAATGCGTCAGGAAGTGGTTGAGGTAAATAGCTCAGATGCTTTCAAAAGGAAACTAGATGAGCGTCAAAAAGGGAATAGATATGCTGAAAAGCTGAAATCGGGCAGATAGAATATGAGAATAATCATGTGGAGTATAAGCAGATCAGTTGGTCTGAAAAGACATATAGAAACAAACCAATGTAATTCAACGAATGAAGCTCGACAGAAGCAATCTTACTTCTAGAACAAAGAACAAAGAAAAGTACAGCACAGGAACAGGCCCTTCAGCCCTCCAAGCCCGTGCCGACCATGCTGCCCGACTAAACTACAATCTTCGACACTTCATATCCTCTGTTAGTTTGAAGAGATATTTCTTCAGTAAGTTTAGAAAAATAATTTTCTTTTACAAGAGATGAAAATACATCCTTTTTGCACCAAGTTTGAGTAGGTGCTCATTTGGTTACAAGATACTTTCAAACCTCAGCCAGCAGTGGGTGTGGGAGGGTTAACGGCAGGGAGAGTGGACGGTGGAGTGTTAGATATTTATTTGCTATGTGAATTCCTGTTTGCTCTCTTTTTGGTTTTGGCTGTGTTTGATGTATATATACAAATGCCTTAATAAAAACATTTTTAAAAACCCTTCAAACTTCATTAAGACTCAGCTGATTTCCTTTCTTCCCCAGAAGGTCGCTGTCTAACAATTAAGTAATTCTGCATCAATTCTACTTTACCGGTCTTATCAACATGTCCCAGAATCTCACTCTTCTTATGATGCAAATTGTTCTAAATCAACTGGTGAGTTGACTGATTTCTGGTGACAGGGAGGTGGAACACATTTTGAGCCACGTCACAGTTGTCCCAGTTTGATTTTCTCTCAAGTCACCTGTACATGCTTATGTACACACAGACACACACACAAAACTTGAGCACTTGTGCTGTGGTGCTCTCAAGGGTGGAGGGGGAAAAAAATACTTTCTGCACAGTGAGAATAAGCTGCCAAAAGTGCCCGAGACAACAATAAACTGATATATCCGCTTTACTTAGATAAAATGGCATAAAAAATGTTGCTAAAATTCAACGAGACTACCGTCACCAACAGCTGCAGAATAAAACAGCATAAAAGTCTAGTTTAAAAGGTTCTGCAATAAACGTGGCAACTATGGTAGGGAGGATTGGGGTGGGGCGGAAAAATGAGAACAGCAATCGGAAAATCAGTTCAAATTCCATGTATGATCAGAAAATATGTTGTTGTTTCCATTTTGCTCACAAATCTTAATACTGGACCAGAAGCATCAACTTTCCCGCACAAGTATGTAGAATTAACTTGTTACATTGAGCCTCGTCTTCGGTTTCCCCTGCCCATCAGTCAAAGGGCGGGATGGACTAATCATTTTCGAAACCTCACAAAGGAAGAATTATCCACTTGGTTGGGATAATAGCGAATTATTTGCTTCTCTGGAAGGTTAAACCCAAGAAGGTGAAAGGAGATGATTGAATGCTGACATGTATCATCTTAACACTGAACTGTTTTCTACTATAGCCGACAAATATCTTAATGGAGGACACGGCTTTCTTTTTTGACTGGGACTTTGCATCAATTCCAAATGTTCCCCACTACTTTGAAGAATTAAAAGACATACCTGCCCTAATTTTAACAGCCTGCGGAGTGAGACGTCGTCTGATATTTTCCAGCAACACTCCCCGCTCTTCTTCTGTCAACTCAAGACTGTCGAGAATTGTTGGGTCTCTGAGGAAAAAGGCCAAATCATACAAAGAATGATCAAAACCAATGTAATATAATTCTTTTCACAGCAAAGTAGAGATAGCATGATGATCTGAACCTTAGTTTTAAGGATGGGGTGTGCAGCGAGGGGAGTGCGGGGTCGTGAGGGGGAGGGCAGCGAGCGAGAGAACGTATGTTGGCAAACTCAGCAGCCATCTTGCATACAAGATCCAACTGATTACTACTGTACTGAACACAAGATCAGTCAAATGGGCTCCTTCTGTGCTATAGTTTCCTATGTACCTAAGTAGCAAATAAAGTAAAAACCTAATGAAGGAACAGAAATAGGCCATTTAAGTGCGCTCCACCATTTAATTAGATTATGGATGACCTGTGAGTCATATCCATTTGCTCACAGTTTATTAGCATTGCATATTAATGGATATTGGTTGGCTTGCTACAGTACTAGTTTTAAACCAAGGGTGGCCTTGAATGTCATTCTTAAAAATCTGAATTTGAATGTTAAATTATAAGCAAGATTCAAAATTCTACATAATCGGATCAGGTGGAATGGACAACAAATGTTGAAATGAAGGTATAATTTCAGATCTAGCATTGAAGAAAAATTTCATTACTCAGAATTAAAAATTCAAATCTGTAAATTGACAAAATGCACAATGCCAAAGGGGGCTTATCAAAAAACCACAGGTAAAAAAATGCTGACTGAGATGCCCTTGACGGTCATTGCCAAGGTTCTCACGATGCTCTTCAATGAAAAAAGCATGATTGAGAGTGACCTCTCTGGTCTCTTCAACGAGCGTAAAATTCCACATCCTTTAACTGCTGAAGTTTATCTGTCACGACTGTTTGAAAACCAGCTGTCCCTACCAGCAAAATAGCTTAATAGTAACCCGCTGGAGGTACCAGAAGACCACCTTGGCCAAATGCTCAGTTTCTTCTTTAAAGTGCATTTTCAACTCACTGCTTTGACCAACATCTATCAATGCAAGGCATTCTTGACACGTATTAAATGAGTTGGTTGCAGGTGAAGGGAAGAGAGAAAATTTGTACTCAAAATCTATAATTTAATAGCAGTGCTGCCAGTAAAGCTTGGATCTGCTGCCATCAAGTGGTTACTTCACATGGGTTCAGAGCTGGATTAGGTTTCTCAAACACAATTGCAGTGCTTATAGGGTACACGTCAATGGCATTTTTTAAATGCTCATGGAAGAGCCATGTGATACCCCATTTACTTTAGAAGAGGATTCTCAATTGCGACCCAATGTAAGACCATAGGATATAGGAGTAGAATTGGGCCATTCGGACCATTGAGTCTGCTCCACCATTCTATCATGGTTGATATGTTTTGACTTCCAGTGGCGGCAATGCGCGGGTAGGTCACGTTTTCCGCAGCTCCCACTGCTAACGGACTAACGGGCCCTTTGAAGGAGTTTTGACGGCCCCTTTTCGACGCAAACTGGCGGGCAAACAGCACTAGAAGGCTCCCCACAGAAGTTTATGGAGGGGACCAGGAGCAGGAAGGCAAAACAAACGACCACGTTATTGGGGTCCCTGTTGGGGCCAGAAGCATTCCCGTGGCTTCGGGAACTGGATGGGGCGCACAGAGTCCTTGCAAGGAAGCCCAAAACGAATGAACTGCTGAGGGCCATGATGGTACGGTTCCACCACTTCTCAGATAAGACACGAGTCCTGCGATGGGCTAAAAAGGAGCGGAGCAGCTGGTGGGAGAACAGCGTAATCCGCATCTACCAAGACCTGGGAGCAGAACTGGCCAAGAGGCGCGCTGGATTCAACCGGGCTAAGGCGGCTCTCCACAGCAAAGGGGTGAATTTGGGCTGCTGAAACCGGCGGGGCTGTGGGTCGCGTATCAAGATCGCCACCATTACTTTGATACACCGGACGAGGCGTGGAATTTCATCAAGCAAGAAATGTTGGACTCGAACTAAAGGACAGCCACACTGTGGCGTTACTCTGGTGGGGATGGTAATTGCCAAGTAGCCGGAGGCAGCAAAATTATGTTGTTTCCTCTTATTTTTGTTTGTTCCCTGTTTCTTCGGCCATCCAGGCTGTAACGTGGAATGTGCTGCCTGAATGGGACGGTCAAGAGGGCTCGCGTGTTCTCGCTCTTAAAGGGGCTAAAGGCAGCCGTAGCCATGCTACAGGAGACAAACCTATAACTTGCGGCCCAAACAAGAATGAGAAAAGGGTGGGTGGGCCAGGTGTTCCATTCGGGGCTGGATTCAAAGACCAGAGGAGTAGCAATCCTGGTCAGCAAACGGATGGTTTTTGAGGCAGGGAATATTGTAGCTGACAAGAGGGGGCAGATACATAATGGTCAGTTGGAAACTGCAGGGGACCCGGGTGGTGCTAGTGAACATTTACGCCCCGAATTGGGACGAGGTGGTATTTATGAGACATACACTGGGTAAAATTCCAGACTTAGACTCACAATCTGGGGGTGACTTCCACACAGTGATAGACCCTGTACTGTGTCCCTGGTGTGATAAGGGGGGATCAGACAGGCTTTGTCAAGGGCAGGCAATTGAACTCCAATGATGGAGGCTCCTAAATATCATTATGATGCCCTCAGATGGAGGGGAGGCAGAAGTGGTGGCGGCAATGGACGCGGAGAAAGCCTTTGACCTGGTGGAACGGGAGAACCTGTGGGAAGCGCTAAGGAGGTTTGGATTCAGTGAGGGGTTCATAGGTTGGGTCCAGCTACTCTACCAGGCCCAAGTGGCAAGTGTGTGCACGAACAGGGTGAGGTCGAAATACTTTAGGCTCCACCGGGGGACAAGGCAGTGGTCCCCCTCTCCCCGTTATTATTTGCCCTTGCGATAGAGCCGCTGGATACAGCGCTGCGGACTTCAAAGAACTGGCGGGGGTTGGGGAAGGGGGGGGGGGGGGGGGGGAAAGAGCATCGGGTATCACTTTACACTGATGATCTGCTCCTGTACATCTTGGATCCACTAGAGGGGATGGGGGAGGTCATGCAGATTCTGAGGGACTTTGTCGATTTCTCGCGGTACAAACTAAACAAGAAGAAAAGCGAGATGTTCGTGATCCAAGCTAAGGGGCAGGAAAAGGGACTGGGAGAGCTTCTGCTGAAGATGGTCGAGAAGAGCTTTTGGTGCCTAGGGATACAGGTGGCTCGAAAGTGGGATGCCCTCCACAAGCTTAATCTATCTCGGCTGGTAGAACAGATGGAAGGGGACTTCAAAAGGTGGGACATGTTCCCGCTATCTCTAGCGGGGAGGGTGCAGACCGTTAAGATGACGGTCCTCCCCAGATTTCTGTTTGTCTTCCAGTGCCTTCCCATCTTCATTCCCAAGTCCTTCTTTAAGAAGGTGAACAAGATTATCTTGGGATTCGTATGGGCAAATAAGATCCAGCGTGTAAAGGGACTGTACCTGGAGCGCAGTCGGGGAGCTGGTGGGCTGGCCCTGCCGAACCTTTGCAGCTACTATTGGGCGGTTAACATAGCCATGATTAGGAAATGGATATTGGGGGAGAGGTCGACGTGGGAGCGATTAGTGGTGACTTCATGTAAAGGTACCTGCCTAGGGGCACTTGCAACGGCACCTCTGCCGTTCTCGCCAACCTGCTACTCCTCCAGTCCGGTGGTGGTGGCGGCATTAAATATCGGAGGTCAGTGGAGAAGGCACAAGGGGGTGGAGGGAGCTCCAGTCTGGACCCCGATGACGGCAACAATCACAGATTTGTCTCGGGCAGGATAGACAGAGGGTTTCAAAGCTGGCATAGGGCAGGCATTAAAAGGATGGGGGACCTGTTCATAGACGGGACCTTTCCCAGCCTGAAAACGTTGGAGGAGAAATTCAGTTTGCCCCCTGGAAAAGCCTTTCTGAAAAAGGTGGTATCATTTCTGCTGCTACCCCCATGCAGGATACAGGATAGGGTGGTCTCCGGCACCTGGGTAGGGGAGGGGAAGGTTTCTGACATTTACCGGGACTTCAGGAGGCGGAGGAAGCCCCAGTGGAGGAGCTTAAGGGCAAATGGGAGGAGGAGCTAGGTGGGGAGCTGGATGCGGGCCTGTGGGCGGACACCCTAAACAGGGTCAATTCCTCCTCATCATGTGCCAGGCTTAGCTTAATCCAGTTTAAGGTGGTCCACCGGGCACACATGACAGCGACCAGGATGAGCAAGCTCTTTGGGGTTGACGATAAATGTGCGAGGTGTGCGGGAAGCCCTGCAGACCATGTCCATATGTTCTGGACATGCCCGACTCTTAAGCGATTCTGGCAGGGATTAGCTACGGCAACGTCCAAGATCTCAGGCACGTGGGGGGTGCTGAGTCCAGAGGTAGCGATCTTCGGCGTGTCAGACAATCCGGGAGTTCAGAAAGCGAAAGAGGCCGACATATTGGCCTTTGCCTCCCTGGTAGCCCTAGCCCGGAGATGGATCCTTTTAATGTGGAGGGACTCGAAGCCCCCGAGTGTAGAGACCTGGGTTAGTGACATCTTGAGAAAATAGTTTGCCTTGAGAGGGTTCATGGCTCGGTTCGCTCAGAGGTGGCAGCCGTTCCTCGACTTTCTAGGAGAACAGTAAAGGTCAGCAGCATCTCCCCCCCCCCCCCCCCCCCCCCAGGGGGGGGGGGGGGGGGGGGGAGGGAGATTGTTACGTTGTATTGTTCCTTTCTTTGTACATAAGGATAAAAAAAATTTCCCTCTTTGTTCTGTTAATGGTTGCGAACGGTTATGCAAAAATTACGTTTTTTGACAAAACTTTGAATAAAAACAATTTTTTTAAAAAATGGTTGATGTGTTTCTCATTCCTATTCTCCTGTCCGTAACCCCTGATCCCCTTATTAATGAAGAACCTATCTCTGTCTTAAATAAACTCAGTGACTTGGCCTCCACAGCCTTCTGCAGCAATGAGTTCCGCAGATTCACCACCCTCTGGCTGAAGAAATTACCTTCATTTCAGTTTTAAAGGATCATCCCTTCAGTCTGAGGCTGTGCCCCGGGTTCTAGTTTCTCGTACTAATGGAAACATCTTCTCCACGTTACATCTTCTCCACGTTCGCTCCATCTAGGCCTCAGTATCCTGTAAGTTTTAATGAGATCCCCCCCCCCCCCCCCTCATCCTTCCAAACTCAAAGTAGAGACCCAGAGTCCTCAACCGCTTCTCATATGACAAGCCGTTCATTCCCAGGGTCATTCTTGAAAACCTGCTCTTGACCCCTTCCAAGGCCAACTTATCCTGCCTTAGATATGGGGCCCAAAACTGCTCACAGTAGTCCAACCCTGCTCTTCTATTCAATCCCTCTCGAAACTGATGCAAACATTGCATTTGCCTTCCTAACTGCCAACTGAACCTGCCTGTTAACCTTGAGAGTCCTGAACTAGTTCCCTTTACGTTTCAGATATCTGAAGCCTTTCCCCATTTAGAAAATAGTCTATATAAACAAATACCAGAAATCCCCTTGGTAGGAGTTCAGCCTGGTTCCCTTAAATGCTCGGTGCATGGTTATCGTTGTTGCCGAGCATAAAAGGGATACATGTGACAGTAAAAGAACTTGGCTACACTGAAATCACTGACAATTAAACGGATTGTGCAATACAAGTTCAGCATAGGGGAACACCCTCAAAACCTCCATCCTCAATGAAATAAAAATAAATTAATTCTTACGAAACTGCGTGTTTAAATGCATCGTAAGCTCCATATCCAGGCCTTCTGTATTTCTCATCGAAGACCCAAGCTGTTCTCTGAAACAGACTATCCAGCTGTTCATCTTTAGTGTATTCAAGCACCTCCGCCACATGCCGCAAAATACTGTACACCTGTTGAAAATGAGCAAGCATGACAAACTCGTGAAACAATTTTAAATGCAACATGAAATGGATATTACGTCATTTGTTATGACTGTTGGGTATTTTATGTTTAAAAGCAAACACTTTAACGCACTTCATTTTTAAATTATTTTGTGTTGTAATGTATAGGAACAGGCCATAATAAAGAGATTGGAAGTAAACCTACATTGCAAACTCCTTCTCTCAGCTTCACATTAGCAAAGACAATATGGAGTCATGGCACAGGGCCACAAAAAATTACATATAAAGTCATGCACTGGTGTCAACAGTTCATGTGATGCCACAGGTTCGCTGCCAACGGCACAATGATACAAGATACGGAATTGTTAGTCACTGTACAGCCCATCACTACAGCACCAAGCACTTTCATGCAATGTACATGCACATGAAAAAGAAAACACTTACAGTCTTTGACTTGGTGAACTTGTCTTCACATTTTATAGTTTCCTCTTGTGAAACTCTGCGCTTAGATAAATCAATATAACCTGGATAAAACAAGACAGGTACAAAGCAATCAACCACAATGCCACCTATTTAGCCATGAACAGGCAATCTCAAAACATTCCATTACATTGAAAGCTATCCAGGGAGTTTTATGAAAATAAAACCAGGCTCCCATCATGTTTCAGAAGTCAACGCCATAGAGTGCACGATAACCCTACTTTTCACGAGAGGGTCAACTGAAGTTGCATTAATTAGTTAGGGCTGTTTGTCACAACAACGTGCATTTATATAACAAAAGGGAAATTGCTGGAAAATCTCAGCAAGTCTGGCAGCATCTGTAGGGAGAGAAAAGAGTTAACGTTTCGAGTCCGATGACTCTTTGTCAAAGCTGCCAGGCTTGCTGAGATTTTCCAGCATTTTCCCATTCGTTTCAGATTCCAGCATCCGCAGTAATTTGCTTTTATCTTGCATTTATATAACACTTTTAATGTGGTAAAGTATCCCAAGCATTTACAGGAATACAATCAAACACAATTTGACACCATGCCACAGAAGATGTTAGGGCTGGTGCCAAAGGAGTGAATTAAATGAGGTGAGAGATTTAGAAAGTCAGAGAGGTTTAGGGAGGGAATTCCTGTGCTTAGGGTTGAGACAACTGCAGGCATGACCACACTAACACAAGAAATTGGAGACCACTATCGTCTATCAAGCCTGTTCTGCTATTCAACACTATCATGGCTGATTTTGGGCTTCAACTCCATTTTCCCACTCACTTCCCATATCCGTTAATTCCCTGAGAAACCAAAAGTTTATCTACTCCAGCCTTTAGTGCATTCAACGATGGAGCATTTATGATGGGTAAACAATTTCAAAGATTCACAATCCTTTGAGTGAAGAAATTTATCATCCTAGTTGCAAGCGATTGGTCCTGAAACTGTTCCCATGTGTTTGAGATTCCTTGGCTCGCAGAAACCATCATCCTATCAGGTGCGATCAGTATTTGGTAGGTTCAACGAGATCGCCTCTCATTATTCTAAACTCCAAAGAATATAAACCCAATTTACTCAGCCTATCATAGGACTCGCTTTACCCAGGGACCAATTTAGTGAACCTTTGCTGTACTACCTCCAATGAAAATATATCCTTCCTTAAATGTAGAGACCAAAACTGCACACCGTATTCCCAATGTGGTCTTACTAAAACCCTGTAAAACTGCAGCAAGCTTTCTTTATTCCTGTACTCCAATCCCTTTGCAATAAAGGCCAACGTGCCATTTGACTTACTGCACCTGCATGCTAACTTTCTGCATTCCTAGTACAAGCACACCCAAGTCTCTTTGAAAAGCAATTAAATGTTTTGCACCGTTGAAACAATATTCTGCTTTTCTATTCTTACAACCAAAGTAAATAACTTTACGCTTCACATTATAATCCACCTGCCATCTTTTGCCCTCTCACTTAACCCGCCAATATTTCTTTGAAGCCTCTTGTCCTCCCCACAGCTTACGTTCCCACCTAGTTTAATATCAGTAGCACACTCTGATACATGGCTCTGTCCTTCCATCCAAGTCATTAATATCGACTGAAACTCGCTGAGTCCCTAGCACTGACCCTTATGGTACTCAAATTATTCACTACCTGCCAACTTGAAAAAGCCTTATTGTTTATGGCAACTCTCTGCTTTCTATCTGTTAACAAATGCTCCAGCCATGCAAATATATTAACTCCAATATGAACACTTGCCTGTTAACCTTTTGTGTGGCACTTTATCAAATGTATTTTGGAAATCATGGTTTACCACATCTATTGATCCCCCTTTATCTACCCCATTAGATACTTCTCAAAAAACATCAATAAATTTGTCAAATAGGATTCCCCTTCAGTAAAATCATGTTGACTTGTTCTAATCATACTATGCTTTCCTAACACATTAATTTTCCCCAACAACTGATATTAGGCTAACTGGCCTGTAGTTAATTGCTTTCTCTCTCTCTCTCTTGAAAAGCGGTGCAACATTTACCAGTTTCCAATCTAATGGGACTGTTCCCAAACCTAAGGAATTTTGGAGAAACATAGCCAGTCCATCCACAATTGAGAGCAATTAAATATGGGATGGGTAAGAGGCTAGAAATAGAGAAGAACAGGGTTCTTGGAGAGTTGCAGGCGAGGAGGAATTACACAGACAGGAAGAGGGTGTTTTGTGACAATGGGATATATGACAATAAAGATGAGAATTGAAGACAAAAAATGAGGCGTTGCTGGACTTGGAGCTAACATAGATGAGCAAGCACAGAGCTGACAGGTGAATGGGACTAGGTGTGTAGGCCAGGAAGGCTGGCCTGGAGAACATTGGGACAATTAAGTGGAGAGGCACTAAATGCATGGATGAGGGTTTCAGCAGAAGAGTTGACGCACGGCTGGAGACAGGTGATGTTATGGACCTGGAAGCTGATAGCTTCAGATGGTGGAGCAATGCATGGTTCGAAGCTCACCTCAATTAGGGCGCCAAAATTGCTAAAAGCCTAGTTTAACGTCAGACAGTGACTTAGGAACAATGTTTTTGGTGTGAACCAATCACAATGGCTAAAAGGTCAAAATGTTAAATTCGCCACCTGGACAATAAAAATGGCTAGAACCTGCAGTTCTCATAGGCCATCTGTACATTTCTAACAACGTGAAAGTACTCTAAATTTAGTTCTGTTTTTGGAATTTGATTTAAAAGGTTAGGTCATTGGTGGTGGCCCCAGAGCAGATTAATGAAGTATTCAAGGAGTTCATTGGCTTTAGGGGCAGCATGGTAGCATGGTGGTTAGCATAAATGCTTCACAGCTCCAGGGTCCCAGGTTCGATTCCCGGCTGGGTCACTGTCTGTGCGGAGTCTGCACGTCCTCCCCGTGTGTGCGTGGGTTTCCTCCGGGTGCTCCGGTTTCCTCCCACAGTCCAAAGATGTGCGGGTTAGGTGGATTGGCCATGCTAAATTGCCCGTAGAGTCCTAAAAAAAAGTAAGGTTAAGGGGGAGCGTTGTTGGGTTGCGGGTATAGGGTGGATACGTGGGTTTGAGTAGGGTGATCATGGCTCGGCACAACATCGAGGGCCGAAGGGCCTGTTCTGTGCTGTACTGTTCTATGTTCTATAAGGATCTACATAGGTTGGAGCCACCACGGAAGGAGCGGGGCTAAAGAAGTTCCTGAAAGGGTTGGAGTATCCGAGGCTTGGCGAGGACGACAGAGCTGGCTTGGAGGGGCTGTGGGAAAGCAGGAGGTGAAGGAGGCGATTGGGAGGGTGCAGGATGGGAAGGTGGTGGGGCCTGACAGGTTCCCAGTTGAATATTAAAAGAAATTTAAGGACAAGTTGGTGCCACTGATGTTGGGAATGTTTGAGGATGCGATAGGTAGGAATGTCTTGCCGCAAACAATGGGGCAAGCTTCTGATTCATTGCTGCTAAATAAGGATCCAGTGGAGTGTGGGTCGCACAGACCCATATCTCTACTGAATGTCAATGCCAAGATACTGATAAAGGTGTTGGTGTCAAGGTTGGAGGTATGTCTCCCAAGGTGATTGGGGTGGATCAGACGGAGTTTGTGAAGGGAATGCAGCTGTTCTCAATTGCAAGGAGGTTGTTGAATGTGGTCCTGCCACCGGCGGAGGGAAATGAGACGGAGAAGACGCTTGATCGGGTAGAGTGGGATTACTTGATGGTGGTAATGAACAAGGTTCGTGGCATGGGAACGCTGTTGCATAAGGAGCCGATGATGAGTGTTCACACTAACAGCATTAACTCGGGGTACTTTGCACTGCACCGGGGTACGAAACAGGGGTGTCCGGTATGCCCCCCTATTGTTTTCATTGGCTTTAGAGCCCTTGGCCATTGCACTGAGGAGCTCGGGGCTGTGGAAGGGGATAGCGCGAGGGAGGTGTAGAACATAAGGTGTCCTTATACGTCGATGATCTGCTGTTGTATATCTCGGAACTAAGCACATCGGTGGGGAGTATAATGGAGCTGTTCCAGAGATTCAGGACGTTCTTGGGTATAAATTGAATTTCGACAAGAGTGAGTATTTTATGGTCTTCCTGCCAGGAGTAGAGGTGGGGAGCTGCCATGGAGGAGGATAGAGTATCCATCGAGGGGATAGAGTGGGAGGAGGAGTTGGGGGGGGGGGGGTGGGGGGGGGGGGGGGTTGGAAGAGGAACTGTGCTGTGGAGGCCGAATGCCTCGACCTCTTGTGTGAGGTTGGGGCTAATGCAGCTGAAAGGCTAAGGCGTACCTCTCAAAACCAAGGAAGAGCTGGCTGTTCCAAGTGGGTAGAGGATGTCTGTGAGCGATATGGCAGGGGCCCTGCGCACCATGTTCATGTTTTGGTCCTGCCCAAAGCTGGAAAGATTTTGGAGGACGGTATCCAGTACAATCTCAGGGGTCTTGCATATGTATGTAGAGCCCAGTCCCCTAGAAGCCATATTCAGGGTGTTGGAGCGGCCCAGGTTGCAGCAGGGAGCAAGGGCTGATGTTTTAGCCTTTGCCTCGCTGATCGCTCGTAGGCAGGTCTTGTTTGTTTGGGGGGGGGGGGGGGGGGGGGTGGGGGGGGGGGGGGGGGGAGTTTTTGATTCTGGAGAAGGTGAGGTTCGAGCTGAGGGGGACAAAGGAGGGGAGCTGGGGTTTATTCATCATGCACTTTCGGAAGTTGGTTACCGTTGACTGTTTGGGGGCGGGGCGGGGTTGTTTTTTAAAATATTGTTGGGGTTGTTCTTCTTGTTTTTCTTTGTATGTGAAAATGGAGAAAATTTGCAGAATAAAAATATATTTTTAAAAAAGGTTAGGTCATATCTTATAGCACCTTATGCTCCCAACATTTTTCCATGTGACAAAAACATAAGCAAGTGACATTAAGTAAAGAACTTGCATTTGTATAGAACTTTTTTCATTGGACTATCCCAAGGCAATTAATTTATTTTGAAATGCATGCGCACATAGTAGCCACTGAAGGTCTCAAACAAAATAATGTACTGTTTGTGCTATTGCCAAGCAGTGAATTTCAGAAGATCTTGCCTGCTCTTATTCAATAATGTAGAGACCTGTTACATCGACTCAAGAGAGCAGATGGGATCTTGATTTAAAGCCTTATCCAAAGGCAGTGCAGCACTGAAGCACAGCCTAGATTTTGTGCACAAGTCCCTCAGCATGTCTTGAACAGTTATCAACTGACTCTGAAGCAAGAGCGAGACCGCAGGGTCAGAGATTAGCAAACAACCAAAGGTTTGAGCCACTAAAGAGGGTCGAATTATCTTCATCCAGACAACAAGCAGAAATTTAAAAATCTAGATCTGAAGAATGCAGCTGCCAGTTAATATAGCCTACAAAGTACTTCACCTTTCTCTTTGTCGACTCGGATTACAACTACGCATTCATTTCTACCAATGCGAATCAGTTTGTTGATCGATCGGATACGTCTTCTTGAAAGCTCACTGAGCAGAATCATGCCTTCAATGTTGTTATATTCTAGAAGGCTGACATAGGCCCCCATCTCTGCAATGGAGCGAACATTTACCATCACCACATCTTCCACCTCTGGAAATTTGTGTTGGTAAAACCGACAATTAAGAGCTGGCATTCTGAAACATGCAAAAGAAATCAAATGATATTTTAGTATAGCAAAAGATCAGGCAATTTATTAGTGCTTGACTGCTGAATAATGTGCAGAATTAACAGGATCTTTGATTGGGAGAAGAGACAAAGAGAGACGGCAGCATGCTGATATGTAATTCTAAAAATATTGCAAACTGACTTCAACAGAAAGTGACACTGACAAACAGTGAAAATGCCTGTTGACAGTCACCATGTAGCTTGAGTTCATAGCATTTCAGACTGGAATTTTCAACGGAATAGAACATGAGAATTAAAAAGCCATCGCTCTTTAATACATTCTAGATCACAGAAAATCAGGGAAACAAAGGGCTGGACTCTCCGCCCACATTTCTGTTTCACCCCGCCAGCGGGGTGCTCCGTTATGCTGGCCGGTCAATGGGGTTTCCTATTGTGGATCTGCCCCATGCAGACGGGAGACCCCCCGGTCTGCCAGCAAAATGAGAGCATCCTGACAGCGAAGAATCCAGCCCAAAGTGTTTCATTCCAGATAGTCTACTTTTTTTAACAGTATGTTTGACTGCAGAGACAATTTATGAAAGTGCAAAACAAAGATGTTTCACTGATCGCAGCAAGTTAAGTTCGGCTTGTTTTCAGCTTTCCTGGATGCTGAACGTTTCCTTGATATTTAGAACCACTTTATATTCATTTTTTGGAAAGGTCCACAGTGCATATTTAAATATCATGGCCTCCCACTTGCCTAAAGGTCAATGAGTTCAGCCAGCATGAAAAGCTGAGCCAAACAAACCAGGAAGACATCAGACCCATTAGTTAATCGAAGCATAGCAGAAGGTAGCATTCTACAATTTGTCAAGATATTAAAGGGGACTGTAGTTTCTCCCAACTTACCCTATTTCTGCGGGCAAGGGGCAGTGTCTAAAAATTAGAGCAAGACAGCGGCGGCACGGTGGCGTAGTGGTTAGCACTGCTGCTTCACGGTGCCGAGGACCCGGGTTAGATCCCGGCCCATGGACAATGTCCGTGTGGAGGTTGCACATTCTCCCCATGTCTGCGTAGGTCTCATTCCCCCCACAACCCAAAGATGTGCAGTGCGGGTGGATTGGCCACGATAAATTGCCCCTTAATTGGAAAAAAAAAGATTTGGGTACTCTAAATTTATTTTTTAAAATTAGAGCGAGGCCTTGCAGAAGTTAAATTAGGAAAGGCACAAAGAGCAGTGGAAATTTGGAAAACTCTTCTGCAAATGGTAATTAGTGCTGTAACTTTCAATCAGAGATCGATAGACTTTTGTTAACCAAAAGTTGGGTATATGGATTTAGAGAACAGATCAACCATGATCTCAATGAATGGTGAAACATGCTCAATGGGGCAAATTCCTGTTCATACAAATAAGCTCAAGTCAGTGAAGAGAAAATCAGCTCAGGTTCTAAGCCTAAATCTTTATTCAGAATCCCTACCAGATGTACATTGTGTTAAAGTCTAGTAGACTTCTGACATTCACCATCAAGGTCCATGTTTGATCAATGTTTGGGGTGCAATAGTTTTGAAATACAAGCCCACTATATAATCAAAAGAATGCTCTTCCTTTATCAGAAACTTCTGCGGAATATGTACTACTGACCTGGTCAGTTATTAATACACTTCAGCAATGTATTAGACTTGGTTTAAAAAAAAATTTGAAAGCAGTTGCTTAAAATAGACATTTATTCCAACAGTGATGACATTTGGCATCAGCAATCGCTGCCCGTTATATGCTAATACATCTTGGGAGGAATAACAAGGAGTGCGATAATAATCATTTCAAAGTATGATACGTGTGTATAAATGCATTTCTAAAGAGCAGTTTTTTTAAAAATAGAGTACTAGAGCTTATACAAGAGAATTGTTACATCAGTTATAGTTCAGGGTTTTGGGAACTATACATTTTTATTCTAACTTTTAAACATTTCACAACAGTAACAAACCCACCCAACACATTAACCCCCCCCCCCCCCCATCCCAATATCTTCACCTCCCTCCTTCAACGGTAATCAACTCTCCAAAATGCAAAATGAACAAACCCCAACTTTTGTAGACCCCCCGCCCCCGAGCAAATTTCACCTTCTCCAGGGCTAAAAACTCCAGTAGGTCCCCAGGCCGAGACACAGGGTGGAGAAACTGACCAGCACCCCAACAAGACCCGTCTGCAAGCAATCAGCGAGTTGGGGACCGTACTTTAAAAAGGATATTAAAGTAATTGTAAATGTACTGAATAGAATCATCCAGCACAGAAAGAGGCCCACCAAGTCTGGGCCAGCCGTTAAGCACTTCAAATCCCATTTTCCAAAACTTGGCCCATAGACTTGCGTGCTATGGTGTTTCATAATTTTGTACATCTCAATCATGACCCTCCTCAGCCTTCTATGCTCTAAGGTAAACAACCCCAACCTAACCAGCCTCTCTTCATAGCTGAAACATTCCAGCCCAGGCAACATCCTGGTGAATCTCCTCTTTTTAAAAATGTTTTCCAATTAAGGGCCAATTTAGCATGGCCAACCTACCCAGCACATCTTTGGGTTATGGGGGTGAGACCCACACAGACACAGGGAGAATGTGAAAACTCCACACGAGGGGCCCGGATCGAACCTGGGTCGCTGGCGCGCTCTGCACCCTTTCTAGTATAATCACATCCTTTCTATAGTGTGGCGACCAAAACTACACACAGTATTCTAGCTGTGGCCTAACGAGCGTTTTATACACCTCCATCATATCCTCCCTGTTCTTATATTCTGTGCCTCGGCTAATAAACGCAAGTATCTCATAAACCTTTTAAACCACCTTATCAACCTGTCGTGCTGCCTCCTGTGAACGATGGACATGCACCTCACAGTCCCTCTGGTCTATTGTACTACCTAATGTTGCACCGTTCATTGTGTATTCCCTTGCCTCATTAGTCCTCCTAAAGTTCTGCCCATCTGTCCAGCCTGTAGATATCACCCTGTAATCTAAGCCTTTCCTCCTGGCTATTTACCATGCCACCAATTTGTGTGTCACCTGTGAACTTACTAATCATACCTTCACAATGTACATTACAAACAGGAAGGGACTCAGCACCGATCCCTGCGGTACACCACTGGACACAAGCTTTCAGCCACACAAACAATCTTCAACCAACAGCCTCTACCTCCTGCCACTAAGCCAATTTTGGATCCTGCTTTCTACACCTGCATTATCCTTCTTCAGTGAGTACAGATGCAAAATACTCATTTAATACTTCACCTATGCCGTTTGCTCCACATAGACCATTTTGGTCCCTACTCTTTCCCTCATACTTATAAAACACCGTGGGATTTTCCTTTATTTTGCCTGCCAGCATTCTTTCATGTTCACACTTCAGTCTCCTAATTTTTATATATATAGGCAGCAGTGCCACCCCTAATTTATTTTATAAGTACTCTGTGCACTTTCTATATTCGACTGGCCAGACTGATGTTAAGTGACGACAAACTGTAATTAATGTGAAGTCACGCCATATTTTCCTGCCAAGGATGTAAAATATCCTGAGGCACTTTTTGAAGAGGAGCATTAATTCTCCCCAAGATTCCTGCACTGCCCATGCCACCAAAAAACAATTCTATATTACTCGGTTGTGAATATTGTGATGTCATTGTAGTCTAGATGGACCAAGGGGGCCTTTCCCTGTTCGTCATTATCCGTATTTCCTGTTTGCAAAATAAACACACGAGGGATTTTATACTGAGAGAGGTGAGTAACTTGTCTCAATTATTCACTTGGGTAAACAGGATTGGAAATCTGAAAATCACCCAAATTCTTGCATAATCTGCCCATTTTTGCAGTTCATTTGCTATCATTTAGTGGCAACAAACAACATTTGAACAAATTGGTTAAATATGCAAGGTTTAAAATGGTGATTCTTATTCCCTTTGGTAACAGTTTTTGTTGGTTCTGCTGGAAGGATAAGCAGTGATTTGGGCTGTTCTAATGATTTTGATTATCTGCAATTTTGTTGTGAACATACACTGTGAATTCTAGCAACTGATTGTGTGCATCTGAAATATCATTTTTGCAAATGATTATTTACTAGAATAGATGGACCAAGGGGCCTTGCCTTGTTCATCATTATCTGTATTTCCTGTTGGCAAAATACATACACCAGGGATTTTGTACTGGGAGAATAAATAATGTGTCAGTTATTGTAGAGATCTGTAGAGATGTAGCTCTACGCGAGAAATTAGGCTCCAAATACTGGGACTGTTTAGACTCCGAGGAAAAGGTTTAAAATGATGAAGGGTTTGAATTAAGCAAGTTGAGAAAGACTTTTTTTTCTAGTAATTGGTAGTGGTAAGAGGGGCTTGATTTAAAATGGTTCGGAGAGTTAGAATAAAGTACAGGAACACAGTTTGTATATTTTGTCTGTTTACCTCCCACTAAGTGTTTCATTGCTACTTTCTGATACATCACCAAAACAACCATTCTTTGAAACTGACAACAGGGAACATCAGAGTCGGACAAGATCGTGTTTGTGTCAAGTGTAGACGCAGACATTATTTTCCAGACATGTCAACGAAAAGCAATTGGCCATCTGATGTGTTTTGTTTTGGATTTCTTTCAATAGTGCTGAGATCAGCTGGCTTTGCACAAATGGGGCTGAAGTTGAAATATTCTGGCTTGTGCTGGCTAATGTTTTCTTTTTAAAAACAAAATTAGCGTAACATTAGAAAGGCTAGGAAATGCAGTGAAAATAGAAAACGATAGTTCACAATTCAAGGGGAGGTATGTATGTGAAATGGCTAATCCAACTTGTTACTAGAACAATTGAAAACCAATCCCATTTCTCTAAGTTATGCCCAAAGTGTTGCATTTTGAAATATTTCTCTTCCATTAAAAGATACAATATATTTGCTTCTCACTGCCACAGGGCACTGTCTGTTCCTGTACTTTATTTTAACTCTCCTAACCATTTTAAATCAAGCCCCTCTTACCACTGACCCATAACTAAAAAAGTCTTTCTCAACTTGCTTAATTCAAACACTTCATAATTTTAAACCTTTTCCTTGGAGCCTAAACAGTCCCAGTATTCAGAGCCTAATTTCTCCTGTAAAAGATTAAGCCTGATAACGCAGTCATCTCTCTACTTCAGTAACTGTCAGCCTGGATTCTATTCTCTGGACCATAGTTGGGCATCGCCCAAAGTTTTCGGGCCCAGAGGCAAATGTGTTAAAACTGATGCTTGGAGTGTAACTGATCCAGCTGCTGTAGAAGCAATGAGGTAAAATGCCACTCGCAAAGATACTACCACAGGTTGAGAGGAAATGTAGGGGGGTTTTTTGGGAGGGGGGGGGGGGTGCTGGAACTTGGTGCAGGAGCGAAGGTTGGACAGGTCACGGCCACGCTCGATGGTCTCATTGGGGGTGGTGGGGTGGGGTGTTGGCTGGGCTAATGGTGGAAATGGGAATTGTGGACGCTTAGAGGTTTCTGCACCCGAGGGAATGGGAGTACTTGTTTTTCTCAGCAGTCCATAAGGTATATTCGCGAATCGACCTTTTCGTGGTGGGGAAGGTTTTGCTGGCTGGGGTCAAGGGGTCGTCGGAATATTTGGCAATTGCTGTGTCAGATCATGCTCCGCATTGGGTGAATATGGGACTGGAGAAGGGGGGTAGCGCAGATGCTGGGGTGGAAATTAGATGTGGGACTTTTGGGGGTCCAAGGGTTCTGTGACAAAATTGAAAAGGTAATTGAGGAATATGGAGGTTTCCACTGTACGGGTGAGGTGTTGACGGCAGTTGTCTGGGAGACTCTAAAGGCGGTGGTGAGAGGTGAGGTGATTTTTTTTAAGGACAGGGTGGACAAAGAGGAGAGATTGGAGTGGCAGAGGGTAATAGATGAGATGTTGGAGGTAGATAGGAGTTATGCAGACGATGGGGATCCAGCAAAGCTGGAAAAAAGGAACGAACTACAGGCGAGCTTTGGCCAACTATCTACGAGGAAGGCGGTGCGCCAACTGAGACGTGCAAGGGGTGCAGTTTACGAACATGGAGATACGTTAGCAGCTCAGCTCCGGAGGGAGGCAGCAGTAAGGGAAATTGTTCAGGTGAGGGATAGGGTAGGGAAGTTGGTGGTGGCTCCGGATCTGATCAACAAGGTTTTTGAGGAATTTTATGAGGGGTTGTACAGGTCAGAGCCACCTGGGGGAGACCGTGAGATGCAGGAATTTCTAGGTGGGTTGGAGTATCCGAGGTTAAGGGAGGGGGATAGGGCTACATCAGAAGGAGCGATAGTGGAGCAGGAGATAAAGGATGCGATTAGGAGGATGCAGTCGGGGAAGGTGGCAGGGCTGGATGGGTTTCCAGTGGATTATAATAAAAAATTCAAGGATAAGCTGGCACCCCTGATGGTGGGGATGTTCAAAGAGGCAATAGGGAGGGGGGTGTTGCCACAAGCTTTGGGGCAGGCATTGATTTCTCTGTTGCTAAAAAAAGATAAGGATCCAACCGAGTGTGGGTCGTATAGGCCCATATCACTTCTGAATGTGGACGCAAAAGTATTGGCGAAGGTACTGCCGGGTAGGCTGGAGGAGTGCCCCCGAAGGTGATAGGTAAAGATCAGACGGGGTTCGAGAGGGAGGCAGCTCTTTTCAAACGTTAGAAGGGCATTGAACGTCATTATGGCACCGGCAGAGGGGAAGGAAACAGAGGTGGTTGTGGCATTGGACGCTGAGAAGGCATTTGACCGGGTAGAATGGGGGTGCTTGACGGCAGTTCTGGAGAGGTTTGGGATTGGACCAAGATTTGTGAACTGGGTAAAGCTACTATATAAGGAGCGGAGGGGAGTGTCCGCACAAACACCATCAGCTCGAGATATTTTCTCTCCACCGTGGGACTAGGCAGGGATGTCCTATGTCCCGCCCTGCTGTTTGCACTCGCGACTAAGCCGCAGGCCATCGCATTAATAAGTTTGGGGGTATGGAAAGGAATAGTGTGGCGGGGGATAGAGCACAGGGTGTCCTTATATGCCGACGACTTGCTGTTATACGTGTCAGAACAGTGTGTGTCGATAGGGGGAATATTGGAGCTGCTTCAATGTTTGGGTCTTTCTCAGGGTACAAACTAAATCTAGACAAAAGTGAATATTTTCTGGAGTCTCAGCCGGGGGTGGGGTTAGGGGGGCTGCCATTCCGTAGGGCAGGGACTCACTTTAGGTAACTGGGTGTGCAGGTTCCCCGGGGGGGGGGGGGGGGCTCCGCTGGTACAACATTTGTAGTTTGGTGGGGAGAGTGAAAGCGGATCTGGCAAGGTGGGATGGTCTCCCTCTGTCACTGGCGAGTCGGGTACAGGCGGTTAAAATGAATGTGTTGCCGCGATTTCTGTTTATTTATCAATGCCTGTCGATTTCCCTGCCAAAGGCTTTTTTCAAAGAGATTGAGGGAAGGATTACTTAGCTCATATGGGGAGGGAAGGTGGCTAGAGTTAGAAAGGTGCGACGACAGAGGGGAAGGCAGACAGGGGGTTTGGGTCTTCCGAACCTGATGTATTACTACTGGGCGGCGAATGTGGAGAAGGTGCGGAGCTGGGTCAGAGGGGTTGATTCCCAGTGGGTCAGAAGGGAGGAGAGTTTGTGCAGGGGGTCGGGATTGAAAGCACTAGCAACAGCGCCGCTCCCAATAGCTTCGAGGAAATACTCAGGGAGTTTTCATTAAGAATTTGGAGGCAGTTTCACCAACACTTTGGGTTGGGGCCAGGGTCAAGGGAAATGCCGATTCGGGGGAACCACAGATTTGAGCCAGGGAGGTGGGATGGAAGTTTTTGGAAATGGGAGAAGGGGATTAAGACACTAAAAGATTTGTTTCTTAGGGGTCGGTTTGCAGGATTGAAGGAGCTGGAAGCGAAGTATGGGCTGGAGCAGGGGAAATGTTTAGATACATGCAGGTTTGAGATTTTGTCAGAAAGGAGATACAGAGCTTCCTGGTGGAGCCGGCCTCCACATTGCTGGAGGTGCTAACAACAGGGGCACTGGAGGAGGGGGTAGTGTCAGTTGTTTACGGAGCTATTTTGGAAGAGAAGGCACCACTGGAAGGGTTCAAAGCAAAGCGGGAGGAAGAGTTGGGAGAGGATATGGAGGAGGGGTTCTGGTGTCAGGTGCTCCGGAGAGTGAATGCCTCCACCTCATGCACGAGGTTGGGGCTGATGCAACTGAAGGTGGTATACAGAGCACACCTCACAAGGGCGAAGATGAGCCAATTCTTTGAAGGAGTAGAATATGTGTGAAAGTTGCGGGGGGGGGGGGGGGGGGGGGGGGGTAGGCCTGTTAATCACGTTCATATGTTTTGGTCCTGTCCAAAGCTAGAGGATTACTGGGAGGAGGTTTTTAGGGTAATTTCTAAAATGGTACACGTGAAACTGAACCCGGGCCCCCGGGAGGCCATATTCGGGGTGTCAGACCAGCCAGGGTTGGAAACGGGTGCAGGGGCAGATGTTGCAGCCTACACCTCGTTGATCGCCCGAAGGCGGATTCTGATTGGTTGGAGAGCAACCTCTCCACCCTGTGCGCTGACATGACCGGGGGACCTATTGGAATTCTTGATTCTTGAGAAGGTCAAGTTTGAACTCAGGGGAAGGATGGAGGAGTTCTACAATTCATGGGCATTATTTATTATGCACTTTCAAGAATTGCATAACATCGAACATTAGTTGGGGCGTGTGGGTGGGAGGGTTGGGGGGAGGGGGGCTGTGTGTGTTAATGGCGACTATGGGTGATCCCGAATTCCTTTTTGTCATTAATTTGTGTGAACATGCGGGTTAATGTTTGGGAATTGATGGGAAGATGGGATCGTTGTTATTGATATGGGGATTGACATATTTGTTACTGATTATTGTTTATTGTTGGTGGGTGTAAATTTGGGAGAAAATGTGAAAAAGGATGAAAATAAAAAAATATTTTAAAAAAAAGATGACCACAGGTTGTACTTCCATGAGACCCGAAGTTTTGATTTTAGTCATAAGACTAAGCTCTGACCATGAATAAACAAGCGAACAAAGCAACTTGCCATCACTATATGAACTTTCCCAACACTAGGAAATCTGGCAAAAATTGCCAAGTGGCAATTTTGCTGTAACAATGCGCAATGCCCCTCTATGCGCAGGCGCAATGTGCATTAAATGCCATGGGACATAAAAGTACCAAGAAAATGTGATGGTGCCTAGTAGAAACTTTCCACCACTCGATATTTGTGTACCTGCAATTATTCTAATTTCAAATCCATGTGAGAAATTACAATGGAGTCATGGGATCAGGCCTAGGGTGCACATTGATGCAATGCAATGAATGTGGAGTCAGATTTCACAATAAATTTCAGCAAAAAATCCTGATGAACAGGCAGCTAACATTAAAAGCTCATATCAGTTTAGATTGACAGTCTGTCTGCTCCTTTTTTGTGGCATACATGCATCTCATGCATATTTTTGATTTCATTGCTAATTCAAATTTATCCTAACTAGCATAATTAACTTTCATCTTAAATTATCTGAGAAAAAACGAGGAATAAAAAACACTATCCACGCTGTGCAAATAATTTAAGCTGTAATCCAGCCAGCAGGAATGAAACTCTTATTTGCTAACAAAAACGCCTTGCTTAAATTCTTCATCCTTTTTTATGCCAAAAATGAAAATCTACACAAAATGTCTTCATTCCCAAAGGTTAGGTCTGATAAAAACTTAAAATTAGGCCACACTTAATTTATTTTTTATACCGACCGAGATGGGGAAGGTTGGAGCACCTGAGGCGAGATAAGGGTGAGGGGGCAACAGGGTAGCATGGTGGTTAGCATAAATGCTTCACAGCTCCAGGTTCCCAGGTTCGAATCCCGGCTGGGTCACTGTCTGTGCGGAGTCTGCACGTCCTCCCCGTGTGTGCGTGGGTTTCTTCCGGGTGCTCCGGTTTCCTCCCACAATCCAAAGATGTGCGGGTTAGGTGGATTGGCCATGCTAAATTGCCCGTAGTGTCCTAAAAAGTAAGGTTAAGGGGGGGGGGGTTGTTGGGTTACGGGTATAGGGTGGATATGTGGGTTTGAGTAGGGTGATCATGGCTCGGCACAACATCGAGGGCCGAAGGGCCTGTTCTGTGCTGTACTGTTCTATGTTCTATAAGGCTTCCAGTGCAATGTTATTTTTGAGGTGAATGAAGCAGCCGCCTTTCATCCCCCGGGATCTCACTTTAAGAATGATGTAATGTAACTACCTTGCTTCACTTGTGAACTTTACAGTTTAATTACACGTGGGCACACAGCGGCAGCAAAACTGTAAACTTAGAGAAGCAGTCCCACTAAGGGTAGTCGGAGTGGGAACGGAAGAAGTGGGGGAGCAAACACTGGAATGATTTGAAGCAGTGCTCAACTACTGGAGCTGGGCAAGGCGGTACACCTGCCAGATTTCATCCACAGACTGAGGAACAATTTACGGGCCGCTTTCATAAGCAGTTATCCGCATTTTCTGTTTTTATTTCATATTTCCAACATCCACTGTATTATTGTGCTTTTATAAACAGTGACTGGGCCGCGGGTGAAGCCCGAGCTGAGGACTGGGCTGTGACCGTGTGAAACGTGCTGGGTTTAGGCCGAAGCCCCGGGTTCGCTTTTACCGGCCAGTAGGCGGGAGAGACGGCAACCGCCAACACCTCGGTGTGAAGGGACAGTTCGGGGCCGCACCTACCTGCACGGAATGTGTGGGCAACACTGCTGCTGCTCGAGCGCCGCTGTGAAGGGGAAGAATCCGCCGCTTCAGGCCCACTCTGCTGGTGCCGTTTCCGTTCCTCCCCACGCACCTCTCCTGCGCATGCGCGGTGCCGTTTCCGTTCCCTCACGCAATTCTCCTGCGCAGGCGCGGTGCCGTTTCCGTTCCCCCACGCACTTCTCCTGCGCAGGCGCGGTGCCGTTTCCGTTCCTCACGCACTTCTCCTGCGCAGGCGCGGTGCCGTTTCCGTTCCCCACGCACTTCTCCTGCGCAGGCGCGGTGGCGTTTCCGTTCCCCACGCACGTCTGCGCAGGCGCGGTGCCGTTTCCGTTCCCCCCCCTCCCCACACTGTGCTGACGCAGTGCCCATCCTTTGCCCCAGCCCCCACTGCGCTGGCGCAGTGCCGATCCTTTACCCCTCCCCCCCCCCTGCGCAAGCGCGATGCCCCTTTCCTTTACACCGCCCCTCTCTGCGCAGGCGCAATGTCGATGCCGCTTCTCTTCCCCCAGCGAGAGAAGGAGAGATAAAAGATCGAGGCAAATAAATTAGTGAAGTAGACAACGACCTGCTGAGCAAAATCCGATTTAAAATAAATTCGGAGTATCCAAAATATTCGGTATGCGTTAACATTTTCGAGGGCCGGTCAGGGGTCACGAATCACGTGACTGCCAGCAGCTGATCTCGGGGAGACAACCCTGGAGGATCCAGAGGGAAGAGGGAATCATTAACCGGAGAAAGCAGCTGGATCGGCGTCGCCGCTGCCTCACGGCCCCCTGAAGCTCACCGGCTACTCCTCGAAGATTTAAAGGATTGTCCTGCTCTTTTCTACCAGCTGCCGGATTAATCCAACCCCCCCCCCCCACAATACCCAAACATGTCAGGGAAAGAAAGGATTGAGGTCTTCCCTTCGCGGATGTGAGTATCAGAGTTTGGTCGCAGTCCCGGGTTTGCTCGGCGGGTTTCTTCCTTGACCTGGAAAGGCGCGTTTTCCTGGGATTTCTGGAAAATTTAATTTGGAGCCCAGCGTTTTAATTGTCGGTCAAGGACAACCGCACTTGAGGGAACCGGCCTATTTCCCGTTGAATCGTCCCATCTGTCTCCAAATAAAGGAACTGACGGACTTGAAACTAAAGTTAAATCTGTATCTGCTTTTTGTGAGAAATCATACCCGGGACAGCCAACTGATGTAACTGCCCAGTTTGCAAAATATTATTCCAAAATGCTGTAATCCACGATTGCGACCCGAGACCATCAAAAATGGGTACTCTATTAAGGAAAATGTTAATGAGCTCAAATGAACAGCATGGGAGTTACGCGTTAAGAAAGATGTAAAAACTAGTTACATTTTAACAAAAGCAATCATCGTACTTGGTTCTCTGCATAATTTGTTAAGAATGCACACAACCAACCCTTGTGTAAGTTCCAAAGAATTGGACTCGTAATGTTAACTGTTTCTCCACGGATGCTGCTAGTTGACATCATTTTGTTTTTATTTCAGATCTCCAGATATTTTGCTGGTGCTTATACCATGCCTCTCACTGTCAAACAAAACCCAATATTTTTAAAATTATTTTCCAAATTTACCCTATGATTATTTGATTTGTATGGTACAGTATTAAAATACATGAAATCTAGAAACAGGCCATTTGGCGCATTAGTGTATGTCGCTATTCTTTTACTCCACACAAGTCTCCTTTTACTCTCTGTACTTCATCTTGCCAGTCTGTATGTTCTTATACTCTTTTGTCACATTTTCTTGCTATGAAAATGCGCCTGTATAATCTCCCACAAGCCAGATACTTGCAATTTAATAAATTTTGAGCACACTGAATCAGAAAGTCATCATGTTAAGGAAGCACTACATTTAGCACTTTTTAAAAATAAAATGCAATGCACAAAACACAAGATAGTGTTAAATTATCATGGAGTTCTGTTGTATACAATGACCTGAAAAAAACAAACCGCATTTATCGTTCCTACATTGTTGAGTCAAGGTCCTGTAATTCCCTATCTGGCATCTGCACAAAGACTGCACTGGTTCAAGATGATGGCCAACTACCACCACTTCAAGAGCAACAAGGCACACAATAAAGAATTAACTAAAACCCAGAACTTTTTTTTAAAAAAGCATACAGTATAATACACCAGGGCGTGGGGAATTCTGTGCAGTGTGACATGGTAATAATTCAAACATTGTGGAAATATGTGAACCCATCTGCTAGTACAGAATACTTTGTATCTTGTTAGGAGGTCAGTTGGCCGGATGACAGATTCATGATGCGGAACAACGCAGGTTCAATTCCCATACCAGTTGAGGTTACCATGAAAGCCCCGCCTTCTCAAACTAGTCCCTTGCCTGAAGTGTGGTGACCTTGGGTTAAACAACGCCCAGTCAGCTATCTCTCAAAAGGGAGAGCAGCCTATGGTTGGCTGGGACTATGGTGACTTTCATTTCGTTTTAAATATCAAACCGGCCACTCTTAATTAGCTATAATTTGTAATTTACCCACATCACTTTGTTTCCATGGTTTCTATCTTTTACATTCTTTTCCACTTGGAAAGGTTCACATTGTTGTACCAACACTCCGAGCACCTTCATCATCCCCATAACAAAATTGTTTAACTGACCAACATGAAATGCATTCTTGGAGAATTTATAGCAAGAAGGTTTTTGAATCAAATGAGCATCTCTAAAATAGTGGGAACAGTTCCACGGATGGTTGCAGGGTTCAAATCCCGTTGCAGGATAAGAGTATGTAACTGATGCTATCATTTCACCAGAATAACAAAGGAGTGCTGCATTGTCACATGTCCTGTTTCTGAAATGAAACATTAGATTGGGGCTTGTCTACATGAAGTTCCGCTAAGTGCTGATGGTTAATATCCATCCTACAACTACCACCAAAAATATTTGAATTTCTTATTTATTGTCCTTGCCTTATGTAAATTGGCTCCATACTGACTGCACTTCAACTGTAATTCATTATAAATTGCTTTGGGATTTTCTTGAGAATGTGAAAGGTACCATATTTAAAAACAAGTTCCTTTTCTACCTGGTGTCTTCAATGACCTTTTTAAATAATAGAAAAGCATTTTCAAACAAATATTTTTTGTATAAACAGTGTGAGGGTAATGACACTGGGAACCGGTTTGAGGGAGTTATTGCACCCAATGGTAATCAGGAAGCTGAACCAACCTTTACAGCTGAATTTTCACAAACTTGGGCACGCTCAATTTAATGAACTGGTTGTTCAGCTCTGTTATATATTGCCATTTGTTGGAAGTTTTCAGTTTTCTCATGTAGAATTCAAATGGTAAAAAGACACACGTCATTTGTGGTTGAATTTCAAAATGGTAATATCGTAACATTTTTTACAGGATAAGCACCTGCTTTGAAAGAATAAAACCTTTTTGTCCACACATTAAGCTTACGCATTTAATATTTTGTGTTAGTTTTGGACTTAAAAGATATCCAGGTGTAATACAGGTATGCTCATCTTGTGTGCTGACCCCAAATGAATGTTTGGTTTCATCGTGATCAACACAACTAACGGCCATGTTTGGATCGGACTTGGGAATTATCCATCCATCTATTTTCTATGAACAGCAATTCAAGGCACTTCCTCATTATGCTTTTTCCTTAAAAATGTGCACTTTAAAAAAAAAAAAAAAAAATCCCCTGCCCCTGCTCCCGACAGTTTTAAAATTAGAAATCTGTATCCCCTTTGCTGAAGATATTGGTACAAAAACATAAGCAAGAAATGTTGCAGATTACTATTAGCTTGGAGGGACTCGAAGCCCCCAAAGTCGGAGACCTGGCTATCGGACATGGCTAGCTTTCTCTGTTTGGAGAAAATCAAGTTTGCCTTGAGAGGGTCACTGTTAGGGTTCGCCCGGAGGTGGCAACCATTTGTTGACTTCTTCGCGGAAAATTAATCGTCAGCATAAGGGGGGGGGGGGATTAGTTTAGCTTAGAGTAGGGGGTTAATAAAGGTGGGACCTGTAAGGGAGGGAGACGACTTTTACACTGTTTATAGTTTCATGTACGTTGTTTATTGTGTTGTTATGATACCAAAAAATACCTCAATAAAATGTTTTATAAAAAAAAAAGTTGCAGCTTTCTGTCACTGGAAGCTTCCCTATTTTGGTATGAAGAAATGCACACTTGCGAGGGTGTTGATGTAAAAACGTGAAGCACTACCTTTGTGCTGAAAAATAAATCCATTTAATTTAAGTGTAATTAAAGTTGTCAGTAGTTTGGCAGCTAAAGGTAAACTTAATATTAGTTTTCTTTTATTTTCGCTATAGGGCACAAACTATAATGAAGGCCCGTTTGAAAGGTGCCCAGACTGGTCGCAACCTACTGAAGAAAAAGTCTGATGCCCTTACACTGCGCTTCAGACAAATCCTGAAAAAGATTATAGAGGTGAAATTTATCTTTAAAGATCAAACATTACAAGTTTTACTAAATCTTCTGATTTTTTTTGGATTTTTTTTCTCTAGTTCACAGTACAGTGCAAGTTCTGGTCATTCAAAACCTTTTGGCTTCCTGTCTTTTTTTTTGATAGCTGCATTTTGTCTTTGTGCTCTCGATGCTGGCAAACTGAATCAAACTTGTTTCTTACAGTGGGATGACAGAGTAGACGGGTGATTGGAGATTCCACCCTTAAGCCCCAACTCTCAAGTTAGCCTGCAAGCCATTTGACAGGTGGAAACCAAATGTTGCAATTGAAGCGTGTGCATTGTGGGGACACAGCAAGTTGCACACCTCTCTGTGGCCAACACAGCGCTGCTGCTGGAGCAGTGGAGACCGTCATCCACCTATTCCGTCAACCAAAGATGATGCACAAGTTGATTAAACCAGGGCATGGGGCAGAAAAATGTTGTTATGTACCTGAAATGATTTGGACATTTACAAGAAATAAAAAAATAATAACAAGCATTGTAGTGAAGCTAAAATAAAATGGCTGCTGAGCCCAGTGTTTGTGTGAGTTAACCCTCCCGAGTGTTGAATTTGCATTAAATTTGGTTTTCTCCTCTCAGACTAAGACACTGATGGGTGAAGTCATGAGGGAGGCAGCCTTTTCCTTAGCTGAAGCCAAGTTCACTGCTGGAGACTTCAGGTGAGACTGTAATTACCAAAGATTTATTTGTAGACCACCGTATTTGTCCCTAACTGAGCAATTGGTCTTTGTCATTGGTGTTTGGAGACTCTAGGTTTGATGGCCTCACTTGCTATGTGGGTACAGTTACAGATATAAAAAAATGTTGCAGACTGAATTGAAGCTTTCATAGATGTTGGATTTTTAAAAATTGTTTATAATTGTGGAATCCATTTGACATTTATTGACCTTGCAATTCCTGACATTTTTCTGATGTGGAGATGCCGGCGTTGGACTGGGGTAAGCACAGTAAGAAGTCTTCCAACACCAGGTTAAAGTCCAAAGATGTGCGGGTTAGGTGGATTGGCCATGCTAAAATTGCCCGTAGTGTAAGGTTAATGGGGGGATTGTTGGGTTACGTGGGTTTAAGTAGGGTGGTCATTGCTCGGCACAACATCGAGGGCCGAAGGGCCTGTTCTGTGCTGTACTGTTCTATGTTCTATGTTTGTTTCAAACACTAGCTTTCGGAGCACTGCTCCTTCCTCAGGTGAGGAAGGAGCAGTACTCCGAAAGCTAGTGTTTGAAACAAACATGTTGGACTTTAACCTGGTGTTGGAAGACTTCTTACTGTGGCATTTTTCTGTTCAAAGGTTAACTCTTTAGCTCTGCATAACTAATTTCAATATTTTTTTTCTGAAATCAGGAATTTATTGCTCAGAATTTCAATTATCAGTTGATTTGAATAGGGTAATTTCAAGAGTATATGGTGCAAGAGGACTAATGTTGTAGCTGATTACTGATTCTGTCGTATGCAGCACTACGGTGATCCAGAATGTGAACAAGGCACAAGTTAAGGTCCGAGCTAAAAGAGACAATGTAGCAGGTATGTTTCTATGGTGATTTCAATACCTTATTTTCAAGTTTGATAGTGTCTTGCACGAGGATTCTACTTAACTTCTGCAGCAAGAAAAAGAAAACAATGGGCTGCCGCTGGGATGCTCCATTTTGCTGGCAGACACGGGGGTTTCCCAGCGGCATGGGGCTGCCGACAATGAGAAACCCCATTGACCAGCTGGCGAAACAGAGCATCCTGCTGGCGTGCTGAACCAGAAATCTGGTGCGGGGGACGGAGAATCCAGCCCAATGTATTGGTTGAGGGTGGTACAAAGTGGTATGTATCCAGCTGCCAAGTGACAGTCAACAGATGGAGGGCCCTGTTCTGCCAAGCCAATGGAGGAAAAGTAATTGCTGGGTTTTAGCCGCTCCATCAAAATGGCATTGGTCAAAGCCTAAGAATAGGTGGCCAGCTTGTCCATCTTTGTGTCAACATGTATATAGGGATCTGCATGCTTTGAGGGGGAGAAGAGGAAAAAAGGATAAACTGCATGTTTTTAAAAAGGAAAGCTTTTGTACACTTTGGAAGGTAAAATATATTTGTTGCAATTACTGAATAAATCTCTTCTTTCATCAGGTGTTATACTACCAGTGTTTGAACATTACCAGGAAGGAGGAGATAGTGAGTAGAAATCACCACTCTTTCTATTCCATTGCCAAGAGGGTGGATAAAAGTTAAACCGTATTCATCTAACTGCAATATCAAAGTGGGCAGTTTTCTATAGAAAACTGAAATGTATGTGTTCTGCCACAGGAAGAATATTACTGGCCCAGATTTTTCAATAGCACAGTATTAAATAGTGTGTGCTGTAACTTTGACTTGTCCTTGCATATTTAAATTTGACCTTTTTTTGCGTGGCAAGTTGCTGAAAGTGTAGTAGATAGCGGTGCAAAGTGAGTAAATGGGTAATCTGGAATTTGAATAAAGAGGGCAAGACACTATGTATCTTAACTGATGGGGCTTGGATGGGGCAGAGTTTGTAAGGAGCATCCAGGAGGGGGGCTTAAAACAATATGTAGAGAGTCCAACTAGGGAAGGGGCTGTACTGGACCTGGTATTGGGGAATGAGACCGGCCAGGTGGTAGAAGTTTCAGTAGGAGAGCATTTCGGGAACAGTGACCACAATTCAGTAAGTTTAAAGTGCTGGTGTACAAGGATAAGAGTGGTCCTAGGGTGAATGTGCTAAATTGGGGGAAGGCTAATTATAATAATATTTAGGAGGAAACTGAAGAACCTAGATTGGGGGTGGATGTTTGAGGGATGTGGGAGGCTTTCAAATGTCAGTTGAAAGGAATTCAGGACTGGCATGTTCCTGTGATAAATATGGCAAATTTCGCGATCCTTGGAGAACGAGGAATATTGTAGGCCTCGTCAAAAAAAAAGGAGGCATTTGTCAGGGCTAGAAGGCTGGGAACAGACAAAGCCTGTGTGGAATATAAGGAAATTAGGAAGGATCTTAAGCAAGGAGTCAGGAGGGCGAAAAGGGGTCGCAAAAAGTCATTGACAAATAGGGTTAAGGAAAATCCCAAGGCTTTTTATATGTACATAAAAAGCAAGAGGGTAGCCACGGAAAGGGTTGGCCCACTGAAGGACAGGGGAGGGAATCTATGTGTGGAGCCAGAGGAAATGGGCGAGGTACTAAATGAATACTTTGCATCAGTATTCACCAAAGAGAAGGAATTGGTGGATGTCGAGTCTGGAGAAGGGTGTGTAGATAGCCTGGGTCACATTGAGATCCAGAAAGACGAGGTGTTGGGCGTCTTGAAAAATATTAAGGTGGATAAGTCCCAGTGCCTGATGGGATCTACCCCAGAATACTGAAGGAGGCAAGAGAGGAAATTGCTGAGGCCTTGACAGATATCTTTCGATCCTCACCGTCTTCAGGTGATGTCCCAGAGGACTGGAGAATAGCCATTGTTCATTTGTTTAAGAAGGGTAGCAAGGATAATCCAGAGAACTACAGGCTGGTGAGCCTTGCGTCAGTGGTAGGGAAATTACTGGAGAGATTTCTTCGAGACAGGATCTATTCCCATTTGGAAGCAAGGGGTTATATTAGCGAGAGGCAACACGGTTTTGTGAAGGGGAGGTCGTGTCTCACTAACTTGATAGAGTTTTTCGAAGAGGTCACAAAGATGATTGATGCAGGTAGGGCAGTGGATGTTGTCTATATGGACTTCAGTAAGGCCTTTGACAAGGTCCCTCATGGCAGACGGGTACAAAAGGTGAAGTCACATGGGATCAGAGGTGAGCTGGCAAGATGGATATAGAATTGACTAGGTCATGGAAGGCAGAGAGTAGCAATGGAAGGGTGCTTTTCTGATTGGAGGGTTGTGACTAATGGTGTTCCGCAGGGATCAGTGCTGGGACCTTTGCTGTTCATAGTATATATAAAAGATTTGGAGGTAAACATAACTGGTCTGATGAGTAAGTTTGCGGACAACACAAAGGTTGGTGGAATTGCGGATAGCGATGAGGACTGTCGGGGGATACAGCAGATTTAGATTGTTTGGAGACTTGGGCGGCAAGATGGCAGATGGAATTTAATCTGGACAAATGTGAAGTAATGTATTTTGGAAGGTCTAATCCAGGTAGGGAATATACAGTGAATGGTAGAACCCTCGAGTATTGACAGTCAGAGAGATCTTGATGTACAGTCCACATGTCACTGAAAGGGGCAACACAGGTGGAGAAGGTAGTCAAGAAGGCATATGGCATGCTTGCCTTCATTGGCCGGGGCATTGAGTATAAAAAATTGGCAAGTCATGTTGCAGCTGTTTAGAACCTTAGTTAGGCCACACTTGGAGTATAGTGTTCGATTCTGGTCACCACACTACCAGAAGGATGTGGAGGCTTTAGAGAGGGTGCAGAAGAGATTTACCAGGCTGTTGCCTGGTATGGAGGGTATTAGCTATGAGGAGAGGTTGAATAAACTTGGTTTGTTCTCACTGGAACAAAGGAGGTTGAGGGGCGACCTGATAGAGGTCTACAGAGTTACGAGGGGCATTGGCAGAGTGGATACTCAGAGACTTTTTCCCAGGGTACAGGGGTCAATTACTAGGAGGCATAGGTTTACGGTGCTAGTGGCAAGGTTTAGAGGAGATGTACGAGGCAAATCTTTTACACAGGGTAGTGGGTGCCTGTAACTCGCTGCCGGAGGAGGTGGTGGAAGCAGGGATGATAGTGACATTTAAGGGGCATCTTGACAAATGCATGAATAGGATGGGAATGGAGGGATACGGACCCTGGAAGTGTAGAAGATTTTAGTGAAGACGGGCAGCATGGTTGGCTCAGGCTTAGAGGGCTGAATGGCCTGTTCCTGTGCTGTACTTTTTTTTGTTCTTTGATGCAATTTAAATAAAACACTGCAAAGACTGTGAAAGAAGTGGGCATATGGGTGGGTGAAATCAATCACAAATTAGGGGCAGAAAGATTGGATTAGGAGAAAGACAAAGTTTTAAAAACAGTTGAGTTTTTAAATTTAACATTTAAAGAAAAGCTCTAACAATTAATACCCATCGGAATGAGTTACCATACTTGTAATTGTTCATTTTCAGTACCAGAGGGGTTACCTCTTGAAGTTGCTGTGTACCATTTGCACATAAATAAAATAGAGTGCAATTAGCCTCACTTTGTCATCAAATAGTAATCCATTACATGATCCAACCTGAATAATAATTCAACAGGCACCAGGCCATAACAGATTCTTCCCGTTGGCTGAAGATTACTAAGAAAATAAACAATATACTTTAAAATGCTGAATAAAGACCCATTGGGTGTGGCAAGGAGCTTTTGCATAATTTCCCCCAGGCCAGATAGTATTCTACGTGATCAGAATCAGCTCTTTGCTGCCTGTGATTTTCTGGTCCTGTGTACAACAATTTAAAGTTTTTTTTTTTGTATTGTGCATCATTGGCTCAATTCTCCAATTCTGGGGCTATGTCCCCATGTCGGCGTGGCAACCGTGACGTTTTATGCCAGAAAGAATGGTGTAAAATGGCCACCAATTTCCCCGTTTTGCTGGGGCTAGCAGGAAGGCAGCGTAGAGCACCCGGCTCTAACTGCCAACATGGCCCGGAGATTGCCGGGCCCGTGGCCGCACAGGCGCATGGTGGCAGCCTGCAGTTGCCACGCCGTGCAACATGGCGGTGGCCGCTCGCGGACCTGGTCTGTGAAATAGTCCCCCCTGCCTGCGGATCGGCCCTCCCCTGCGAACTGAATCCGCAGCCGCAAAGCCGAGTTCCCGACGGATGATACCACAGTGTCCCGTGCCGTTGATAACCCGGCCGATCGGGGGCGGGCCTCCAGCAATGACCTGAGGCCGTCGAAACGTTGCGCGGCAGACTCTGTACACCGTTTTGGAGGGAACAGAGCATCCCAAAAGCAGCGCCGGCCCCCTATTTGGTTGGGAATATTGATTCTCCAGCCGATCACCGAACGCGATTTCGGCGTCGGCAGCAGGAGAATCCAGTCCCGTGTCTTTAAATTGATCTGCAGCATAAAAATGTCGCCCATTAATCTTTTTTTCATTTGCTGAACTAAGTTATCTTAAATGGAGCAATAATAAGCCCTCCGTGCAAAAAACAAGACTATGCTGAAGTGGAAAAGGACACCAACAACCACATAGTTTGTTACAAAAAGGAACGAGTTGGAGCCAGCAGCTTCAATTAATCAAACAACTCCATGTTTTCAATTCTTCATTGCAGTTTCTGAGCCAAGCCCCTAGCATTCAAACACATATAAAACATTTTCCAGTGCACTGAAGTACTATTTTTATGCCTGGGAAACTCCTCTGTTGCCTTAATAAGTAAATCAAAACTGGGCTTTGGATTTGTTTCTCAATGTGGCGTTTGAAGCAGTTATCTCTGCTGTTCCTAAACTTCTTTTTTTTTTTCCCCCTCCCCCACCCTTCCTTTTCTCTTTATTACCTCCCTTGCTCTCCATCCAATTTGCATGTTTATGGCCACAGACATTGCTCCCTGATTACCAACGAAGAGTCGCATTTTGGGTGCCTTGAGAATGTGACTATTATAGTTCAAGTCACTACTATTCTACCTTCTTCTCTTTACTCAATACCTCATCTCATCACAAACAAATTCTTTCTTGTTGTATACATTGCACCTGTTTCAAAACAACCTTATCCATCTTTGATCTGGTACACATTGCTTTACACATTTTTGTGTTCCTTGAACTTGCACCAATTCTCCGCTTTGTTAACCAGCTAATGTCATTAGGAAACTTGCAGAAAAAAGACAAAGGTGAAGAACAGTAATGGAAAGAATGATTGATTTTTAGAAAGCAATATAGAGAGCCACAAAAAATGGGGTGGAGGGATAGTAAGTGCAGAAATAGTGTGAATGAGAGTTAACAAAATCACATCTGAATCTTGCCTTTCTGAGGAATGTAGTCATTGTAAAACACGACCTCTGACTCAATGTGCATGATACAGGAGATCCGCTATTTAACCATTACTGTCAAGAGATGATTAGAGTGCTTCACCTAAATGAGCTGATGTGACCCTGGATATTTTTTTCTTTTACACTTTATTTATTAGGTTATGAGCTTACTGGCTTGGCCAGAGGTGGAGAACAGCTGGCTAAACTCAAGCGGAATTATGCAAAAGCAGTGGAGCTCCTGGTTGAGCTGGCGTCATTGCAGGTACGACGTAGAGAAATACAAGAATGTGCTCCGAAGAACATGTATAAGCTATTGAACCATAACTTAATAATTTATCAGAAAGATACACCTCCAATGACATTGCATGCTGCAGAAAAATTGGCACAGTTGTGGCCCTAATGTAAAGAGATGTTTTTTTGAGACTGCTGCACTAAACCTGTAACCTTGTGTTGATTTCAGACTTCTTTTGTGACACTGGATGAAGCCATTAAAATTACCAATAGGCGTGTAAATGCAATTGAACATGGTAGGTTATGTATTTTTTGCTACTGCTTTGGACAGAGGAGTAGCTCATTTGACCCCTCCAGCATATTCTGTCATTCAGTGAGATCATGCCTGATCTGAGACCTAATTCCATAAGCCCACTTTCCCACATACCCTGGAACAAAACTCCAAATTTGTTAATAAAAATCTACCAATCTCATTTAAAATTGACAATTAGAACATAGAACATAGAACAGTACAGCACAGAACAGGCCCTTCGGCCCTCGATGTTGTGCCGAGCAATGATCACCCTACTCAAACCCACATATCCACCCTGTACCCCCCCCCCCCCCTTAAACCTTACTTTTTAGGACACTACGGACAATTTAGCATGGCCAATCCACCTAACCCGCACATCTTTGGACTGTGGGAGGAAACCGGAGCACCCGGAGGAAACCCACGCACACACGGGGAGGACGTGCAGACTCCGCACAGACAGTGACCCAGCCGGGAATCGAACCTGGGACCCTGGATCTGTGAAGCATTTATGCTAACCACCATGCTACCGTGCTGCCCCAATTGACCTAGCATCAATTGCCATTTAAACATCAATCAAATCACACTTTAACCATCAACATTCCAGGGAATACAACAGTTTGTATGATCTTTCCCTGTAATTTACTCAAACTCCAAGGTTATCATTCTGATGAATCCATGTTGCACCCCTTCCACAAACTGTATCTTCTAACTAAGTTATGACTTCATGCTTGTCTTTATTAAGATCCACTTAGTTATGGCCATTCACTTTATTAGTTCTGTAATTTTATATACTTTGGTTCGAAAATAATGCTCATGAATTCTCAAACTTCCAGTGAGTCCCACTGGAAATAGCCCTTCTGTCAATGGGGTGTAAAGATTGGACTTTTGACCATGCTACCCCAGGGTCAAACCACCTACTGACATTGTCCAATTTGCACAGTAAGGACAGATAATTTGGTGACATGCTGGAAAGTTGCCATTTTGCAGTCAGTTCAAACCATTACAAAGCAAAGTGGAAGGCAGGGAAAAGAACTGTTTTGGCTTTTCCAAGTTCCTAGGGAATTTGTTGGGAACCGCTAGAAAGAATACTGATGAAATCTTGAATGCAATAATTCTTGGCAATTCATGGATTTCAAACATCATATGACCAAGTATTTTGGATCTATGAAATGTGTATACATCCGCTACCAACAAGATTATTAAGACTATCTCAAGATTTCTACACCTGAATTCTTCTGATTGGAAAGAACTATTGAAATAGCAACGTTTACATCCATCAGTGAAGTAAAGTATTGAAAGCATTTCCATGGCAAATATTTACCCCTTTCCTGGTGGTGTAACTAATATCAATTTCCTGCTGTTTTTCCATGTTCCCCCTGTTGCTGTATCTGCCTTGGCTTCAATTATTTATCTAATTTCCCCAAAAATGTAATTGTTTCTACATCAACTGCTTCTGATGTTCCAGCAACTCTCTTTATGCAGAATTATTTTGGTCTTCCTCTTCATGTTGATTATGTTAATCTCATGGCTCCCTAATAACTGATTTCACAACTAGAAAAGCTAGTCTATCAAAACGAAAACCTGGATCTCATGATATTACTGGAGAAGTGGCTTGTTGTCAGACTGTAGCGAAAGTGTGGTTCTGTATGTGGCTACTTTCTAACAGAATCAAGTCATCAATTGGTTCAGGGCTGTATCTCCCTTTCTATGTTCAGTCATGATGTGGAACAGAGCCTAGATAGTGTAATCTATAGTAAGTTATGCTGTAAAATCAGAACCTTAGGAAGGGTAAATAAATTGGGGAAGTGAGCACAAGATTGCAAAATATATTTCAATGTTTGTTCTGTGCAGTTATGTGTACAACAATAACTTGCATTTATATAGTACCTTTAACATAGTAAGTAATGTGTGGAATTATAGTTACGGAGTATAATAGGTGAAAGTTAAAGATGCCCAGAAGGGAGAGAGGCTGGAATATTATTCACTGCTCTTTAAAGGTTCGAGTGCTATGACAAGAGTGATCATAAATGCAGATTACATTTTAATTTTTTAAAATTTTGTTTTATAATTTTGGAGTACCCAATTAAGGGGCAATTTAGCGTGACCAATCCACCTACCCTGCACATCTATGGGTTGTGGGGGTGAAACCCACGTGGACTTGGGGAGAATGTGCAAACACCAAACAGTGATCAGGGACTGGAATCAAACAGATTACTTGGTCAATGGAATGGACTCCCATCTTAGAATCCATAGAATCGCTACAGTGCAGAAGGAGGCCATTCAGCCCATCTAAAAGTGTACTTTATCTAGGCCCAATCCGCCACCCTGTCCCCGTAACCCCACCTAATCAACATATCTTTGGACATTAAGGGACAATTTAGCATGGCCAATTCACCTAACCTGCACATCTTCGGACTGTGGGAGGAAACTGGAGCACTTGGAGGAAACTTTGCACAGGGATAACGACTTAGCAGTATCTATCAAAATAGGGTGCAAGAAAATTGCAACTTTCATTGAAATGTTGGAAGTGAAAAATATGTTGCTATCTTTTTTGTATAATATTTACGTGCATGGATGGGAGTGAAAAGCTACATTCCAAATAATTTCAGTGTAAAACGTGCTAATTGAAAACAATTAAGAGATTGCTTAGTGATGGAGTCATATAATTCTAATTTCTTAAATAGCCTAATCACTGTCCCATTTTAATTAAGTGATAATTCCTCGGATTGAGCGCACATTGTCCTATATCATAACGGAGTTGGATGAACGAGAAAGGGAGGAATTTTACAGGTAAGTGATGTGGAAGTTTAATTTAAAAAAAAACATTTGTCAGCTATTTTCCAAAATTGGAATAGAGCATCTTGAATAGAGATCTTGACATGTGTGTGGTACATATACACAGAATTCTGTTTTATTAATCTATGAATATAATGCAGTCTAATACTGCTCACATGGACTGCTCTCAAAATGTGAACAAATACAACTGAAGTAAAGTTAAGCTGCTTTTTAGCTTTGCTTTTGTAAAATGCTAGTATGTCACTGTATGTTAATTGAGACATTTGTTATTTGTTCTTCCGCCCCATTTAAGTACTTGGGGCTTGATAAAGTTTCCCTCCATAGTCTTCCACGACTGAACTTCCATGGGTGGTGCAGGATGATTGCAGTCGATAGTTACAGTAATTTAGTTACAGTAATTTAAAAAGTGGCACTCAGTAGAATAAAAATAACATGAAACGGAAAGAAATCAGAACCCAGGCTGATAGTGTGTGTGTGAGGGGGCTTGCTAGGATTCCTAATATATGTCACGGATTATTGTTGAACCCTAAATTTTTACAACAAAACTGAAAGACATACGAACATATTGAAGTAATGGCCAAGTTCTTCACATCTACAGGTTGAAAAAGATTCAGGAAAAGAAAAAGCAATTGAAAGAGAAGAAAGAAAAAGAACTGGAGGGTCGGAGATTAAAACATGCCATTGCACCAGCCAACCTGCTTGAAGAAGAAAAGGATGAGGACCTGTTGTTTGACTAATGTTACTACGTGGCTTTGGTTGTCTGCTATTCATTGAAGTAGCAAACATTTTGAGTTTGATGATTAATACTGGTGACGTATTTGTATATTTGTCGTATTTAATGCAAGCTGTTTGACTTGCCAACCCAGGTGATTGTCAGGTGAATGGCATGTTTTGCAGGTTCAATTTTTTTTCTTTATTTTACCTGTAAACAATTGATTTTCCGCATATTGTCATCGGTGCCTGTGGGGTCATTGTCATCGGTGCCTGTGGGTTCATGAATGTTTTCCAATTACCTAATTATTCATGGTGTTAAGAATTGCTTGAGCCAATAAAATACATGCCCTTGCACAGTTTGAGCTTGTACCAGCTGGGTCTTCAGAGTCGATGAATGAATAATTTAAAAAATATATGATTCGGTATTATTCATTCTCCTTCAGCAGTATTGTATATAGCAGTTGATTTTCTTTTAACAGCCATTAAGTCTAAATTCAATGAGTCTTCTATAGTCCAGTTCATGTGTTCTCTTTCCCAAAACTTAATTAACTTGCCTGTTCTTTGGAAAGGGTAACATGACAAGTCTGTATATTGTTAAAGTAAGACTGGTGTAATGTGGTAGGGTAGCACAGTGGTTAGCACTTCAGCCTCACAGCTCCAAGGACCCGGGCTCAATTCCGGCCGGGGTGACTCTATGTGGAGTTTGCACTTGCTCCCTGTGTCTGCGTGGGGTTCCGCCAGATACTCCGGACGCTTCCTCCCATAGTCCAAAGATGTGCAGGTTAGGTGAATTGGCCATACTAAATTACCCCTTAGTGTCCAAAAGGTTAGTTGAGGTTACTGGGGTAAAGGTTTGGGTTTAAGTAGATGCTCTTTCCAAGGGTTGTTGCAGACGCAATGGGCCAAATGGCCTCTTTCTGCACTGTTAATTCTATGACACGGTTTATTGTGAGTCCTGTGAAATCCGTCAACTCTAAGGATGGTAGCTGTCCTAAACCCTCAACAGTTAATTATTTCATCAGCGGGAGGGGGGAGGTTTAAAAAGAACATCCCCGCTGACCAATCTTGCCTCATTTAACACTTAAAAACTCACTTATTGCCAATTGGGATTCTCCTGATCGAAACAAGGGCTCTAACTTTCTGGCCGTTCATGCTAGCAGAATCTTCTGGTTCTGCTGATGACACTCCTCAGCCATGGGTTTCCTGGTGACTGGGCGTGCATTCAATGCAAATCCCCATTGACAATGGTGGGAGCAGAATGTCCTGCTGCCGGCTAATGGCAGGCCGCCTCAGCCACCGCGAACATGTGGTGGGTTGTGGAAAATTCCCACCTGGGGACTCCACTTGATGATCAAGTAGTTGTAGTGTCCTGCCCTGAGGTCAAGTACAGTTTTCTTCTTGATGGCCTAGGATTTGGCCAAAATGCTGCCGATCTGGAAGGAGAACAAAATGTACTGGAAAAACTCAACAAGTCTGGCTGCAACTCTGAGAGAGAAACAGTTAACATTTTGACTCCAATATGACATTAATTTTGGACTTGACAGTCACCGCTCTCCACAGTTGCTGCCAGACCTGCTGAGGATTTGACCCAATCCTGATTATGAAAGCGGTACTACCTTTGTGAAAATATGTTTTACCCAATCTTCTGGCCAGACAGAGGCAAAAAAATGTGTTGATGAATATCATAAACCCTGAGACAATATAATGGTCTACAGGGGATTTTCACAGTAACTTCATTGCAGTGTTAATGTAAGCCTACTTGTGACTATAATAAAGATTATAAGTAACCTCTTTTAGGTGCTCTCATAACTGCTGCACTATTTAGCTGCTGGACGTCTGTACTCTATCCTTGCATAATTGTAATTTGAAGCTTAACAATTGCATGGAGTAAATTATTGAAATAAATAATTTCTGCTATAATTGGAAGTGTGGACATTGTAGTTTTCGCAAGACTATAGCCACAAATGTTTTTGAAAATTAAACAAATGTGGGTGGCCTGGTAGCACAGTGGGTAGCACTGTTGTTTCACAGCTCCAGGGTCCCAGTGCTGCCCTAAATTTCTTTTAAAACTGAAATCTTTACATTGAATTGTTATCTGTTCAAACAAAGATCCAAAGAGTGTTTTTTTTCCCGATGCCCTTGTATAAGAGACCCAAATCAATCCTTCCAGAAAAACGTGAGTCACATAGTTTGAACATGGATGGAGTCAGATCATAACTTATTCCTTTATAAAGGACCAATGAAGAACCCTGTTTATGGTACACCATGGGGAACGATCCTTAATTTATGGATGGCGTTGTTCTCAAAATAAAGCCTCAAAACTAATGATGGCTTACAGATCCTAGTAAAGTAGGGAGCCTGGAGGAGTTCAGTGTTAATGCTTCAAAGTATCAACGCTGTGTTGATAAACATTAATTGGAAACATACAAGAATAACTTAGGATACATAGCTTAAGCATAAAGTGCAAAAGGATATGAACACAACAGCTGCAGTTCAACTTTCACAATGGAAAAGAACCATAGAATATAAACAGTAGGATGCTCTTATGGTAGCATGGGGGTTAGCACAATTGTGTCACAGCACCAGGGTCCCAGGTTTGATTTCTGGCTTGGTGGCTTGGGTCACTGCAGAGTCTACACGGGCAGCACGGTAGCATGGTGGTTAGCATAAATGCTTCACAGATCCAGGGTCCCAGGTTCGGTTCCCGGCTGGGTCACTGTCTGTGCGGAGTCTGCACGTCCTCCCCGTGTGTGTGTGTGGGTTTCCTCCGGGTGCTCCGGTTTCCTCCCACAGTCCAAAGATGTGCGGGTTAGGTGGATTGGCCATGCTAAATTGCCCGTAGTGTCCTAAAAAGTAAGGTTAGGGGGGGGGGGGTTATTGGGTTACGGGTATAGGGTGGATACGTGGGTTTGAGTAGGGTGATCATTGCTCGGCACAACATCGAGGGCTGAAGGGCCTGTTCTGTGCTGTACTGGTCTATGTTCTATTTTCTCCCCGTGTGTGTGGGTTTCCTCCCACAGTCCAAAGCTGTGCAGGTTAGGTGGATTGGCCATGCTAAATTGCCCTTAAGTGTTGTGTGGGGTTATAGGGATAGGGTGGAGGTGTGGACTTGGGTAGGGTGCACTGTAGATTCTATGAAACACAAACTACCAAAAGTACTGTCAGCTGGAATTATGTTGCTTGACTGGATGTTTAATTGAACAGTTAACCATCAACTGCTAATATGTGCAATGAGTGATGGAAAACCTATAACCTGCACAGGTTAACTGGACTAATACAGGACTAGGTGGTTGTCCTACAAGGCAAGGTTGGAGAGGTTAGGTTTGTATCCACTGGAATTTAGAAGAGTAAGAGGAGATTTGATCAAAACCAAATCCTGAGGGGTCTTGACAGGGTCGATGAGTGGATATTTCCTCTTGCTGGTGAATCTAGAACTCCGGGTCACAACTTAAAAATAAGTGGTTGCTCATAAAAGATGGCGATGAGAATATTTTCTCTCGGGGTAGTCTTTGGAATTCTCTCCCTCAAAAAGCAGTGGAAGCAGAGCCTTTGAATATTTTTAAGGCACAACTAGATAGATTCTTGATTAACAAGGGGGGAGGTGAAAGGTTATGGAGTTAGGCAGGAATGTGGGGTTGAAGTTATAATCTGATTATCCATGATCTTATTGAATGGGAGAGCAGGCTTGAGGGGGCGAGTGGCCTACTGCTCAGAATTCATACGTTCGGCTCTCAGCAACCATTATGCAAATTCACAAAAACCTTCATTTGCTTCAGTGTTGTTTCTGTTGCAGTCCATTCTGTTCGTTGCCAGCTAAAATACTGAGCCAGAAAATCATCTGCGTTGATTATAAACCATGCTAATAATGGTCACATTCAATAGTCCTGATTAAGTGAAGTGGAGTTTTACAATTTTAATATTATCCTGTTATTCTCAGTCAAAGATTATCAATTGATTTGAAATACAAAAGAAGTTTCAAACAGCATTAAGAAATCTCTTTCCATCAAAGATATTGACTGCTTGTTCAGATTGTGTTCCACAACCCTCAAGTGCCCATGCAATCACTTTTTACATTTGATCCTAGATAGTTTGGCAGGCTTTTCAAATACAGAACGCACCCCTGTTGCCCATTTCCAAAATCTCACCGTGTCCCTTTCACCTATTATCCATGAGCTCACTGAACTGCATTGTTTCATGATCTGCAACAAGACTATTTTTATTTCTTTTTAAAAGTAATATTTATTTTATTAAAGATTCCATAGTTAAGAAACACAATCAAAACTACAACACAACTCTGAAAATTGGTTCAAACAAGGCACAATTGTCTAATCCCTCCCTGACCTCTCCCCACCTCTGTAGCTGTACAACGCTCTCAGATCCTTATGCTCCTGCAATTCTGACCACAAGTGCACCTCCTTCCATTGGGCTGTGACTTTAAGCTGTTGAAATCCTAAACTTTAGAACTCCACCCTCCCGCTACCCACAACCCCCTCCCCCAAAACCTTTGACCCTCCCACCTTCAGTGGTACACTCATTAAAACCAACCGTTAACAAAACATAGAACAGTACAGCACAGAACAGGCCCTTTGGCCCTCGATGTTGTGCCGAGCAATGATCACCCTACTTAAACCCACGTAACCCGTATACCCGTAACCCAACAATCCCCCCATTAACCTTACACTACGGGCAATTTAGCATGGCCAATCCACCTAACCCGCACATCTTTGGACTGTGGGAGGAAACTGGAGCCACCCGGAGGAAACCCACGCACACACAGGGAGGACGTGCAGACTCCACACAGACAGTGACCCAGCTGGGAATCGAACCTGGGACCCTGGAGCTGTGAAGCATTGATGCTAACCACCATGCTACCGTGAGGCCCCAACCTGTGGTTATTTTTCCTAACATTGCTTGTACGGCTTGGTGTGAAACGTCGTTTGATGATGCTCGTATGAAGCATCTCAAGGGCATTTTACCGTGGGTGGCAAAGTGGTTAGCACTGTTGCTTCACAGCTCCAAGGTCCCAGGTTCGATTCCCGGCTTGAGTCACTGTGTGGAGTCTGCACATTCTCCCTGTGTCTGTGTGGGTTTTCCTCCGGGTGCTCGGGTTTCCTCCCATAAGTCCCGAAAGACGTGCTGTTAGGTGAATTGGACATTCTGAATTCTCCCTCTGTGTACCCAAACAGGTACCGGAATGTGGCGACTAGGGGCTTTTCACAGTGACTTCATTGCAGTGTTAATGTAAGCCTACTTGTGACAATAAAGATTATTATTATTATAATTGAGGATGCTACACAAATGTTGGAAGAGAGGAAGGAATATCACTGCCTTTGTAAACATAAATCCAGGGTCACTGAATATAATCCAATCTAATTTTCTTTTCTCTAACAGTTCGGTTAGATCAATTTGTAGTAACCAGCTGAATATCAATAAATAAGGAGGGTTTTTTTTTGACCATATTTCACTAATGCCTTTCAATGCCATCTAACATGTGATGGCAGAAATGTAATCCCTGCACCCAAAATGTTTTCAAAATTCGGGTAACCTCACACTTAGTTTGATGGAATCTCATAACTTGCTAATGAACCAAAAGTAGTCATTTCCTATCAAATCTTAATTTAAAATTAGTTTCATTAATACAAGCACAGCAACAGTGGTGATGTACATGAAAAGCTGATGGTAGCTGCTGCTTGGGAAGCATAAAAAGCTGACAGAATTATGATACAATGTTTACTAAAAACAACCAACAAATACCGATAAAACCTGATGTGAAGTCAGTTCTATTTTCCCCAGCTTCACGCGATTCTAAACTTGTTTCCTTAGCTGGCTTCTCTAAAACTGCAATTCAACTGCCAGAAAGTATCAACATTACTTTGACAAATTACTTGACTAGAAATGTAATAGGTGAAAAAGCAAAGCAGAATACTTAATTGGCTAGAATCTGCTTATGATTTGCTCATTGTGCAGTACACCCTGACCTGTTAAGTATATTGCTGCAGATACTTCTTCATTCATTATTATTTTTAAACCTGCATTCCGATTATCAGAGTGAGATTTGGATGATAAATTATATTCACAAACCACACAACTAATTGCCATTTGTATCGCTTAAATCATATTGCAATTACATTGAGCAAAAGAACTGCCAAATGTTTTTTGAGAATTTAACTGACCACAAGAGGGCACTATACTCAATATTCTTCAATTTATAGACAAGAAATGTGCTTGTGCTGCGCCTTTATTTTAACTTCTGGAACAGACACAGTAAATTCAGTTGTACCTGCAGTGAAGTTTATGTTGCTTTGGTTTGAATGTTGCCTCTGTAACATGTTCAGCTCATGCTGCGGGTTTTCTCAAAATGTACACTTTTAGGAGCATAATTCCATTACAAAGTCAGGGTTTGTTGATGTGTTTTGCTTAAAAGAAAAATAGGAAACATTTAATCGAAGAACTAAAGTTAAAAGAAAAAAGCCATGATTGTATTTCAATGGCAGCTTCCCTTTATATAAATGTAACTTTCATGTTTCCTAAATTGTTTTCTGCTCTTAGAGATTTTGCTCCATCCCTTCTATAACCTGGAATTATTGACGTTCTTTGCATCACCAGGTTGTATCAGTATTAATAATAGGTTTTTCTTTCTGTACTTATTCAGGATGCTAATGTAATTGGTTGCTTTGTACAACATTCACATTTTTGCAAGGGTTTTTTAACGGTACCTGTTACTTCCCTCACTAAACCAAAATCCCCCTCTTCTCTCAATCCCTGAAACCCATGGTCATCCAACATTTATTCCTCACCCCCACATTTGCTGGTATTGCAAATAGCACTGTCCCACTTTTCAAAACAACGACCACCCAAAACACCTCAGTCCTCACTGGCAATCAGACTCAAGAGATTTTCAACTCCTTCCGTCCATTGGGAACGCGAGTGGAACGGGTATTGAAACCCAAGGCTGACTTCCTGTTGGAAAAATGTGAACACCAAGCTAAGGAAGCTGTTTCATGTGGCTGCTATGCAGTGGATATGCAAGTGTTTTTTTTTTTCTACAGGGTGCTGCCCTCAGTTAAAAAATAAAGTGAATAAGGTTTTCCACAAATCTCTAAACATATGACCCCTGATTATTGATCCCTCTACCAAGGGGAAAAGCTTCTTTCTATCTACCCTATCTATAGCCCTCATAATTTTATACACTTTAATCAGGTCACTCCTCAGCCTCCCGTGCTCCAAGGAAAACAACCCTAGCATAACCAGCCTCCCTTCATAGCTGAAAAGCTCCAACCCAGGCACCATCCTGGTGAATCTCCTCTGCACCCTCTCTAGTGCAACCATATCCTTCCTATAGTGTGGCCACCAGAACTACGCACAGTATTCTAGCTGTGGCCTAATGGGCATTTTATACAGCTCCACCATAACATACCTGCTCTTATATTCTATGTCTCAGTTAATAAAGGCAAGTATCCCATATGCCTTCTGGTCCATCTTATTTACCTGTCCTGCTGCTATCAGGGATCTAGGGACACCAATGTTCCTCTGGTCTTTTGTACTTCCTAGCGTCCTGTTGCTTTTGTGTATTTTGTTGCTTTGTTAATCGTCTCAAAATACATCACCTCACACTTTCAGGGTCCAATTCCATTTTCTTTCTTTTTAAATTTAGAATACCCAATTCATTTTTCTAATTAAGGGGCAATTTAGCGTGGTCAATCCACCCCCCCCCCCCCCCCCCCCCCCCCCACCCCGCACATCTTTGGGTTGTGGGGGTGAAACCCACACAAACACCAAATTCTATTTTCCACTGTTCTGCCCATCTGACCAGCCCTGTAATCAAAAGCTTTTTTCCTCGCAATTTATCACACCACCAATTTTTGTGTCATCTGTGAACTGACTGAAGTACAGTTGTTATTTTTTAGCTTTAGTTTCTCAATTAAATGCTGCACAATTGAACAATGTTGTGTATGAATTTCAATGCCGGTGCCATGCCAGATACATAGGCCTTAGATCCCAGTGATTGACTGATCAAATCAAACATCATGTCATTCATAATAGGCAGAATATGGACCATACTCAATCAACCTTGCAAAGTCTAAAATAAATCATCTACTGTTAAATGTGATTGCGTTATTGGGCAGCACTTGCTGAACTATCCTGAGTGCCGAATAGCTACAGCAACAATCAAATTAAGATAATCAGTCGATCTTGTAACGTGGCTCATTTACACTTGCTAGAGGCAACATACATTCTTACACAGGGACCCATTTTCTGCAAACAAAAGGAATATGTTCAAGCCCTGCACCTTTTTTGAATTACCCAGGAATTTGGGGAGCCTTTAGTTCCCCGTTGCTGACTCCATGGCAATGCATTGGCCAGTCAGAGTTGACTTGCTGACCAATTGGCAGCCTTTCCTCCCGTAGTGTAAATTGTTGTGATTGTTATGAAATTTGGCATTCTTGCATTTGTCCTGTTGAATGCAAGACAAAAAGCTTCAGCAACATGTAATTTTCCAACGATATGAAATTTTCTCAACAATTTAAAGAAAAAAGCATGATTCAACTCCATTCTAGATTAATGCGTTGTTCTTATTGTATTTCATTTATCAGGAAATTAAGTATTGAGGTTCCTGTTTTGAAAAGGGGAAAATAACCCTGGTTTTCACCTTGGAGATTGAAGCTAGTTTCAAATCTAGCCTATATCATGGAAGAGAATCTTCTTCTCCATTAGTCATAAAAATCTATGCGTTTATGGAATCTCAATCCAGTGTTTAGTAGCTGGTACAGAAAATACAAACCTTGTCAAATAATTGGCATTCATAGAAACCCTACAGAGCAGAAGGAGGCCATTCAGCCCATCAAGTATGCATCAACCCTCCAAAAGAGCATCCTACCTAGACCCACTTCACTGCCCTAACCCATAACCCCACCTAACCTTTGGATGCTATGGGGCAACTTAGCATGGCCAACCCACCTAACCTGCACATTTTTGGACTGTTGGAGGAAACCGGAGCACCTGGAGAAACATAGAAAATAGAAGCAGGAGGAGGCCATTCGGCCCTTCAATTCTACTCTGTCATTCATTATGATCATGTCTAATCATCAAGTTCAATATTCTGATCCTGCCTTCCCCCATATCCCTTTAGCCCCAAGAGCTATATCTAATTCCTTCTTGGAATTACACAATGTTTTGGCCTCAACTACTTTCTGTGGTAGCGAATTCCACAGATTCACCACTCTCTGGGTGAAGAAGTTTCTCCTCACCTCAGTCCTAAAAGATTTACCCCTTATCCTCAAACTATGACCCCTAGTTCTGGACTCCGCCACCATCGGGAACATTCTTTCTGAATTCACCCTGCCTAATCCTGTTAGAATTTTGTCAGTTTCTATGAGATCCCCTCTCACTCTTCTAAACGCTAATGAATATAATCATAGCCGATTTAGTTTCTGCTCATCTGACAGTCCCGCCATCCCAGGAATCAGCCTGGTAAACCTTCGCTGCACTCCCTCCATAGCAAGAACATACTTCCTCAGACGAGGACACCAAAACTGCACATAATACTCCAGGTTTGGCCTCGCAATGCCCTATCCAATTGCAGCAAAACATCTCTAGTCCCATAGTCAAATTCTGTCGCTCTGTAGGCCAACATACCATTTGCCTTCTTTACTGCCTGCTGTGCCTGCACGCTTTCAGCGACTGATGAATGAGGACATCAAAGTCTCGCTGAGTGTCCACCTCTCTCAATTTACGCCCATTCAAATAATAATGTCTTCTGAAGCAGATAACCTCACATTTATTCACATTATACTGCATCTGCCATGCATGTGGCCACTCACTCAGTCTGTCCAAATCCCGCTGAAGAATCTCGCCCTCCCACCCAACTTTCTATCATCTGCAAATTTGGAAATTATACATTTAGTTCCCTCGTCCAAATCAATAATATATAATGTGAACAGTTGGGATCCTAGCACGATCCCTGCATAACCACACTAGTCACTGCCTGCCAATCAGAAAAAGACTCATTTATTCCAACTTTTTGCTTCCTGTCTGCCAACCAGTGTTTGATACATCTCAGGACACTACAAGTAATCCCATGCACTTTAACTTTACATATTAATCTACTACGTGAGGCCTTGTCGAAAGCCTTCTGAACGTCTAAATAAACCACATCCATCAGTTTTCCCTGGTCAACTCTACTGGATACATCTTCAAAGAATTTTAGTAGATACGTCAAGCATGATTTACCTTTCGTAAATCCATGCTGACTTTGTCTGATTACACCACTGCTTTCCAAAAGCTGTGCTATGAAATCCTTGATAATGGACACCAGCAACTTCCCTATTATCGACATCAGGCTCACTGGTCAATAGTTCCCTGTTTTCTCTCTACCTCCCTTTTTGAATACCAGGGTTATATTCGCTAGCCTCCAATCTATAAATACCAACCCAGCGTCCAAAAGAATTTGGAAAATGACCACCAACGGATCTACTATTTCTCGGGCCACTTCCTTAAATACTCTGGGATGAAGATTATCAGGCCCTGGAGATTTGTCCACCTTCAATCCCATTAATTTCCCCCAAACCATTTATTTACTAATTTCCTTCAGCTCCTCACTAAAACTTGTGCTTCACAGACCTTCTGGTACATCTATCATGTCTTCCTTTATAAAGACAGAAGTGTTATGGGCCAGGGTTTAGAAAACTCCAAGGCACATTTTGGAGTTCACCTGACCTATAACTGTTTGTTGATTTTGGCTACGATGAGCACAAGAGCTGGCCTTTCAGGTGTTATTCAACAGACTTCTTAGGTGCTTTTAATCAAAGGAACAAACTTTATTCTAAGAACTTAGTTAGCATTTATATAAACACACACAGCAAGAATTTTTATCAATTACGAACATAAAAAACCCACACAGCTACAGTAATATATGTATAACTCTTAATGAATTCCCACTTAACTGTTCCAATTCAATAACAAAATCCAAGTAAAACCAGAAACCCCTTTTCAAAGGCATGGCGCAGCACACAACATTCTCACTGGTATAAGACTGTTGTTATTGATATTCTGTTCCCCTTTTCAAACAGCAGATTTGAATTCCTTCCAGAAAACAATTATCTCTTTTAAGTTACCAAGCAGTCTGGAGGTACTGAAGGGCCCCTCCAGAACAGCCCAGGCACCTGAAGAGCATCACCAGCAGCCCAAAGCACCTCTTGACCACACTCCTTGTCGCACAATTGGCATCATTGTAGCGGGCCTCCGCATCAGTCTGTATCCTCCGTTTAGGCGTCAACAGCGACGACTTCAACAGGTAACCCCTGTCGCCCAGCAACCAGCCCCGCATGCCAGGGTGTGTGTGTGGGGGGGGGGGGGGTTGACCTTTGAACATGCCGGGGATGAATGATTGTGCCAATATGAACGTGTCATGTACACTGCCTGGGTACCAGGCCCAGATGTGCAGAATCTTCATCCGTCGGTCACAGACCAGCTGTACGTTCATGGAGGAGGCCCCCTTCCTATTCATGAACATCGCCCTGTTATTTAAATGATAGCTGCATGGCAATGGGCACCCCGTCGATTTCCCCCTGGACCATGGGTATCCTGGTGACCGCGGCAAACCCTGCTGCATTGGCATCCTGGTGGACGCGGTCCACAGGGAACTGGATGTACCGCTCCGCAATGTCATACAGGGCATCAGTCACTGCACGGATACACCGATGCCTGGGAGATGCCATACAGGTCCTCACTCAGCGGCTGGTACGACCCCGTCGTGTAGCGGTTCAGGGCAACCGTGAGCTTGACGGCCAACAGGAGGGGACATTCTTCCCCCCCCCCCCCCCCCAGTCCCATGCGGTGCAAGGTGTGCTATCAGTTGGCAGATGTGGGCGTCAGTTTCCGGAGTCTCCTCCTGCATTCCCAGTCCGGAAGGTCCTGGAAGGACATGCTGTGCTGGTACACACAAGGCCTCATTGGGCACCTCCGTAGCCGTGGCACCGCCTACTCCTCCTCCCCCCTCTCCTCCTCCTCCTCGGTATCCTCGTCCTGTGGCTCCCCCTCGTCATGGTCCTCCTCCTGCGCCTGTCGGGTGGGTGGCCCTCCAGCCTGAGCGGCTGGCACCTGACCCACTGCGGCACGCTCCTTTGCTGCAGCCTCTGCCGCCCCCCTGTCACGCCCCTGCTCCAGCTCCCACAGGGCTTCATGCAGGGCAGCGGCCCCAGCCATCGCCGCCAACATCGCTGGAACATGCCCAAACATTATGATCTGCATGGGGTGGAGGTAGACAAAGTTTCAGCATTGGGCATGCCCCCCTGCATAACCAGGTTCCATGAGCTACATGACCAGCCTGGTTGGCAGTTTGTGTCCCAGCCACGCATGCCCCCATCCCCCCCCCCCCTCGGTGCCCTGACACCTGTCGCCCGTCCCTCCTGCCAGGACCACCACCACCAGGGGCTGCCATGGGTGCGACCCTGGATGTACCGAGAGTGGGTCCCGCTGGCTGGGTGGGGAGCACGGCACAAATCCGGACGGCCAGGCACCTGGGCTGAGCTAGCGACCGGGATGGGCACTCATCTGCGTGGCCGCAGTCATGGCGTCCGTGGCGTTAGCTCCGCCCTGTCATGGTGGGCCGTACACGGCCGGCGCAGCTGTCTGCCCCTCCCCCGACTGTGTGCCCCACACCACCCGGCACCACCACCCCCGATCCTGGGTGACCTCCCCTCAAACCTCCCTCAGCCACGGCCGTGCCGTCTCGCCGTGCTGGGGTCCCCCCACGCCGGCCCCCACCTCCTCTGGCCGCAACGTCAGCCAGCATTGGTTGACGTATTTCAAACCTTGTTAGAACGATGCCAGTTTGACCGGATGCTTCGGCCCATCCGGGCCGCAGTAACGCATTGGGCCAAGAGAATTACAAATGGGGCCACCTCTGGCTATTCTCCAGGCCGCAAGGTGCCTGCCGCGCTCGCACGCTTTTGGCCGGTTTGGAGTCACGTCCTGGCTTTAGACCGGTGTTGTGGGCCGTCTCTGCGTGAACGACGACTCTCCGAGCCGGCGCGGGCTCGGAAAATCCCGGCCAGTATTTCTGTCACGTCTTCCTTCGCATTCTCAATTTGGAAAATTATTAAACGGTTTAAAAAAACCATAACAGAAAGTAAAGGATAGAATTGTAAAGCATCGTGGTAGCTAGCAGATACCGAAAACAAACTAGATTTATGAAGTACTGTTTTTAAAAGTCTAACAATATTAATATGTTCTTGATTTGTGATGGTTTTGAAGGACACACAATGGATTTGTATTGTCACAATATGCCTTTTGCCATTCTCACCCAGAGTGACAGATGGTCAGATGAAAACAATGTTGCCTATTTGATTTACTAGTCCATCAATGGGTGATCCTTCAAAGTGATCTCATTCTCTTGATTCAAGAAAAAATGGAAAACCCTGGAAATAAGATACTCTCCGCCCAGATGGGATAGCTTTATTGGGCCGGTTGGTCTTTTGTCCTTTCTTGTTTTTCATAACAAAAACATAATATTTCACAAGTAATATTTTTAGTAAATTCAACTTCAGGCTCTTGGTCACCCCTGCCTCCCTACCCCGAACCCCTACCTCCAGCCACTTCCTGAGGACAGCCTGCATGTGTGGTCAGAGGCTATGCTATTGCTGCTAACAGCCAGCTACTAATCGAAGCACCAATTTGGCCCGACGCTAATATGAGTCTAAATAGCCAGAGCAAACAGAATTAGAGAAGTCAATCACGAGGCAAAATCAGGGATTTTCTTTGTCAAGATAGATATTAACAAAGCCAGAATATCCTGTCTATTGTCTTTACACAGCTTTCAAAATTAAATACACAGCATTGCAAAAATAAGTCAACATGTGCAAACAAGTGGAAATTATTTTTTTTGAGGTCAGAGATAAATTATTATTTGCTGCTTTATTTGTCCAGGTTTTTCGTCAAACTGTAGCAAATCTGTTGCCGGTCATCTGACAAACCAGCGAACTGGAGACGCACTCATAGCCTGAGGGGAAGTGAATGACCCTCACTTGGCACATCCAGTGGATGGAAGGATGAGGTGGTGAGACAAGGGGCAGCGGTGTGTTTGAACTGATAGAGGAAAAAAACAAAACCCATTGTACATTGATGTGTTGGGTAAGCTGGGTCTGCGAGGACTGCGTTTACTGCAGCAGTGAGAGAGACAGGCTTTCAACACTTGAAGAAATGCAACTCGATTTTATTGAACTCTTAACTATCATACATACTTTAACTGTGGGTTGACACTATGCTGACTTGACTGTAGACCCGAGGCTAACCTGATCAGACTATCTTACTACCACATGGTGCTTGCTCTCGTTGCTGCTCACGGGCTCTGACTGTCTCAGAGGCTGGGTCCCGAGAGAGCGGGAAAACTAGTGCCCTCTGGCTTCATAGTGGTCGTGTCCTGTCTGGTGATTGGCTGCTGTGTTCTGCGTGTTCACTGGTCATCCTGTGTGTCAATCACTGCCTGTCTGCACTCCATCATATACTTGTGTGTATATTATGACATGCATTACAATGCAATATGTCACTCACCCAAGAACCTTTATTTTTACACACTATCGTTTTTATCAAAGAACGATTCGAATTGACTTTCTCTTGTTAAATATGCTAATAATCACATCATGAAAAGCTTCAAGTGTTGCAATTTTCAAAGCAATGCCAGTTACAGCAAGGGGAAGCAGCTCAATTTTGATTCAGATTGTCTGTTAAATTTGAAGTGCTGCTGCCTAATTTATGTAATTGCACACACACTCAACGCCCGGTATCCTTGATCAATTCCATTATCTATTGTACAAATTCATTTATGATGCCTGCATGAAATGAGATATTGGTCTCCTAAATCACGCAAGTGTCAAGTTAATGTTTACTGAGAAATGGAGAGCAACATCCCGTCACATAAAATTCTGACAAAGGGCTCCTTACACGAGTGCACATTATTTTAATGATCACCGGGTTGTTGAAAATAAAGACGGGGGCAGCATGGTGGCACAGTGGGTTAGCCCTGCTGCCTCGCGGTGCCGAGCTCTGAGGTGCCGAGGTTCAATCCGGCTCTGGGTCACTCTCCGTGTGGAGTTTGCACATTCTCCCCGTGTTTCCGTGGGTTTCACCCCCACAACCCAAAGATATGCAAGGTCGGTGGATTGAACACGCTAAATTGCCCCTTAATTGGGAAATAAAATGAATTGGGTACACCAAATTAAAAAGAAAAGAAAATAAAGACAGCGTGGCAAAAAGTGAAATGCCTTTCACTCAGAAATTTCACAATGTGGGGCCTGAACCAAATCCTATGCAATACAGTTCTTGCCCTCTGAATGGCGAGGCATCTTGCAACTAGCACGAGAGGCTGAATAAACTGGCCTTGTATTCTTTGGAGTTAGAAGAACGAGAGGCGATCTCATTGAAACCTACAAGATTCTGAAGGGGTTTGATTGGGTAAAGGCTGAGAGATTATGTCCCACTGGACGGGAATCTAAAACAGGGGGAGGGGAACAGTCTCAGGATAATGGGTCGAGCATTTAGGACTGAGATGAGGAGACATTACTTCACTCAAAGGGCTGTGAATCTTTGGAATTTTCTATCCCAGAGGGTTGTGGACACTCCATCGCTGAATATATTTAAGGCTGGGATATTTGGTCTCTCAGGGAATTAAGGGATATGGGGAGTGGGAGGGGAAATGGAGTTGAAGTCCAAGATCATCCATGAGGGGAGGGGGAGACGGTTAGGCTTTTGAGTTGGATGATCAGCCATGATTGTAATTAATGGCAGAGCATGCTCAATGGGACGAATGGACTACTCCTGCTCCTATTTCTTAAGCACCACTTTTATTAAGACTTTTTCCTAACTGTTCATCAAGAAAATGTATATTTCAAATTCCTGGAAGTACAGGTTCACAATGAAGCCAAAGTAGCACCTCAGAACTTGCTAAATGATGGAACCAACAAGCTATCTCATTAACCTATGATTTAAGAGAAAGAGACAGAAAAAGAACCTCGAAGAACAATGTACTACCTGCGAGAAAGGAATTTCAGGTTCAAATTGCTCCCTTTTTGGCTGGAGAGGTTAAATGACATTATAGTAAACATAAACCCGATTGTTAAAATAAGCTACAGCCCTAGCTTTCTGCAGTGAGTTTAATTTACTTAATCAGCAACACAAATGCAGCAAATTAATGACCTTCACGGGCAGATGAAAGGCAAGCTCCTGTTTTAGCTCGGCTAATGGCAGAGCGATGTAAATCATTCAGTAATTTGCGTTTGCAACTCATGGTGTGTTTCTCAAACGCAAATTGTTAGATCATTTACAGATTAATATCAACATGCATTTTAAACACCATTATTTCCCCAAATATTGGGTCATTAACTTCAGATTCTAACGAACACCCACTTCCTGCAATATTGTTGAACTCTCAATAATATGTACTGATATCCAAAAGTCATCAAATTCTTACAGGTTGCAATGAATTTTAAGACAATTCATGACTTCCGGTGATGACATGGAGGTGGAGGTTGCACATTAGATGGCTCCTGCTAGAGTTTTTCATTTTTGGACTTGTGTGTCCGGTCTCAGGCGTAGTTTCTGGATGAGCTGGTGTGCAAAGTCATAAGAAGTTGGGGGAACGTCGAAGTCCCAGAAGAAAGGTCTTGGAAAGAAGGAGGCGAGCGAAAGTCTGGCGGCGAGTGTTGCTTTGAGTCCAGCAGGAAGAAAGATGGCGGGGACTGAGTCACTGGGTGGGCCGCTCCCCTCACGGATGAAACTCTGACTGAGGTGATGTTGGTGGAGTTTGAAAGGCTGTTTTCCAAACATTTGTAGCTGCTTCAGAAGGCGATGACGGCTTTGCTTAAAGAGATGGTTGAGGAGGTGATTGCTCGGATTAAGGTGGCATTGACAAAGACGTCGGTCAAGATGCCGGAGCAAGGAGAGAAGTCGAAGGGGAGGAGGCTCTGTTGCAACACAGCCACCAGCTTACCTTGATGGGTGAGGAGCTGCAGAGGGTGGCGAATGTCAACAAAGGACTCAGAGCCAAGGTGGAGGACCTGGGGAACAGGTCGAGGTGGCAACATTTGAGGATCGTGGGTCTGCCCGAGGGGGTGGAGGGCCCCGAGGCCGACCGAGTACTTTGCAAAGATGTTTGTTGAGTTGATGGGGAGAGGGAAGGGTCCTCCCTCTACGAGCTGGACAGGGCGCATTGTTTGCTCAGGCCAAAGCCAGAAGCGAATAAGCCATCAAGGGCAGCTATAGTCTGCTTCACAGTTACCATGTGAAGGAGAAGGTTTGAGCTGGAAGAAGCAGAGATGAGATGTGAAGTGTGAAGGCATTGGTAGACACATATACCAAGATCTGCCGGCGGAGTTGGCGAGAAGGCGGGCGGCCTTTGGACAGTTGAAGGCAGCACTGTACTGCACCGGAATGAGGTTTGGAGTGGTCTACCCAGCTGGTTTGGGGGGGGGGGGGCTGTGAGGAGGGTGAAGGGGGCTCTGGCAGGGGTCACCGTGCTAACAAATGAAGGTTGGCTAGTGAACGGGAGTGTAGAGGGGAGAGAGGCCATGGTTGTTGGAGCCTGGTGGAACAGGTTTCGATGGCCCTGGGAGGTGTGAATAATTGGGGGAGGGGGTTGATGCTGGGTGAAGTGTTTTCAAGAGAAAGTGAATGGGGGGATTCTGGAATGGGGGGAAAGAGGAGGCCGCTAATAACAAAAGAATGGGGTGGGTCTGGCCAGATGGGCGGGGCCTGGGGTAATGGTGATGGTAGACAGGAGGGGTGGCGGAGTGAGAGACCCCCGTCAGAATGGTGACCTGGAACATGACAGGTTGGAGGGACTGGTGATGAGAGCAAGAGTTTTTGTGCGTTTGAAGAGTTTAAAAGCTGATGTGGCGATGCTGCATGAGACCCATCCGAGGGTGAAGGAACAGATGCGGCTTAGGAAAGGTTGAATAAGCCAGGTGGAGGGCAGCACGGTGGCTCAGTGGATAGCTCTGCTGCCTCACAGGGCTGAGGACCCGGGTTCGAATCCCGGCCCTGGGTCACTGTCCGTGTGGAGTTTGCACATTCTCCCCGTGTCTGCGTGGGTTTCACCCCCACAACCCAAAGATGTGCAGGGTAGGTGGATTGGCCACACTAAAAAATAATAATTGGGTACTCTAAATTAAAAAAAGAGAGGAAGCCAGGTGTTTAATTTGGGGTTTGATAGTAGGGCTCAGGGAGGGGCAATTTTGGTGGGTAAGTGGGTGAAATTCCAGTTGGAGAAGGTGGTGAAAAAATGAAAACGAAAATCGCTTATTGTCACAAGTAGGCTTCAAATGAAGTTACTGTGAAAAGCCCCTAGTTGCCACATTCCTGCGCCTGTTCGGGGAGGCTGGTACGGGTGGGTGGTGTATCAGGGGGAAGGTACGTGATTGTAACAGGTGCGCTGGAGGGGAGGTTGGTGCTGTTGGCCGTCCATTCCGAATCCGGATACCCATGGAGGGGAGGGGAAGGGGAGGGGAAGTGGGGTGCAAAGGCATTGGCCGGATTCATGAGGGAGATGTGGTGGGGGCTTGATCTGTGGTGATTTTTACATGGGACTGTGGGTGTTCGTTTTTTCTCCCCAGTGCACAAGGATTGACTTTTTATGGTGGGGGAGGAGCAGTTGGCCAGAGTTAAGAGGGCAGAGTATTTGGCAATTGTGATCTCAGATCACACTCCACATTGGATGGATGTAGTATTGGACAAGGGGGTGGCCCAGAAGCTGGGGTGGAGGATGGATGTGGGGTTGTTGGCGGATCAGAGCTTATGTGACAAGATAGGGAAAGTGACTGAGGAGTGTGTGCAGTTCAATTGCACGGGGGAGGTATGACGGTCAGTGGTTTGGGAGGCACTGAAGGTGGTGGTGAGGGAGGTGATCTTGTTTAAGGTGGAGAGGGAGGAATGCCAATGTTTGATAGAAGATATTTTGGAGCTGGATCGGGGGTACGCGGGGGACTCAGGTCCAGGGCTCCTGGCAAAGAGGAAGGAGTTGCAGGTGAGGTTTGACCTACTGTCCACAGGGAAAGCGGTGTGTCAGCTGAGAAGGACAAGGGGGAAATGTCTAAGATTATGGGAGAAGGCAGGGCGAATATTGCAGGTCAGCTTCGTAGGTAAGCCACATCAAGGGAGATAGTTCGAGATTGGAATAAGTCAGGGGAGTTGGTGGTGGCTCCAGAACAGATTAACAAGGTGTTTTATTGTGACTTACATAAGGGAGTTCAGGGGGTGTTTAGAATTCCCGAGGTTGGGTGAGGTGAGAGGGCAGGGTTGGAGGAGGCAATGGGGGTGGAGGAGGTGAAGGTGGCAATCGGGAAGATGGAGGTGAGGAAGGTGTTGGGGCCGGATGGGTTTCTGGTTGATTCTTATAAAAGATTTAAGGGTAAGCTGGCGCCATTGTTGATGGAAATGTTCAATGACATGATGGACAGGGGAGGGGGGGGGGGGGGGGGGGGGGGGGGGGGTATTCCTCGATTTTGTTTCTGCTCAAGAAGGACAAGGATCCGGTGGAGTATAGGTCGTACAGACCCATATCTCTGCTGAATGTGGACACCAGGTTATTGGCAAAGGTGCTGACGTTAAGGTTGGAGGTGTGCCTTCAGAGGGTGATTTGGGAGGATCAGAGGGGGTTCGTCAGGGCAGCACGGTGGCCTAGTGGTTAGCACAGCTGCCTCACGGCGCTGAGGTCCCAGGTTCGATCCCGGCTCTGGCTCACAGTGCGTGTGGAGTTTGCACATTCTCCCCGTGTTTGCGTGGCTTTCGCCCCCACAATCCAAAAAATGTGCAGAGTAGGTGGATTGGCCACGCTAAATTGCCCATTAATTGGAAAAATAATTGGGTACTCTAAATTTAAAAAAAAAAAGAAGGGGTTCGTCAAGGGCAAAGTTGTCCACGAATGTGAGGAGACTGTTGAATGTGGTGCTTTCTCCGGCAGAGGGAAGGGAGGCAGAGGTGATGGTGGCGTTAGATATGGAGAAAGCATTTGATCGGGTGGAGTGGAGTTATTTGATGGTGGTGTTGGGGAAATTTGGGATAGGACTAAGGTTTGTGGCATGGGAGCAGTTGCTGTATAAGGAGCCAATGGCGAGTGTGCGTGCAAATAATATGAATTCAGGGTATTTTGCGTTGCACCGGGATATGAGGCAGGGGTGCCCTATGTCCTCCCTTCTGTTTGCATTGGCTATAGAGCCCTTGGCCATTGTGCTGAGGAGCTCGGGGTTGTGAAAGGGGAGAGGCGGGGGGGGGGGGTGGGGTGGGCATGGAGCACAGGGTGTCCGTGTATGCATGTTTATGGACGTTCTCTGGGTATAAGTTGAATTTGGAGGAAAGTGGGTACTTGTGGCTTCCTCTCTTCCTCTTGGGGGGGGGCTGCCATTCCATCTGGTCTCACTTTAGGTATCTGGGGGTGCAGGTGGGCCGGATTGGGCAGGTCTCCGGAAGTTCAATTTCACTCCAATTGGTGGGGAGGGTGAAGGCTGATTTGTAGAGCTGGGACAATCTTCCTCTATCATTTGCCGGCCAGGTACACACAGTAAAGATGAATTTAAAAAAAATAAATTTAGAGTACCCAATTAAGGGGTAATTTAGCATGGCCAATTCACGTACACTGAACATCTTTGGGTTGTGGGGGTGAGGCCCACGCAGGCACGAGGAGAATGTGTAAACCCCACATGGACAGTGACCCAGGGCCGAGATCGAACCCGGGTCCTTAGCCCTGTGAGGCAGCAGTGCTAACCACTGCGCCACCATGCTGCCTAAAAAAGGTGAATATTTTGCCTCGATTCTTGATTTTGTTTCAGTGTCTGACGGTCTTTGCCTAAGGCATTTTTCAGGCGGGTGGATAGCCTGATTTCCTTGTTTGTCTGGGCAGGGAAGGTGGTGAGGATAAGGAAGGTGGTACTGCAGAGGGGACGGCAGGCAGTGGGGGGGGGGGGGGGGTGGTTTAGGCCTCCAAATTTGATGAATTACTAATGGGCGGTGAATGCAGAGAAGGCTCAAGGATGGGGTAGGGAGGTGTTTGTGGATGGAGGCGGGTTCATATAGGGTTCGGGCTTGAGGGCGCTGGCAACGGCTTCGCTCCCGCTGGCCTCAGGGAAGTATTCAGTGAGTCCTGTGGTGGCGGCTATGCTGAAGATTTGGAGGCAGTTTCGGCAGCATTTTTGGTTGGGAGCGGGGCCAAGGGGTATGCCGATTAGAGGAAACCACGGGTTTGAAGTGGAGAGACTGCATGTGAGGTTCCTGGGATGGGAAGGGGATTAGGGAGATAAAGGATTTGTTTCTGGTAGGGCGGTTTGTGAGCCTGGAGGAGCAGATTGAGAAGTTTGGGTTGGTGCGGGGCGGAAGTTTTAGGTATATGCAGGTGCAAGACTTTGCGAGGAAGGTCTTCCCGATCTTCCCACTAGCAGCACACCTCCTCGCTGTTGGAGGGGGTGCTGTCAGCGCGGGGGGGGGGGGGGTTGGAGAGGGGGGTGTGCTCAGTCATTTACACGAGGAATTTTGAGGCTAAGGTGTCCATGGGGGGGGGGTTAAGGTGAAGTGGGAGTAATTGGGGGTGGCGCTGGAGGAGGAATTGTGGTGTGAGGCGTTGCCTCAAATTTTTGTGTGCGAGGCTGAGGCTGGTACAGCTGAAGGTGGCATACAGGGCGCATCTCACAAAGTCTAGGATGAGCCAGCTGTTCGAGGCGGTGAAGGATGTCGGTGAACGATATAGGAGGGGCACTGTGAACCATGTACATATGTTTTGTTCCTGTCTAAAGTTGGAGGATGGTTTTCAGCGCCATTTCAGGGGTTCTGCATATGGAGGTGGAGCCTGGTCCGTTAGAAGCCATTTTTGGGGTGTTGGACTGGCCTGAGCTACAGACGGGTGCAGGGGCAGATGTTCTAGCTGTCGCCTCGCTGATTACTCGCAGGCGGGTCTTGGTGGGGTGAAATCAGCTGCTGCACCGTGTCTTGATGTGGGGGGGGCGCGACCTACTGGAGCTTTTGGCCTTGGAGAAAGTGAAATTTGCGGGGCAGCGAGTGATGGGTTCTACATAGAACATAGAACATAGAACAGTACAGCACAGAACAGGCCCTTCGGCCCTCGATGTTGTGCCGAGCAATGATCACCCTACTTAAACCCACGTAACCCGTATACCCGTAACCCAACAATCCCCCCATTAACCTTACACTACGGGCAATTTAGCATGGCCAATCCACCTAACCCGCACATCTTTGGACTGTGGGAGGAAACCGGAGCACCCGGAGGAAACCCACGCACACACGGGGAGGACGTGCAGATTCCACACAGACAGTGACCCAGCCGGGAACCGAACCTGGGACCCTGGAGCTGTGAAGCATTGATGCTAACCACCATGCTACCGTGAGGCCTAAAGTTGGCTTTTTTCATTTTATGTTTTGGAGAGTTGGTTACCGTTATTGCTGAGGGGCCTGGGAGGCGGAGGCGGATGTGGTCTGTTTAATGTATTGGGGAGGTTGTGTGTTTGTTGTAAATTGTAAAAATGTTGAAAATTTGGAATAAAAGTACCTTTTCAAAAAAAAGATAATTCACAACCTCCCCAGAACAAGGAAAGAATTTCAGATCCAATCGTTCTTCCTCAATTCAATCTGAAAAGGAGAGCAGCGGCTTTCCAAACCTGCTACTGCTAGAGGCGGCTGAAAAGGTTAATTGTCCTGCTGGGGCTGCAATCCAGTTGAAGTGATGAAAGAACTGCACCGGCAAGACAAGACAAAAGAGGGGAAAAAATAGATCCAGGCCAAAACCCCATGGGCTGGATTCTCTGATCCTGTGGGCTATGTCTTCCAACCAGAAAGCTTGCGCGCCCCCGCATCAATCCTCCGTTGGTTGGGGGGCTAGCAGCCACGCAGCGTAAAGACCCCGACTTTACCTGCGGATATGGCCGGGTCCGCAGCTGCGCATGTGCACGGCGCCGGCCGTGCGTGGACCCGGCCTGACAAAAACTGCCCAGTGACCAACCTCGCCATCGGACCACCCGACCCCACCATCTGCCATCCTCCCCCCCCCCCCCCAATGAAGCACCCCCTGCCAGCGGGACGGCACCCCTCTCCCCCCCCCCCCACTATGGTACTGGACTCAGTTCGCAGCCGCCACGTGAAGCCCCCAAACTGTGTGCGCACACGTGTCTCATACTGTCAGGGACTCAGCCCATTGGGGGTGGAGCATCAGGGGAAGGCCTCAGGTGATGTCCTGAGGCCGTCCATAGGGTGTGCGGCGTACTCCTCGAGTATGTTGTTCTTGAGGGGTCGGAGCACCGCAAAAACAGCACGGCCAACGATTCTGGCGTAAACGGAGATTCTTTGGGTGATTGCCGAACGCGATTTTGGTGTCGGCGATCGGAGAATCCAGCCCACTGTCACAGAGGTGACAACAGGAGAGCTAAACAATAGGCAGCCGTGGACTGTTAGAATTTGCAAACTGTATTGCCTCAGGATTGTGTGCATCTGCATTGAAAATAATGATTCTCAATGGATTCTATATCCAAACTTAAATTTTACATCTTTTGGGATCGTATTAACATTTGAAAAGTTTTTAATGGATATTTATTAGATACACGAGGGAGAAACAAAGAGCAGGGGAGACTAGGACGCGGGGGCACAGCCTTAGAATAAAAGGGAGTCACTTTAGAACAGAGATGAGGAGAAATTTCTTCAGCCAGAGAGTGGTAGGTCTGTGGAATTCATTGCCACAGAGGGCGGTGGAGGCCGGGACATTGAGTGTCTTTAAGACAGAAATTGATAAATTCTTGATTTCTCGAGGAATTAAGGGCTATGGTGAGAGAGCGGGTAAATGGAGTTGAAATCAACCATGATTGAATGGTGGAGTGGACTCGATGGGCCGAATGGCCTTACTTCCACTCCTATGTCTTATGGTCTTATGGATATAGGGGCAGTATTAAAAAGGTAATGAATTTGAACACAGAATTATTTTCAGAGGAGCATAGATTGCCACTTATGCATTCTACTCATGTCCTTGCTGAGATCACCTTGTCCATGAGGCCCATCTCCTGAATCTCCCCACTTACTAGCAGAGGGTAGCAGAGCGGAGCTACTGATTGCCTGTTCCGGGGAGATTTGCATACGTGCAGTGCGGTCAGCCTAATTTGAAGGTGTACCTGCGAAAGAGACCCGAGGAGTTCGAGTGCAAGCAAGCATCCAGCAGAGGATAGCAGAGCGGAGCTACTGATTGCCTGTTCCGGGGAGATTTGCATACGTGCAGTGCGGTCAGCCTAATTTGAAGGTGTACCTGCGAAAGAGACCCGAGGAGTTCGAGTGCAAGCAAGCATCCAGCAGAGGATAGCAGAGCGGAGCTACTGATTGCCTGTTCCGGGGAGATTTGCATACGTGCAGTGCGGTCAGCCTAATTTGAAGGTGGTTTGTGAAGGGGCTGTTGTCAAGTGACAAACCCGAAACACTTCCTCAGTGTTTCCCTCCCTACCCCCTCCTCTAACCAAAAAAAAAAACAACCGTGGTTGTCGGGAAGGTAAGTTTATCTCTTTAAAAACTTACCTTGAAGGGTGACATCACAGCAAAGCAGTGACCTGATTGGCTGGTAAGGAAAGTGCTCCAATTAGCAGTTGCTGGGAGAAATTTAACTCTTCGTGTGTTGGTGAGTATTGTGATTGGTAAGTAAAATCTTTATTCATTTCACTTAATAATTATTTGATACTACATTTGTAATCAGTTAAGGTAAAGGGTAAAAATGGCAGGAGATCCCAGACCCGTGTTATGCTCCTCGTACGCAATGTGGGAGTTCAGGGATGCGGCCGACGCCCCTGACTTCTTCATGTGCGGGAAGGGTGTCCAGCTGCAGATCCTGTTAGACCGCATGATGGCTCTGGAGCTGCGGATGGACTCGCTTTGGAGCATCCGCGATGCTGAGGAGGTCGTGGATAGCACGTTCAGTGAGTTGGTCACACCGCAGATTAGGATTGGTGACGGAGACAGGGAATGGGTGACCAAAAGGCAGAGAAAGAGCAGGAAGGCAGTGCAGGTGTCCCCTGCGGTCATCTCCCTCCAAAACAGGTATACCGTTTTGGATACTGTTGGGGGAGATGACTCACCAGGGGAAGGCACCGTGGCTAGCTCTGCTGCACAGAAGGGCAGGAAAAAGACTGGCAGGGCTATAGTCATAGGGGATTCAATAGTAAGGGGAGTAGACAGGCGATTCTGTGGTCAAAAACGAGACTCCCGAATGGTATGTTGCCTCCCGGGTGCTCGGGTCAGGGATCTCTCAGATCGGCTGCAGGATATACTGAAGGGGGAGGGTGAACAGCCAGTTGTCGTGGTCCATATAGGCACCAACGATATAGGTAAAAAAAAGGGGTGAGGTCCTCCAATCAGAATTTAGGGAGTTAGGAGACAAGTTAAAAAGTAGGACCTCAAAGGTAGTAATCGCAGTGCCACGGGACAGTCAGAGTAGAAATTCAAGATTAGTCAGAATCAATACGTGGCTTGAGAGATGGTGCAGGAGGGAGGGGTTCAGATTTTAGGGACATTGGAACCAGTTCTGGGGGCAGTGGGACCATTACAAACCGGATGGTCTACACCTGGGCAGGACTGGAACCTATGTCCTAGGGGGTGCTTTTGCTAACACTGTTGGGGAGGTTTTAAACTAATGTGGCAGGGGGATGGGAACCAGATTAGGAAGTTAGAGGTCAGTAAAGAAGCAGCAACTAAAGCCAGTAAGGTACGAGACAATAAACCCAATGTGACTAAGGGGAAGAATAGACAGGGAAGAGATGATGAACGCAAAGGTGGTCTGAGGTGCATTTGTTTTAATGCGAGAAGTGTAGCAGGTAAGGCAGAAGAACTTAGGGCTTGGATCAGTACCTGGGAATATGATGCTATTGGTATTACTGAGACTTGGTTGAGGGAAGGGCAGGACTGGCAACTGAATATCCCAGGGTATAGATGCTTCAGGAGGGATAGAGAGGGAGGTAGAAGGGGTGGTGGAGTTGCATTATTCGTCAGAGATTATATCACAGCTGTGATTAAGGAGGGCATGATGGAGGATTCGAGCACTGAGGCAATATGGGTGGAGCTGAGAAATAGGAAGGGTGCAGTAACATTGTTGGGACTTTACTACAGGCCTCCCAAAAGCGAGCATGAAGTAGAGGTACAAATATGCAGACAGATTATAGAAAAATCTAGGAACAATAGGGTGGTTGTGATGGGAGATTTTAACTTCCCCAACATTGAATGGGATTCGTGTAGTGTTGGAGGCGTAGATGGAGCAGAGTTTGTAAGGAGCATCCAGGAGAGTTTTTTTAGAGCAGTATGTAAATAGTCCAACTCGGGAAGGGGTCATACTGGACCTGGTATTGGGGAATGATCCCGGCCAGGTGGTTGATGTTTCAGTCGGTGATTACTTTGGGAATAGCGATCACAATTCCGTAAGTTTTAGAATACTCATGGACAAGGACAAGAGGGGTCCGAAAGGAAGAGTACTAAATTGGGGAAAGGCAGAGTATAACAAAATTCGGCAGGAGCTAGGGAATGTGGATTGGAAGCAGCTGTTTAAGGGTAAATCCACATTTGAAATGTGGAAGTCTTTTAAGGAAAGGTTGATTAGAGTGCAGGACAGACATGTTCCTGTGAAAATGAAAGATAGATATAGCAAGATTAAGGAACCATGGATGACGGGTGAAATTGTAAGACTAGCTAAGATGAAAAAGGAAGCATACATAGGATCGAGGCAACTCAAAACTGATGAAGCTTTGGAGGAATATCGGGAAAGTAGGACGAATCTCAAACGCGCAATAAAGAGGGCTAAAAGGGGTCATGAAATATCTTTGGCTAATAGGGTTAAGGAAAATCCCAAAGCATTTTATTCGTATGTAAGGAGCAAGAGGGTAACTAGAGAAAGGATTGGCCCACTTAAAGACAAAAGAGGGAATTTATGCGTGGTCTCAAAGGAAATGGGGGAGATTCTTAATGAGTACTTTGCATCGGTATTCACAAAGGAGAGGGGCAAGATGGATGTTGTGACTAGGGATGGATGTTTAAATACTCTCGGTCAAGTTGTCATACGGAAGGGGGAAGTTTTGGGTATTCTGAAAGACATTAAGGTGGTCAAGTCCCCAGGACCGGATGGGATCTATCCCAGGTTGCTGAGGGAAGCGAGGGTCGAAATAGCTGGGGCCTTAACAGATATCTTTGCAGCATCCTTGAGCACGGGTGAGGTCCCGGAGGACTGGAAAATTGCTAATATTGTCCCTTTGTTTAAGAAGGGTAGCAGGGATAATCCAAGGAATTATAGACCTGTGAGCTTGACGTCAGTGGTAGGCAAACTGTTGGAGAAGATACTGAGGGATAGGATCTATTCACATCTGGAAGAAAATAGACTTATCAGTGATAGGCAGCATGGTTTTGTGCAGGGAAGGTCATGTCTTACAAACCTAATAGAATTTTTTGAGGAAGTGACAAAGTTAATTGACGAGGGAAGGGATGTAGATGTCATATACATGGACTTTAGTAAGGCGTTTGATAAGGTTTCCCATGGCAGGTTGATGGAAAAAGTGAAGTCGTATGGGATTCAGGGTGTACTAGCTAGATGGATAAAGAACTGGCTGGGCAACAGGAGACAGGGAGTAGTGGTGGGAGTGTCTCAAAATGGAGAAGGGTGACTAGTGGTGTTCCACAGGGATCGTGCTCGGACCACTGAGGTTTGTGATCTACATAAATGACCTGGAGGAAGGTATAGGTGGTCTGATTAGCAAGTTTGCAGATGATACTAAGATTGGTGGAGTTGCAGATAGCGAGGAGTACTGTCAGAGAATATAACAAAATATAGATAGATTGGAGAGTTGGGCAGAGAAATGGCAGATGGAGTTCAATCCAGGCAAATGTGAGGTGATGCATTTTGGAAGATCAAATTCAAGAGCGGACTATATGGTCAATGGAAGGGTCTTGGGGAAAATTGATGTGCAGAGATCTGGGAGTTCAGGTCCATTGTACCCTGAAGGTGGCAACGCAGGTTGATAGAGTGGTCAAGAAGGCATACTGCATGCTTGCCTTCATCGGACGGGGTATTGAGTACAAGAGTTGGCAGGTCATGTTGCAGTTGTATAGAACTTTGGTTCGGCCACATTTGGAATACTGCGAGCAGTTCTGGTCGCCACATTACCGGAAGGATGTGGATGCCTTGGAGAGGGTGCAGAGGAGGTTCACCAAGATGTTGCCGGGTATGGAGGGTGCTAGCTATGAAGAAAGGTTGAGTAGATTAGGATTGTTTTCGTTGGAAAGACGGAGGTTGAGGGGGGATCTGATTGAGGTCTACAAAATTATGAGAGGTATGGACAGGGTGGATAGCAACAAGCTTTTCCCAAGAGTGGGGGTGTCAGTTACAAGGGGTCACGATTTCAAGGTGAGAGGGGGAAAGTTTAAGGGAGATGTGCGTGGAAAGTTTTTTACGCAGAGGGTGGTGGGTGCCTGAAACGCTTTACCAGCGAAGGTGGTAGAGGCAGGCACCATAGCATCATTTAAGACGCATCTAGACAGGTATATGAATGGGCAGGAACAGAGGGAAGTAGACCTTGGAAAATAGGAGACAGGTTTAGATAAAGGATCTGGATCGGCGCAGGCTGGGAGGGCCGAAGGGCCTGTTCCTGTGCTGTAATTTTTCTTTGTTCTTTCTTTGTACCTTTCCCTTCCCAGCTCTTGTGGTGATGTGCATCACTGTAAATACACAAGGGGTTAATGAGATACATGCAGACTAGCTAGACACTAGAGGGAGCACCAGAGACATGACACACAGGCACTCATCCAATAGAACAGTTAGATAGGACATGGCCAATGGGCATTCACGATACACACACAGGTGACTCAACCACAGGAGGGCATTACACCAACCTATATATAAAGGACACCACACACATGATCTGCCTCTTTCCAGTGGAGAGTCAGTGAGTAGAGACACATGGTTGATTTGATATCACTCCCACGTGTATTGTAGCAGTCTGGTTAGTCAGTCTGAGTAGCTATAGTAGGATTAACAGTAATGTCGAACCCAAGTTATAGAAGTGTATCTAGTTTAATAAATGTGTTGAAGTTTCTCCACATCTGATCCTTCCTTTGTCAATTGCAAAAGGAAGCCGCTTATGCTACACCTAGAGCATAACAAGACAAGCTCCTCATGCTAATAGACATCCTCAGGTTTTGACCCCTCTCCAAAAACCCAACTCTGGTCTCCTCCATCCTTGCAGACTACATCCCATCTCCAACATCTTTTTCTTCTTCAAAGTCCCTGAACATGGCCGTTGACACAGTTGATCACATTATCCTCCTCCAATGCGATCCAGCTGGACTGCACTCACCTAGTTTTATGATCTATTTTTAAAAAATAAATTTAATTACCCAATTCATTGTTTCAAATTACGTGGCAATTTAGCAGGGCCAATCCACCTACTCTGCACATCTTTGGGTTGTGGCGGTGAAACCCATGCAGACACGGGGAGAATGTGCAAACTCCACACGGAGAGTGACCCAGAGCCAGGATCGAACCTGGGACCTTGGTGCCATGAGGCACCAAACCTAACCACTGTGCCACAATGCTGCCCATTATTATCTATTCTTAACTGGAGTCAAATAATTGACATTGATGGCTTCCTTTCCGAATCCTACTCCCAAGGACCTATTGTTTGGCCGCCTCCTACTTCTAATCTACATTCTGCCCTTTGGCAATATCATTCAAAAACATGCCAGTTTCCACAAGTACACCGGTGGTCTTAAGCTCTACCTCTCGCACTCTTCCCTGTCTCTCAATTGTCAGACTGCTTGTTCAACACCCACTACAAGATGAATATAAATTTCCTCGAATTAAATATTCTGAAGACTGAAACCATTGTTATTGGTCTCTGCTCCAAACTCCACGACCTTTTGTCATCGATTCCATCCTTCTACCCGAGATTGAAATAAGGCAGTACACAAATATTCTGCTGCTGAAATGCTCATCCATACCACTGTTACCACCAGAGTTGACCAAAGCACCCCTGGCCAGCCTCCCACATATCCTCCTAAAATCCGAGATCATCCAAAATCTTGCTGCCTGTGTTCTAACTCCAACCAAATATGACTCATCCATCAATCGTGTGTGCACTGATCTACACTGGTTCCTGGATAAGCATCTTGATTTTTTTTAAATACTTATTTTTGTTGTCAAATCCCTTCTTGGCATGACTCCTCTCTATCTCTAATCTCCCCCAATATATTTTGAGATATCCAACCTCCCTTAATTTCAGCCTCTTGTGTTGGGCCTCAAATCATAATCACTCCATAAATGGCAGTCACACCTTTAGCTGCCCAGGCCCAAAGCTCAGAATTCCCTTCCCAGACCTCGTTTTTCGTTGAAAATATTCCTTAAAACCTACCTCTTTGGCCAAGTCATCTCCCATGATGTCCCCTCGTGACTCTGTCATATTTTGTTCCATGATGCTTCTGTGATGTGCCTGGGGATGCTTCATTATGTTAAAGTAACTATATAAATGCAAGTTGTGGTTGGTTTTCAATTCCTTCTATCTTGTTAACCAGTTTCAAAAGATCTGCAAGCTCCAGGTAATGAGTGGCTCATTTTTAGTATTTGTGCATTAACTTCACCTGGCTCGAGACTGTTACTCACTCTGGCTGTTTTAAATCAATTGCTTCATCAAGGTCTTCATAAGTTGCCATACAGCTTGCTTTCTTTGCATTGGTGTTTCATCTTGGGCATTTCTTCTGGTGGCGCACAGTATTTTTTCTGAAACCGAGCATGTTGCAGATTGTGGCTTGCGATTTCCCTTTAAGAAATGCAGACGTCACACAGGATTCACACTATACTGGATTACCAGTTGATTAGCTCGAATTCGATCATTGTATCTGGGTTGGCCCAGAGAGATCGTGCAGAATGACAGTAGGGCTAATTTACGATCAACGTGTCTGGCAGTTGGGATTACCAAAGCTGGGTTCATTATAGTGAAGATGCACTGTATGTGGATTTGTAGCTCAGAATGAGTATGCACATATAAGTCACAAATTGGAAAATGACAGCACAGGCAGGCTGTCTTACCTGTGCCAGTCGTGCCAATTCAATAAGTTTTATAACAACTACTATTTTAACATTGTACAATACCAGGACACTGAAATTCATTAACTGTATATTTGGAATAATTGATTCCACAAATGGGGTTTTGGACTTTTGCAGGATCCTACAAATGCAGGTTACCTTGGTGAGCTCAGGAAGTGACAATGCAACAGACATCAGCCAGAGGTGATTTGTTTTATTGAAAATCTACAAATACAATTTTACAACATTCCGTGTGCAGTCAAGGCTCCGAAAATAGTTTTTAATGAATGAAGCAGATATACATGACATGCTCAGATTGGACCCCTCATAGATGGATTCCTCAAAGTTAAAATTGGCATCATTTACACGCGCCACATCCGAATGCCTGTCCAATTAATGTGACTGAAGCCACAAAGACTGAACATGTCCTTTGGTTTGTCAATCATTTTTCTCCACAAATAATATCCCACTTGTCCCTGCAGTCTGCATCACTTCAGCCTTTCATGGATGTTGCTTTGTTTTAGTCCTAGCAGATAAGCATCAAAGGTGGAAAAGCCGCACCATATCTCCAGTGCCTCTGCACTATTAGTTTAATACTGGGAAAATACATTGTACAAAATAGTTTTGACAAAATTAAGAAAACGTACATCATTCATTTGAAACTGTTCAGCCAATTCCAGCTATGAACCATCAAGAAATTCCAGTGTTTAAAAAACTTTATTCTAAAAAAACCCACAAAAATATTGTTACTAATCAAAATTGCGCGTGAAAAGATTTCAACAGGACTCGCATGTTATCTTAAATTACAACATTCACATTTGACGATTTTTTTTTTTTGAAAAGGCAGCTGTTTGGGATGCCTGCTGTGCCAATTATTGCTTTACAGTAGTTACATTTAATAATTCTATTCCAGTCTTTGATCAAACATTCTGATCATAAGGGACAATTTATTAGTCTGCACAAAGCAGGTTCTCACAAACACCTTTTAAAAAGTTAAAACGTGACGCCTTCCAACTGAGCAAGCCTCTGAACTGCTCCGACGTAGCGTTTTTCCCGCTAGGAGGAATGCACAATGTCTATTATAATATAAAAATCTATATGGTGGAATTTATGAATTCTATTTTCTTTCATAAAAAATATACTCTGTCGTCTGCATACTTAATCCTCGTGAAAGACTCTAGCACAATGCTCGTCATGAGCAGTCCTCAGCAGCAAGGCTGAAACCTAAAAAGAATATAAAAATACCACACCTAAAAGCTTAAATCAGTACAACCTGGACCCAGGGTTATGTACAGGGTGACTCAAAGTAGCTAATGTCAGAAGTGTATCTATATTTACATTATAAATAGTTACCATAATAGTAATTACATGAATATTTCTACCGCCAAGTGCTGATGTAAAATGGAATGTCAAATATTTCATAATTTTTTCTTCCATTCTGTGCCTTGCATCAATGATCACTTGCTGCCAAATTGCCGGAAAGCAGACTTGTTGCCTGATGAATTAGTTTTTCACCGCAGCCACGTGGATGGAACCCACTGAGGCTCTGTGTCAAGCTTGTTTATGAGGCGGATTAACTCCTGGTATGCTTTTTCCAAGTCTGTATTAACAACAGCTGCATCAAAATAGTGACCATAGTTTTGCTCCATTTCTCTGGCCTTTTCTATGATATCCCGCAGATCTTCAGGCTGCAACACAAAAATGGAAATGTCCAGTCTCTCCACAGCTGCACAAACTGTAATCACTGTAAAAGATCATCTGTGCCATGTTATGATAACGCAGTAAAGGACAGACTAGAAATTGCTAGGAATCACTTGATGGAAAGTGAAATCGGTTTGCTGCATTGGGCATGACCCACCAGCCGTGTTGCAGTCTCCCTTGAGCGCGGTGCGGCCAGTGAATGCCGGGAGAGCCTATCGCGGGCTTCCCAACAGTCTTTGCGCCTTGCAGGATTCACCCAAGTCCCGCGAGGCGACTTAATCTGAAACGCGCCCACAAGGGATGTGACCAAATGGCACGTGCCAAAGCCAGTTTTAAACTGGCAAGTCGAACTTACACGGTATCCACAGGCAACTTGGTATCCACCAGCCTCCCCAGCGAGGCCGCAGCCGGACGTCGAAAAGCACTGGTCTACACAAACGTGGACCAGGCAGAACGGCACACGGGGAGTCTCCCGGACTATCGGAGGTCAGGGTAAATGTTCCTTGACCTTCCCCTGGAATGAGGGCACCTTGACACTGCCCAGTTGGCACATTAGCACCACCACCGTAGCACTGTCAAGGTGCCAGTGCAAGGATGTAAAGTGACAGGGTGGCACTGCCAAAGGTCAGGCGAGAGGTGGGTCATACCCATGAAAGGAGGGGAGGGGGGGATTTGAAGGTTGGGAGTGTGCTGGACAGGTGAGTAGGGGCCTCTGGGAGGTTGGAGGGATGATGGGTGGGGGTCCTGGAAGGGAGGGAGTGCTGAAAGGGAACTTGGGGGGGCCTTGAAGAAGGGGGGCCCCCAGGGACCCCATAGCGGGGTGCGGTGGTAGTGCCCATGTGTGTGTGGGGGGGGGGTGAAATTGCCCATGGGTGGGGTGGGGGGTCGCGTGGGGACTCAAGCTCACTTAGAGATCAAGGACCCTTTCAAAATGGCGGCCCAATCTCGGTTTAGCTCCCCAGTGCTAAAAAAAAATTTAAGTGTGGGCTAAACCGGTGAGAAACTCCCGAGGGCCCAAAAAAGTGACTGTCACCGAATAGCGGTGGGGAACTCACCGGCAGAGCTGGCGGGAAACTGCCTGAAAAACCCGCTTTTTAAAGAATCAAGCCCTGAGTATCTGTGTTAACCTACTTTCTGTTTCTTGGTCAAGCCCCATCACCGGTCCTGCCAAAGTCAACGGACTTATGAATAGCTTGCCACATTTTACGGCACCCACTCCTACCACAACCGAGCTCCAAAATTCTACCCTACCTTTCCTTTTATATAAATCTTATAAGCAAAAGGTGCATGATTTATTAAATGGACATCTTTATCGCAGAATCATTTTCTATTATCCATTTAATCTCTGCACTTATAATAGCATCCTGGAATTTTATTTTGCCACTTGTGTGGAAGATTTATGCAGAGCTGCATGTACCTCTGCAAAGATTCAGGTGGGATCTAGAAAATAAATGGCAGAATCATCAGCAGTTGCGGATGAAGATTGTCAGAGAATACAACAGGATGTAGATAGGCTGCAAAATTGGGCAGGGAAATGGCAGATGGAATTTAACCCGGACAAATGCGAGGTGATCAGAATTTAAAGGAGCACAAAGAAATCAGAAGTTTGTGAGGAGGAGGGGCAAGGTACTGGGGAGATTTGAAAACAAATAAGGGCATTTTAAAATCTGGGTATTACTTAACCGGGAGTCAAAGTAATTTAGCGAGCACAGGGATGATGCGTGAATGGTACTTGGTGCGGGTAAGGACGTGGGTAGCAGTTTTGGATTACCTCCATTTTTCAAGTAGAATGTAAGAAGATAGCTAGGGAAATGTTAGAATAGTCATGTCTAGAGGAAACAAAGGAATGGGCTGATGGTTTCAGCAGCAGAAGGTGTAAGACAGGGATGGAGTTGGGCGATGTTACGGAGGTGGAGCTGGTGCAAGTATGAGGTCGGAAGCTCTATCTCAGGGTTAAATATGACACCAGAGTAGCTAATAGTTTGGTTCATCCTCAGACAGTTGCCAGGGAGAGGGATGGAAACATATAACTCCCACAGCGCAGGAGGCCAATTGGCCCATCAAGTCTGCACTGACTCTCGGAAAGTGAGTCACCCTATCGAGACCCACTCCCCCAACCTATTCCCTGTACGTCCGTAATGCCAGTTAACCTTCACATCTTTGGACAACAAGGGGCAATTCAGCACCCTCAATCCATCTAACCTGTGGGAGGAAACCGGAGCACCCGGAGGAAACCCACGCGGACACGGGGAGAACGTGCAAACTTCATGCATACAGACACCCAAGGGCAGAATTAAACGTCGAGTCCCTGGCACTGAGAGGCTGCAGTGTTAACCACTTTGCTGCCCTGATTGAGTGGAATTTATGGCAGGGATCCAAGACGTGGTGCTTCCCAATACCTGACCGTTTGAAAGTTTTGCTCACCCAGTATTGGATGTTGAACATGCAAACTGGGATTTTCCAGCCCCCCTCACTGGCAGGAATTTCTGTTCCCACCGAAGACAACGGGGATTTAAATGGATTGTCACGTCTGCCATGGGAAAAGCCACTATGGTGGGGCCAGAAAGTCTCAGTTTTAGTCTGACAGCTTAGAGGCAGTGGAGGGGCCCAGCAAGGTGGTGGTGAGGTACAGTGTTGTGTCATCAGTGTACATGACGTGTTTTCAGACAATATCAAGTAGCGGCACATAAATGAGAAACAGGGGGTGGTTGGGCCAAGTCTGGTTCCTTGCATAACTGCAATAATGGGGTGGATTTCTCTACACCAGGAGCCAAAACCAAGTACAATCTGCAGTTGAAGTGTGGTGAGGGTGCAAGTCTTGCTGTTCCCAGTTTAAATTCTTGTATCACCACTACTGATTAGCGTCAGTAATTACAGTGAGACAGAATTTAAAGGTTCCATTATAAATATGGTCAAATTAATTTATTTTAAATTAACAAATAGTTTGACATTTAAAATTTTTTATCTGAGTGTTAATCATAGGTCTTATCCTTGCCCTCATATTTTAGTTACTACTAGCTTGGTATCAACTATACCCTTCCAAAAAGGATGGGTGTGCAGGAAACAGATTTCAAGAAAGGTTTGTATTGGAACTGGTGCATAAGCTGTCCTTCTGCCTGGCAAAGTGCCAAGTCTCTGCTCTGCACATTCCTCTGACAGGATAGTCGAGAAAGCAAATTCCAATCCGGAGAGTCATGGATTTATCAACTCATCAAAAGATACCCAAAGGAATGGATTGAAAAATAATAAAGCAGCATGAAAACACAGCTGTAACACAAAGTCTAAGTTCCATCATCCTAAATCAAGTATTCTCAGCATGTAATGAAACATAATAAAAATGCCAATGCCTGAGACACGATGATACTCCCTCTATCTAAGCAATTGCAAGATCAGCATGCACAGCGTGTCTCGAGCTCCAACATGAAGCTGATTAAAGCTTTCTCAACAGGAACAATGTTAATTAATTCCGATCTTGAAGTGATATGCAAAAGAATGACAAATTCCCCATGGTCCATCTCAGCATTTAAATTTTAGGGGTGCAGTGGAAGCTCTACAATCCAGTGAAATAGCTTCTCCTTTCTCCCCAGTAATAATGGACAATCCACAAGTTTTGAACTTTCACATATGGCACAGCAATGAAGTACAACTTTAAGGAAGTGAATTTCAATCCACCTTGGGCTGTAATATTGACTTGCATCGCATAAAAAGGGAAACTATTTTAAGCGGAACGTGCAATGAAATGTGTTATCTCACAAAATCTCTAGCAGATAATCAGATGGTGGGTAATTGGAACAGATAAGAGGTTTCACTGCACAGATGGACTGACTTCTGACAAACTACAACTTTAGCATATGCTGAATAAAAATAGCAAAGTCAATAACAAAGATCGAGACATACATGCAGGCAAATAAGAACAGTCAAATTTATTAATCCAACACTCACTGAATCCCTCCCAAGATTTTACATTATCTTTTATACGGGTAATACTTTGTTAATAGTAATGAAGTGATTTTCCTCAGCTTATGACTTGGCAGCAGCCATCATTACCTGAACAAGAATTTGCAATTAAAATCACCTTTAAACTAGCGAACATTCAAATCCCTTTCATAGAAGAATAGAGAAATGGATCCTAAGCCAGGGAAGAAAATATCAGGTGAATTGACCGTGCAGGTGGATTTTGAAGTGATGTAGTGGTGCAGTGTGGAAGGATTCACGGAGGGAATTCTGGAGCATAGGGCCAAGGTAGCTGAAGGCATGGGTGGGGCGGAAGGAACAAAGGGACATGCATATCCTGAGAGTTGGAACAGTTAGACTTCTTTAGAAATAGTAGGTCTGAAGAAGGCAGAGGATAGAAAGAGACAATGTTGGGATGAGAATTTAACAAGGGGATGAGAACAGAGATTTTGAGAGGCCAGCAGCTAATATAGGTCACATGGACGAAAACTTGGGCACAAGAGGAAATGGGCAGCAGATTTTTCAGCAGATTTTTCAGATGAAATATAGAGGGTGGAGGGTCTACCAGTAATTTGATTGAAGTTTTGAGGAGGTGACAAAAATGATTGACGAGGATAGGGCTATGGATGTTGTCGACATGGACTTTAGGAAAGCGTTTGATAAGGTCCCTCATGGCAGGCTGATGCAAAAGATTAGATCACATGGGGTCAGGGGTGAACTAGCTTGATGAATCCAGAACTGACTTAGCTATAGAAGATATGGGGTAGCAGTGGAAGGGTGTTTTTCCGAATAGAGGTCTGTAACTAGTGATGTCCCGCAGGGATCAGCTCTGGGACCTATGCTTATATATATATATATAGATAGATATCGACTTCCGGTGGCGGCAATGCGGAGCTAAGCCGCACGTTCGGCAGTTCCCGCTATCGTAGGACTTTTGGGCTCTTTTAAGGGCCCCAAACGGCGCTGGTTCAACGATTCCCAGTGTGTGAAGGTGTCTGGAGTAATATCCCCCGGGATTTATGGTGCGGACCCGGAGTGGGGCGAGGAAAAAAACGGCAGCAGCTCCCCTGGAAAAGCGGGGGAAGGTGGACAAAATGGCGGCCGGTGGAGCCCCAGAGGAGTGGAGGCAGTAGGCGCAGGAGCAGCAGGCGGCCCGCAGGAGCAGGCAGGCGGGGGGGGGGGCAGTGTGAAAGCGTGGGCTTTCCTCTGGTTTCCCACGCCGCAGGACTAGGGGGGTGGAGCTGGTGGCAAGGGGCGTGGATATCAGATCCGTTTTCCCGCGCTGAAGCGGTGCCAAGGAGCTGATGCAGGGGAGGAGGGGTGAGCTCATATCGGGAGGGGTCGGAGTTAGAGCGGGAGCTGCTGGGGTCAGCAGAAGTCAGCTGGCTCACGGGAGTACTATGGAGGGAGTGTCGCGGCTAGGAGGGGTCCTAGCTTGGGGGGGGAGGAGGGGGGGGGGGGGGGGGGGTATACCGGGTTGCTGCTGGAATGGCCAGGGAGGAGCTGGTGCGGGTCGGGTGAGGTTCTATCGCCATGGGAAACGGGCCAAGTGGGGGGTGCTGGCCAGGGGCGAGCAGTCGATGGGCTATGGCTAGTCGGTGTGGGAGGGGGGCGGGGTGCCCCCTGATCCGGCTGATCACGTGGAACGTGAGAGGGTTGAATGGGCCGGTTAAGCGGGCCCGAGTGTTTTCGCATCTGAAGGGGCTGAAGGCGGACGTGGCCATGCTTCAGGAGACTCATCTGAAGGTGGCGGACCAGGTTCGTCTGAGGAAGGGGTGGGTGGGGTAAGTTTTCCATTCAGGGCTCGACGCGAAGAACCGGGGGGTGGCGATCCTGGTGGGGAAGAGGGTGGCGTTTGAGGCGTCCGAGGTGGTGGCTGATAGTGGCGGCAGATATGTGATGGCGAGCGGTAAGCTGCAGGGGGAGAGGGTGGTGTTGGTAAATGTATATGCCCCAAATTGAGATGATGCTGGTTTCATGAGGCGTATGTTGGGCCGCATTCCTGACCTGGAGGCGGGGGGCCTGATCATGGGGGGGGACGGGGGGGGGGGACGGATTTCAATACGGTGCTGGATCCCCCACTGGATCGTTCTAGTTCTAGGATGGGCAGGAGGCCGGCGGCAGCCAAGGTGTTGAGGGGTTTTATGGACCAAATGGGAGGGGTGGATCCCTGGAGGTTTGGGAGGCCGAGGGCTCGGGAGTACTCTTTTTTTCTCCCACGTGCACAGGGTTTATTCCCGTATTGATTTTTTTGTCCTGAGTAGGGGGCTGGTCCCAAGGGTGGAGGATGCCGAATATTTGGCTATTGCGATTTCGGACCATGCTCCGCATTGGGTGGATCTGGAGATGGGGGAGGTGCGGGACCAGCGCCCGCTTTGGCGTTTGGACGTGGGGTTGTTGGCTGATGAGGTGTGTAGGACGATGCGGGGATGTATTGAAAGGTACCTCGAGGCCAATGATACTGGGGAGGTCCGGGTGGGGATGGTGTGGGAGGCTCTGCAGGCAGTGATTAGGGGGGAGCTGATTTCCATCCGAGCCCATAGGGAGAGGAGGGAGAGGGAGAGACTGGTGGGGGAGCTGCTGAGTGTAGATAGGAGGTAGGCGGAGGACCCAGAGGAGGGATTGTTGGGGGAGCGGCGTAGCCTGCAGGCTAAGTTTGATTTACCGACCACCAGAAAGGCGGAGACACAGTGGAGGAAGGCGCAGGGAGCGGTCTACGAATATGGGGAGAAGGCGAGCAGGATGCTGGCACATCAGCTCCGCAAGCGGGACGTGGCTAGGGAGATTGGTGGAGTGTAGAATAGGAGTGGGAATGTGGTGCGGAAGGGGGTAGAGGTTAATGGGGTCTTCAGGGACTTCTACAGGGAACTGTACCGGTCGGAGCCGCCGGTGGTGGTGGTGTGGGGGGAGGGGGGGGGGGGGGGGGGGGGGGAGGGAGGAGAGAGAGAGAGAGAGAGAGAGAGAGAATGGAGAGCTTTTTGAACAGGCTGCGATTTCCAAGGGTGCAGTAGGAGCAGGTGGAGGGACTGGGGGCGCCGATCGAGTTGGAGGAGCTGGTTAGAGGGATTGGCCACATGCAGTCGGGGAAGGCGCCGGGACCGGATGGGTTCCCGGTTGAATTTTATAAAAAATATGCGGACCTGTTGGGCCCCCTGGTGGTTCGGATCTTTAACGAGGCATGGGAGGGGGGAGTTTTGCCCCCGGCGATGTCACGGGCGCTGATTCCCCTGATCCTGAAGCGAGGTAAGGACCCCCTGCAGTGTGGATCATATAGGCCAATTTCACTGTTGAACGTGGACGCCAAGTTGCTGGCAAAGATCTTGGCCACTAGAGTAGAGGACTGTGTGCCGGGGGTGATACATGAAGATCAGACGGGATTTGTGAAGGGGAGGCAGCTGAACACTAACGTGCGAAGGCTGCTAAATGTGATAATGATGCCGGCGGCAGAAGGAGAGGCGGAGATTGTGGTGGCATTAGATGCGGAGAAGGCCTTTGATAGGGTTGAGTGGGGGTACTTGTGGGAGGTGTTAGAGAGGTTCGGGTTTGGTGAGGGGTTGATTAAATGGGTGAAGGTGCTGTACGAGGCCCCGATGGCGAGTGTAGCGACAAATGGGAGGAGGTCCGAGTACTTCAGGCTCTACCGTGGGACTTTCCCCTTGCTTTTTGCGTTGGCAATTGAGCCTCTGGCCATGGCGCTAAGGGAGTCGGGGAGGTGGAGGGGTCTGGTGCGGGGTGGGGAGGAGCACAGAGTGTCACTTTATGCAGATGACTTGCTGCTGTATGTAGCAGACCCGGTGGGGGGAATACCGGAGGTGATGGAGATTCTTGCTGAGTTTGGGAGTTTCTCGGGCTACAAGTTGAACCTGGGCAAGAGCGAGCTGTTTGTTGTACACCCGGGTGATCAGGAGGGGGGGGATTGGTCGGCTCCCGCTAAAAAGGGCAGAGGCGTTTTAGGTACCTGGGGGTTCAGGTGGCTAGGAGTTGGGGGACTTTGCATAAGCTTAATTTCACTAGGTTGGTTGAGCAGATGGAGGAGGAGTTCAAAAGGTGGGACATGCTGCCGCTGTCGGGTAGAGTACAGTCCGTTAAAATGACGGTGCTCCCGAGGTTTCTGTTTTTGTTCCAGTGCCTCCCCATCCTTATTCCGAGGGCCTTTTTTAGGAGGGTGAACAGCAGCATCACGGGATTTGTTTGGGCGCATGGGACTCTGAGGGTGAGGAGGGTCTTTTTGGAGCGGGGCAGGGATGGAGGGGGGCTGGCGCTGCCCAACCTCTCTGGGTACTATTGGGCGGCTAATGTCTCGATGGTACGCAAGTGGGTAATGGAGGGGGAGGGGGCAGCATGGTAAAGGATGGAGATGGCGTCCTGCGGAGGCACGAGCCTGAAGGCACTGGTAACGGCACCGTTGCTGCTCCCTCCAACGAGGTACAGAACGAGCCCGGTGGTGGCGGCTACCCTCAAGATTTGGGGGCAGTGGAGGCGACACAGGGGGGAAGTGGGGGGCTCGGTGGAGGCCCCACTGTGGGGGAACTACCGGTTTGTCCCAGGGAACATTGATGGCAGGTTCCTGGGGTGGCATAGGGCGGGCATAAGGAAGTTGGGAGACCTGTTCATTGACGGGAGGTTTGCAAGCCTGGGTGAGCTGGAGGAGAAGTTTGAGCTCCCCCCGGGGAATATGTTCAGGTACCTTCAGATCAAGGCGTTTGCTAGGCGGCAGGTGGAGGGGCTCCCTTTGCTGCCCCCGCGGGGGGTAAGGGATAGGGTGCTTTTGGGGGTGTGGGTCGGGGATGGGAAGGTGTCTGACATCTACCAGGTGATGCAGGAGGTGGAGGAGGCGTCGGTAGAGGAGCTGAAGGCTAAATGGGAAGTGGAGCTGGGGGAGCAGATTGAAGAGGGGACATGGGCGAACGCCCTGGAGAGGGTGAACTCCTCCTCTTCATGTGCGAGGCTTAGCCTCATCCAGTTCAAGGTACTGCACAGGGCTCATATGTCCGGGACGAGGATGAGCAGGTTTTTTGGGGGTGAGGACAGGTGCAATAGGTGTTCGGGGAGCCCAGTGAACCATGCCCATATGTTTTGGGCATGCCCGGCACTGGGGGAATTCTGGTAGGGGGTGGCAAGGACGGTGTCGAGGGTGGTAGGGTCCAGGGTCAAGCCAGGCTGGGGACTCGCGATATTTGGGGTTGGGGTGGAGCCACGAGTGCAGGAGGCGAAAGAGGCCGGTGTTTTGGCCTTTGCGTCCCTAGTAGCCCGGCATCTTGCTGCAATGGAAAGATGAGAGACCCCCAAGCGTGGAGACCTGGATCAATGACATGGCGGGATTCATTAAGCTGGAGGTGCGGGGGGGTGTTTATTATTGTTTTGTTGTTATACATTTTTCAAAAATTTCAATAAAAATTATTTTAAAAAAAAATAAATAAATAAAATATATATATATAAATGACTTGGAAGAAAACATAGAGGGTCTGATTAGTAAGTTTGCGGATGATACAAAGATTGCAGGAATTGCGGATGAAGATTGTCAGAGAATACAACAGGATATAGATAGGCTGCAAAATTGGGCAGGGAAATGGCAGAAGGAATTTAACGCGGACAAATGCGAGGTGATGCATTTTGGTAGATCCAATTCAGGCGGGAGCTATAAAATAAACGGCAGAACCATTTATCAGGAACATAGAGACACAGAGATCTGGGCATGCAGGTCCACAGATCCTTAAAAGTGGCAGCACAGGTGGAAATGGAGGTAAAGAAAGCATATGGCATGCTTACCTTCATAGGATGGGGTATAGATTATAAAAGCTCGAAAATTATGTTACAGTTATATAGAACGTTGGCTAGGCCACGTTTGGAATACTGTGTCCAATTCTGGTCACCACACTACCAGAAGGACGTGGTGGTTTTGGAGAGAGTACAGAAAAGGTTTACCAGGATGTTGCCTGGTGTGGCAGGTATTAGCAATGAGGAGAGATTAAATAAACTGGATTGTTCTCCCTAGAGAGACGGAGGCAGAGGGACGACCTGATCGAATTTTATAAAATTATTTGGGGTATAGATAGGGTGAACAATTGGAGGCTTTTTCCCGGGGCGGAAATGTCAATTACAAGGGGTCACAAGTTCAAGGTGAGGGGGGAAAGCTTCAGTGGAGATGTGCGGGGTATGTTCTTTACACAGAGGGTGGTGGTGGCCTGGAATGCACTGCCAAATGAGGTGGTTGAGGCAGATGTTAGCAACCTTTAAGGCTTATCTGGATAGACATATGAACAGACGGGGTATAGAAGGACACAGGCGGATAATCTAGATAGGACAAGTGATTGGCGCAGGCTTGGAGGGCCGAAGGGCCTGTTTCTGTGCTGTGTTGTACTTAGATTACTAAAACAGTCATGTCCACAGCAGAGGCCCATAGCATGGACAGTATTTCAGAAGCAGGCGGACTGGAGCACAAGCAGAGGCAAATCAGAAGCCAAGGTTCAGTCTTGTTGAATCTCAGAGTGGCCAGGAGAGGGGATGGAATCAGTGGCAAAGATACACAGTTAGTGGTGGGGTCCAAAAACAACAACTTTGGTCTTCTCGGTATTTAACTGGAGGAAGCTGAAGCTCATCTAAGATCAGGTTGTTGGATAAGCCTTTTGACAATACAGAGGCAGAGGACAAGTTGAGAGATGGCGCACAGCGAGAATTGGTGCCATACATATGAAATCTGACCACATGTCTTCACATGTCATTGCCAAAGGCCAACAGGTAGAGGAGGCAGCCAAAGATAGAGCCACGAGGGACTTTAAATGTTACACGAGGTAGAGAGGGGTGATAACTTCAGTTTTTGTTGCCGATGTTTTGGCTACGGTTGGAGAGGCAAAAGTGGTCTCTCTCAACTGGATTCAAATGGACGTTATATGCTGAATCAGGATGATGTGGTTGACCACACCAGGCAAGGAGAGGAGAAAAATGTGCCACAGCCACTGTCACATGGTGTCACAGAAAGCCATTTGTTACTTCTATTTTTTGGTTCAATGCTGTGGAATCCTGACTTGAGATCTCCAAACATGGAATTGCAGGAGAAGCAATCACAGATTTGGGATGCAACAACTTACATAAGAACTTTCAAGAGGAAAGTAAGGTTGAAGATGGGCAGTCCTTTGTAAGGATAAAGAGGTTAAAGGTGAGTATTTTCTAATAGGGAGATTGGGGACAACACAGGGGAGGGTAAACAGTACCCGAGTAGAGGGAACCATTTGCAATAGCAACCAGCTTAGGTGTAAAAGGAGGTTGAGTGGTCAGCACTTAGTTCAAATGGGGTCAAGGGAGCAGGACGTGGGTTTAATGGACAAGATGAGCTCTGAGATGATTCGAGGACAGATAAGACAGAAAGAATGGAAGAATGCTGGCGGAGGGCTCAGGTTAGCAAAGGAAAGAGGGACAGCTGGCTGGCCACAACTGGGAAATAACGGTAGCAGAAATAGAAAGGGAAAAAAAGGGCTCTAATTTACATACAGCCTGTGAATGGCACTTTGAAAGATGTAATCGTCGATTACCGGTACCGTAATTTCCGGACTATAAAGCGCACCTGACTATAAGCCGCACCCACTGATTTTGACATTTTTTTTTATTTTGAACATAAATAAGCCGCACACGTATATAAGCCGCAGGTGCTTACCGGTACATTGAAACAAATGAGCTTTACACAGGCTTTAACGAAATACGGCTTGTAACAAAAATAAAAAATTAGCGGTAAAGAATAGCCTACCAAGAAAGTCATTGGTCACTGTGGAGCGAAATCAATCCGATTAAGCTCTTAAGATTAACATAGAATCATCAGTTTGAAACATTAAAAATAAATAAATCATGTGTAAAAAGAAGTATTTTATTACTGATCGTAATCAAGATATCACCAACCCAGGTGATCAGAGTCACTATCCTCCTCTTGTGCACTGAAACCACTGAAGTCATCTCCTTCGGTGTCAGAGTTGAATAGCCTCAGAATTGCTTCATCCGATGTTGGATTGTTTTCATTGTCGCTCTCATCACTTTCATCCGGAGGCAAATTTCCCGCTGAGCTCATGCTGCCCTCTTCAACACGCAGCAATCCAGCTTTTCGAAACCCGTTGATGATAGTGGATTTTTTAACAATGCTCCACGCTGTCAGGACCCACTGGCAGACTTGACCATAAGTTGCTCTTCGCATGCGGCCCGTTTTAGTGAAGGATTTCTCCCCACTTGTCATCCAAGCCTCCCACTGAACACGAAGCGCCACCTTAAATGCACGATTTAAACTGATGTCAAGTGGCTGTAAATACTTTGTTGTGCCCCCAGGAATCACAGCTGGAATTGAGTTTGTCCTCTTGATGGCTTCTTTCACAGAATCTGTTATGTGGGCCCTCATGCTGTCCAAAACGAGCAATGCCTTGTTCCTGTGAAAGAATCCTCCCGGTCGCTTGCCGTAGCACTCCGTATGCCATTCATGCATTAGGCTTTCCGTCATCCATCCTTTCTTGTTGACTTTCACAACAATTCCTGTAGGGAATTTTTCTTTTGGTATCGTCGTGCGTTTAAAAATCACCATCGGTGGAAGCTTTTCTCCGATGCCGTGCAACTCAGAACACAGGTGAAGTGCGTTTTTTCATGCCCAGTTGTTTTCAGCATGACGGATGATTCACCTTTCCTGTTGACAGTCTGAGTGAGAGGCAGGTCAAATGTCAGAGGAACCTCATCCATATTTATGATATTGTGCGGGCCAATGGAATGCTCTGCTATCTTTGCATCAGTGAATTTGCGGAAGTTTGAAATTTTTTCCTCGTAGTCGGGAGGGAGCTGCTGACACAAACTCATCCGTACCCTGATGGACAGGCCTTTACGTCTCATAAATCTGAGACACCACGATGGTCCACCTCTAAAATTCTCAAACTTCATTGCGGTGGCGATTGTTTTGGCTTTCAGTCGGATCTGTACAGTTGAAACACCTCGGCCATCTGCTCACTGCATGTTGACCCAGTCTTCGAGCTCATTTTCTAGTTCGGGCCATCTGCTTTTCTTCCCTCTGAAAGCTTTAGTTGTCTTTTTGCACTGAGTCAATTCCTCACGCTGCTGTTTCCAACGTCTTATCATCGACTCATTAAGACCAAGCTCTAGTGCAGCAGCTCTATTTCCTTTCCCAACAGCCAGATCGATCGCCTTCAACTTGAAAGCTGCATCATATGCATTTCTCCGTGTCTTTGCCATGATGAGGGTGACAAAATGACTACCGTAATCAGAATGATGGGATGTTTGAGCGCGCTCGATTTAATCTAAACAGTAAACTAAAAAGTTACATTGTTTTACCTTGACCCGTTACGCAATTTCATTGGTTTAGTGAAAAGAAAGCGGGAAAAATCCATAAATAAGCCGCGTCGTTGTATAAGCCGCGAGGTTCAAAACGTGTGAAATAAGTCGCGGCTTATAGTCCGGAAACTACGGTAAGTACTTTTTAATGTAGGAAACAGAGCCAATTTGTATACAGAAAAATTCCACATAAAGCAATGAGATAAATGACCAGATAATCTGTTATAGCGATGTTTGGTGAGGGATAAATGCTGGCTAGGATAATGTTGTGATATTTTGTATCCCTTGACAGAGCGGAATTAAGTTCCTGGAGTGGGATTGAATTTATGATGATTCAGTGGCTCAAACAATGCCTCTGAGCGTAATGAAGGCTTTACTGCGGATAAGGTGGAGGGTGAGAGGTTGAACAGATCGACAGCTGAACAAGTATTGTAGCAAATGGAAAACCAAACCCCTTATCTATAACCTCAGTACTGCATATTAAGCGGAAAATAATAGGTCAATGGTTGCAAGAAGGTGACATATTAGCAACTTAAGAGATAAGGAACAAAATCAGTAAAGTGAAATGAAAACTAGGAACTAAAATACTTACTGAATGATAAATAAGGTCAAAGTAATGAAAGGCAACTTTTAACGATCATAATGCAGATTAAGGCAAAAGCCTTTGGCCTAAATCTTCTGATCCCACCTGCCGCGGGAATCGCCATGGGCAGGCGGACAAGCAAAAGGTCTGCTGACCTCTGCTGTGAATCTCCAGTCCCGGGGCGTGCGGGACCAGCAAATGCAGTCCATTGTTCATAGCATGATACTGTTTTTTAATAGAAAAATCCAAAAGAATCATCGCTGCACATGAGGAACAAGACAAAAAAAGTAATGCTACTCTACAGTTCTTGAATTGAACTCATCAACCTTGAAACTGTCTTCTCCGAGTAAGTGTACTTCATGTTCCGTCTAAACTCACTTCATTAACTGCAGTGACTTCTGCAGAGCACAAAAGGTACAAAAATATTACCTTAGGATTTTTCCCCTCTTTGGTCAGCATTGCACGCAGTCTCTCCTGGGAAGGTGGTGCAATGAAGATTATATAAGGTTTTAAATCCGAATTGCGCAGAATCCTCAATGACTAGAAAATAAAAAAATATAGAGTATAAAATGAGAAAACATGATGAAAATTCCAAATAGCCATTGATATCTGCTATTTCTTTAGGACAGAATAACTAATGGAATTCCATACAATTTATTCCTTAGGGCAAGAGTATTTTCCAGAGATTTCCCATTTTAATGGGACTCAAAAAATGTAAATGAGGCAATAAGCTTTGCTGTATAATCTTGTATTCAAGACAGCTATCTGTAGAAATGCTCTTTAGTTCCAAATGGAGCACAGCAGTACTCCACAATAACAAGTGCTGTATTACCATCATTTTATTTTTAAATACAGGAACCATAATAGCAGCAGAGGAGCTCAAATTAATTTGGTCTAAGCTTGAGGGCTTGTGTTAATTATTGCGATCAGATTTCTCTTGGATTATAAACTTGGCAGTGAGCGACAGATGGCTGTCTGGGGAATACTATGCTGCAACATATTTCAGGGGTACCCTGAAGCCACCAAAATATATATATATTTTTTAAAAATAATTTTTATTAAGATTTTCAAAAACATATCAAAAACATAAAATAACAGCAAGAAAACCATATTAACAACAAAGAGAAATAACACAATAACCCCCAAAACCAACCCCCCAGTAGCTACAAAAAGAATAGATAAGCACCCGGCATATTCAATAAACACATATACACATTTCTCCCTTCCCCCGCAACAAACCCCCCCCCCCCCCCCCCTTCCTTTGCTGCTGCTGCTGCCGGCCTATTTTCCTACCGTTCTGCCAGGAAGTCAAGGAAAGGCTGCCACCGCCTAAAGAACCCCTGTACTGATCCCCTCAGGGCAAATTTCACCGTCTCCAATTTGATGAACCCCGCCATATCATTGATCCAGGCCTCCACGCTTCGGGGCCTCGCATCCTTCCATTGAAGCAAAATCCTCTGCCGGGCTACTAGGGACGCAAAGGCCAGAACACCGGCCTCTTTCGCCTCCTGCACTCCCGGCTCCACTGCAACCCCAAAAATTGCAAGTCCCCAGCCTGGCTTGACCCTGGATCCTACCACCCTCGACACCGTCCTTGCTACCCCCTTCCAAAATTCCCCTAGTGCTGGGCATGCCCAGAACATATGGGTATGGTTCGCTGGGCTCCCCGAGCACCTAGCACACCTGTCTTCGCCCCCAAAATACCTACTCATCCTCGTCCCGGTCATGTGGGCCCTGTGCAGCACCTTGAACTGTATGAGGCTAAGCCTCGCACAGCAAGAGGAGGAATTCACTCTCTCCAGGGCATCCACCCACGTCCCCTCCTCAATCTCCTCACCCAGTTCCTCTTCCCATTTACCCTTCAGCTCCCCCACCGAAGCCTCACCAAAATATTTTATATATATATGCGTCACATTGTTGTGGCTGAGTGAATCACACAGAAAAAAGCAATGCAAGACATCAAATGAGAGGAACACACATTAGGGAAACCATCTGAAGCCAATTTACAAACCAACTGCTTGAATCTGCTGTTACTGCTGAAACTAAGTGCTCTGTTTCAACAAAAGATAAATCAGCAAGTCTTCATGGGCTCCCAGGTTCGTGTGGTGGAGGCATTTCAGACATGGCTTTCAACAAGGTATTGGATAATTATCTGAAGAGAATAACAATGCAGGGCTACATGGAAAAGTTGGGGAGTGCAACTAGCCAGAGTTGCTCTTACAGAGAGCCAGCACACACATGATGGACCAAATGGCCTCCCTCCTGTGCTGTTACCACTCTTTCCTATTAACAAATATTGGTCAAACTGTGTTTCAACCTTGAATGAGGCAACTGGCTACTTCGGGTGTTTTTGTAACATCTATAGCTATGAGAATTAGTAATTTGTTCTCATCCCTGTCATTTTTCCTATTACTGTCACCCAGTTTTGTTGTAAGCATGACTTGAAAGCAATATAATGAACTTCAGTTTTTATAGGTTTGGATTGTAATAGACATGTTTCAAAAAGTAATTTTAAATTTTCTTTAAAAAAGTACGTGGAATAATAATCGGTTGTCATTTGGCTTAACTGTCCTTGTTAATATCCTGCTCAATTTGTTACTGCTTCAAGTGTTCACAGACATTTATGGATTGAGGAAGGTTATTCAGCCCATCTCAATACATCCATCCAGAACAATCCAATAGTCCCCACCATTGCTGCATCTAATTGCTCCTCGAATTAATCAGCCAGCGGTTCTTATCACCAATCTTGTTCGAGGAAATCCACTTGAAATCTTTGCATGAAAGACCTGCTGCTGTTGTAAAGTTACGCCTCACAATTTTGGGGCTGTAAGGCTGAAACTTTTCTTTTACAATGATATATAGCCAATATTGAAACATTACAGTGATATACATGTCGCTGCAGGTACCATTTTTTCTTGCTCTCTCTCAGCCACTCCAATCACCTTTTCATATATATTTCTGAAGGGTCCTATATAAAAGTAGCCGCCATAGTCCCAGATGACCATAGGTTGCTTTCCCTTCTGAGGGGGAGAGCTAACTGGTGGTAATTTAATCTGAGGATCACCGCACCTCAGGCAAGTGACAAGGTTGAGAAGGCGGAGCCTTCATGAATAACCTCAGCCGGTAATGGAATTGAACCCATGCTGTTGGCCTCGCTCTACATCATACATTGGCCGGCGTGAGTCGCGAAGGTTGGCAGGCACGAGTCGCGAAGGTCGGCGGGCACGGGTCACGAAGGTCAGCAGGCATGGGCCGCGAAGGTCGGCAGGCACGGGTCGTGACGGTCGGCAGGCACGGGTTTTGAAGGTCGGCATCGTGGGTTGCGAAGGATAGCCGTTTGGTCAAAATGGGTCCCTGGCAAAAAGGTTTGAAAAGCACTGCCTTATATGACAAGCATCTTTCTCCAATTAACATTTCAAACTTTTCCAGTTCTGACGAATGGTCACAGACGTGGAACATCAAATCACTCTCCAGAAATGCTGCCCACAGAGGCAGCCAGACCTGCTGAGTATTTTCAGCACTTTGTTTCGAGTTCAGATTTTTGTAACTTGTGCTCCTAGCTGCTTACCTGGGTGTGCAAATTTAACAGGCATATCTTTCCAGAGTTGATCACCTGCCGCACTGAATCGATACTGGTGCCATACAGGTTCTTTTCATATTCGCCATGTTCAATGAACTTGTTGCTTGCCATGTCGGTTTCAAAAAATTGGCGTGACACAAAGAGATAATCACGCCCATTCACTTCGTTATCTCTCATGGATCGTGTTGTATCTACAAATGCAAAGATACGAGTTATATCGAAAATATACCATACAATACAGGTTAAACTAGTTAGTCCAATTAACTTACGAGGTACTGCTGCGGCAAAACGATCAGCCTCTCTTTCCATCAGTTTCTGCCGTAATTCATTCTGACCGCAGTTCGGTGGGCCAATTAGAACAATTGGCCGTTTTCTGCTCGCAGGTTGGTGATACAGCGACATTTCTTCATATGTCAAGATCTCATCATTGTCATAATCTTTTGGGGGAATTGGAAAAACAGTCACTTTATAAGGCGTTATGCGCACCTGCAATAAACCAATTCTTCCTCAAATTCCAGAGACATGTCTAAACAAGAAAATCTACAGTTTTGTAAATGTAGTTCTGTTGGTAAATTTACTGAAGGTTTTGCTGAGCATTCAGATGACACCTACACTTAAATAATAACACAATAGGTGGGTGACATGTGGCGCAGTGGTTAGCGACTGCGGCGCTGAGGACCCGGGTTTGAATCCCGGTCACTGTCCGTGTGGGCAGAATGGGGTGGGGGGGGAATGTTTAGGGGTTGGGGAGCATGTAGGGAGATGTGGTTGTTTGCTATTGCCATGGTTGTTTTTGATTTTCTCCCTTATGTCCATATTTGAAAAATGCCTCTGATAAAATATTTTTTTAAAAGAATTTCCATTAGCCTGATAGAGAATGCAAACCCATCTCCTCATTGAATCCATCCCAATTAACCAAGTTCATACATTTCTCTGCTTAAATTAAAGAACCTCAAAAGAATGTCTTTCTCCATCCACTTCTTGTGCCAACTGAAGAGTAAAAGATCAATTCCAGGCAAAATCAATATCTGATTACACTATCTGGTTATTCTTCCCATTCGTACCCGAGCAAATCACGATTAATCTCAATAATTATTCACTCTGCTGATTAAAGTAAGGGATCTCAGTGATGGGTAGTGAAATATCTATCACAGATTTTGCTCCAAGTGTTAGCATGGATCAAATTATAAACCATTTGTTTTGTTTCCTGTTGTCTTGACAGATTCAGAATGGCCGTGCTCAGTCTAAATGCCTTTTGTCATTTGTTTTTTAAAAAATTACATTCGAGAGAAATCACAGAATCCATACTATCCACTTCATTGTGTCACACTCTTCCAATTATTGGCAGATCTACAACAGGGCAAACCATTTGCATCCACAGGAAAATGGCAAAAGCTGGTTAACAGTTTCAAAAGGTGACTCTCTGCCTTGACTTAAACTTTATAATTTAGATTATATATGCATATGGCATTCTTTCAAAGGTGGGAAAAAAGTTGGGGGGTTGGGTTGGAAGTACAAGAAAGTCTTGTGGGGCTGACAAGGTACAGGAATACACTCGCTGGAATATTTTGAATTTTATATCAAAGTTAATGTATTTTGCTTCATGCGGGCACTCTGTTCTTCCTAAACATACTTCAGTTTCTAGCACCTTTCCTTCAATTCATTGCTCCTTCTCTCTTTGTTATTGCTATCCTATTTTTGCCATCTCCGCTTTGCCACCGGTATCCGAGCATGGGCGGCATGGCAGCACAGTGGTTAGCACTGTTGCTTCACCGCGCCAGAGTCCCGTGTTCAATTCTCGCTTGGGTCACTGTGCGGAGTTTGCACGTTCGCCCCTCGTCTGCGTGTGATTCCTCCGGGTGCTCTGGTGTCCTCCCACAAGTCCCGAAAGATGGGCTTGTTAGGTGAATTGGGCATTCTGAATTCTCCCGAACAGACACCGAAATGTGGCGACGAGAGGATTTTCACAATAACTTCATTGCAGTGTTAATGTAAGCCTACGTGTGACAATAATAAAGATTATTATTATTCATACCAATGGCCCTTTCTGCTAGCTGTGCCCAAATGCTAACAGGTTGTTCTGCACCCTTCCTCCCGGAGCACTAATGAGTAACTCTAGGTACTTCTGCTTACAGCATAGAAAGGCTTGATCTGACCTATTAGTAGCTGTAATTAGGTAGCAGCAGGGCGCAGAGGGAGGTGAATCGCCTTCACTGAATTTTAATCAGCAAACATCGGGATACCAAGCAAGTTAATTGTCATGTGACGTTTGGCACATCACGAGAATGTTTTAGATGCAAAATCATCTAGCTTCAGCTATTAAAATAATTAAACATCTAGCAAAGTCTACGGCATACGGTGGTTATAGTTCACTCAATTACGATCCTTCCGTTAAACCTGGCCATTTTATTTATACATACCATCGTTTCTATTTGCATTGTATAGCACTTTCTTCCGCTTCTTCTTATTTTTCTTAGCACACCAAAGTTTACCTGAAGTAGAAAAATGTTGAGGCAAATGATATTCAAGGGCAAGTGTATAAAGTGGACTAAATTCCAAGGCCAACTTTAATCAGATGAGAGACAACAGTCACAGTTAAGAATCAGCAAGGTTAGAATCAAAACACTCATTTTGTTTTTTAAGCAAAGTGCCTGCACTGGTTTCCTCAAAGAGCTACCTAATTAGTCTCACATTCCTACCTCTACCTCATAGAGCTGCAAGAGTTTCCCCTTCAGGCATTTATCCAATTCTCCTTTGGAAATTATTATTGAATCTACTATCACCATCCTTTTTGGGCAATGTATTCCAGATTATAACAATTCACTGTATTAAAAAAATTACCTGACCTCAGGTTCTTTTGCCAATTATCATAAATCCCACAAATGGACAGCACGGTAGCACAGTGGTTAGCACTGTCGCTTCACAGTGCCAGGGTCCCGGCTTCGATTCCTGGCTTGGGTCGCTGTCTGCGTGGAGTCTGCACGTTCTCCCTGTGCCTGCGTGAGTTTACTCCGGGTGCTCCGGTTTCCTCCCACAAGTCCCGAAAAACATGCTGTTAGGTAATTTGGACATTCTAAATTCTCCCTCAGTGTACCCAAACAGGTGCCGGAATGTGGCGACTAGGGGCTTTTCACAGTAACGTCATTGCAGTGTTAATGTCAGCCTACTTGTGACAATAAAAGATTATTGAAATTAAAAAATATGTTCCTTCCTGCTACTGATAAGAGTATTTTTGATTCTTTGGGGATTACCCTTACCCAACTGCCTGAACAATCATAATCTCGCCTTTGTTTAGGGCGGCATAGTAGCTAGCACAGTTGCTTCACAACTCCAGGGTCCCCGGTTTAATTCCCGGCTTGGGTCACTTCTGTGTGGAGTTTGCACGTTCTCCCAGTGTCTGCGTGGGTTGCCTCTGGGTGCTCCGGTTTCCTCCCACAGTCCAAAGATGTGCAGGTCAGGTGGATTGGCTATGCTAAATTGCTCTTAGGTTAGGTAGGGTTGCTGGGTTACGGGATAGGGTGGAGGTGTGGGCTTAAGTAGGGTGCTCTTTCCAAGAGCCAGTGCATACCCGATGGGCTAAATGGCCTCCTTCTGCACTGTAGATTCTATGACTCGCAAGCAGAATATCATGACTTCCAGGGGCTTTTGCTGTTGTTGCTATTACTGTGGTCATTATACACACAAAAGCCCAGGTTTGCTTGCTGCACAGATTACATTTTTATTTATCCATTCTTCACTGATATTTGAACCTAACATTATCATCATACGGTAAAGGGTTCACTTTTTAAACTCAGTTGCATTTCAGATCAATAATTTAACAATGTTTTGTAATTAAATCAGGATACCAAATGCTGTTCAATAATTATGATGTTACAATGCACTATCTTTTGATTTCGCAGACACCAATTGGGCAAATATTTCTTAGGATTTAGTGAAACAAAGTCCCTAATCAAAGCAATACAACTCACTTGATTCATTAAATCATATACTGTAACCACATACCCACTTCAAGGTAGCAATAACCTGATTTAACCAGCTTGTTGAGTTATCTTTCTGGAACTAGAAGAATGTTCTAAATGCCTCACTGGTAGCAATTAGTCATCCACATATACAAGGTAACGTAAAAGAAAATCCACAAAGAGAAACCATAATTTCTAATCATTACAATAGCAGTTTAGTTTCACAGTTACATAAAATATTACACTGCATAATTCCTAATCATACAGATGTTAAAATACTCAAAAGTCAGATTAATTTATCAAAACTACTGAACGTTATATAGACCAAATGTATTTGCTGCAGGCTTTCAGTAATTTGTAAAAGATGAACAGTTTAATTGCAAAAAAAACTTAAGACTGCACAATTAATCAATGGATAAATAATTGAGTTGTATTGGAGCATCGAACTCCCAAGTCTAGTCTAAAACTACAAAAAATATAAATCTCTTATTAAGTCTGTTACCCTGCTTCTGGCACTACTTTGGGTCATGGGACTGTTGTCCTGATGAACTTCAAATACATTCAATGAAACATTCTGTTTTGAACAAAGTTGGGAGATTTGGACAGATATTTTGAGTCAGTCATGGAGGGGCTGCTCTACATCACTAATTATCCTGCAGTTACCAATATCATATCGCTTTGGCTACGGTGTACAGTTAGAATTACCACTTCTTCCTGTATTCATGGATGTGGGCGCCAGCCAGTGGCCCAGATGGTAAATCAGAGAGAAAGACATAATGTATATAGCCTCTAGTTACAACTGGAATCCACGTCTTCATCTTCATTACAGCTACAGCTTGGAATTACTTTAGTTACATCGCAATTACAATTCTTGATAGACTTAAAAATGTGTTGCAGTTAGCCATAAATTATGATGCTTCCTTAATATTCCCAATTTGTACTTTACAATTGTTTACATTCCTAAATGTTTTAATCTACATGCTTCTGGATTTATACTACACCTAACCTGATTTTTCTGGTTCCTTGTCCTCCTCAATGGTTTGTTTCATGGCTTCTCTTTGTTGCTGGAAGCTTTTCCCTGTTTATATGTAAAGGAAAGGGTTACTGCAAAGAATAAAATGCAAGATTGTAATGTATATATAAAATGAGTGTAATCTTTTTTAAACAGTATATCACTGGAAAATTCTATCTGTGCTGTTCAACCCACATAAATGCTTGGGTATGGTAGCATAGTGGGCACGGCAGCACAGTGGTTAGCACTGTTGCTTCACAGAGCCAGGGTCCCGGGTTCGATTCCCGGCTTGGGTCATTGTCTATGCGGAGTCTACACGATCTCCCCATGTCTGCGTGGGTTCCCTCTGGGTGCTTTGGTTTCCTCCCACAAGTCCCGAAAGGCACGCTTGCTAGGTGAATTGGACATTCTGAATTCTCCCTGTGTACCTGAACAGGCACCGTAGTGTGGCGACTCGGGGATTTTCACAGTAACTTCATTGCAGTGTTAATATAAGCCTACTTGTGACACTAATAAAGAATATTATTATTATTATTATTATTATTAACTCGGCTCGGAAATTCAGAAGCAGCTTTGGATGGTGATTGTGGCTTGCTTTACTTGCAATTACCTTTTCGCAAACCAGCATTTTTACAAAAGCAAGGAACAATACAGAAACAAGGAAGTTAATAATTTTGCACTAATTACTTTCAATCAGTCACTAACAGCAAGGTCCCCGCTTCCCAACCAGCATGCACAAGTCCAACATGCAAAACTAAAAATCAACTGTATATTAATACTATACCTGGAACAAGCCCAGCTAATGGCTGGTTGTCTTCATCTCCATCTCTGTAAGCTTGCCACCAGTTGGGGTCTTCTTGGCTTATTACATGAAGTACGTCTCCTTTTTGGAAAGACAGCCCCAGTTCGCGACAGGGGATATAAGGATCATCTGAAGGGTCGTAATCAAAATGGGATTTCACATGTACCTGAAGAAACAAGCAGCTATACATCAAATGTTGCTCCTTTTCCATGAAGAAAAGATATCAGTATTCTCTGCTTCTCGTCTCACATTCCAGCATCTCAGTGCATTCAGTGATGGTAGGCAGAGATTTACAACCAGCTTGCATGACAGCTCCTATAATTTATTTTTCCATTCAGGGCAGGGAGAAGGCTCTGCCTTCAGACAGAACTTTTCCCTAGAATTTGAAAGTGCTTTTTGTGTCAACACATCACCATGCACCAAAGTATGATTATGCCAGAGGGTACCTCACTGGCCCTTCAAGAAAGTGCAATTGTACCAATCTGTCCCCTCCCCAACTCTGTGATTATCATAAAGCAGTCATTTTCTTCCAAAAAGGAAACTACAAGCATAACTTAGTCTGCTCCACCAAGTTGTTAAAATTATTCAAGTTGGTAGGTGATAGCAAAACCAGCGGTTCTTTATTGAGGGCAGCATAGTAGTTAGCACAGTTGCTTCACAGCTCCAGGGTGCCAGGTTCGATTCCCGGCTTGGGTCATTGTCTGTGCGGAGTCTGCATGTTCTCCCCATGTCTACATGGGTTTCCTCCGGGTGCTCCGGTTTCCTCCCACAATCCAAAGATGTGCAGGTTAGGTGGATTGGCCCTGCTAAATTGCCCTTAGTGCCCAAAAACAAAAACAGGTGGGGTGGGGTTGCTAGGTTACGGGGATGGGATGTAGGTGTGGGCTTGGGTAGGGTGCTCTTCCAAGGGACTCTGCAGACTCGATGGGCCAAATGGCCTCCTTCTGCACTGGAAATTCTATAGTTTATAGATAGTGTATTGACTTGTTCAGTCCCACAGATCTCATTTACCTCAACCCATTGTCCCAGCTATCCCCTAATTATACGTCCCCAAAAACAATTAATTCCTATCACCCATTTCTCTTAACCAACAAGAAAACTGAGAAAACTGATATTAACAAGCCTGAACAATGTAATGGACAAGGTATGAACAAAAGCTTGGCACTGTGTTTATCAGCTTGTTCTGAGCGCATTTATCGCAGATAACATTCACAATTCTAACATATTGGTACTGGATTACACTGATTACTAGTGAACCACTTACCATTGAGAAGAACAACCCATGCTCTTGTTTTTCATTTAAAAAGGGCTTCAACCCTCATATTTTAATAGCTAAATGGAGTGGCACAACAACCGTAATCCTGAACGGTTCTCCCCCCCCCCCCCCCCAATAAATGATCGGGTAAAATTACATTCAATATACCCGACATCAGTTGCTGAAGGTTTAGGATATAGTCAAACAATAGTTAAAAATCTCAAATCAGTATGTGTGTTTTTTTAAATATAGCTTACTTACCACCATCTCCTTGGCAGGAGGATTCTTGGTCTGCTGACTGGGAATCAGCACAAATGTCAGTGTACCATGCATGTCTGCCTACATGCAAAACAATGAAAAAAAGTTATTCTGACCTTATTTAAACATTAGCCAATGTAATTCAGACTACCAGAAAAGTGACAACCACACAAATACTTCAGAAGGATCAGACTGACAACATCTGAAAGGAAAGGCAGCTCTAGAAGAGCAAAAAGAAATCACATACCAGCAAATCAAACACCTCATTGACATCTTTTCCACGAATCTCAATCCCATTTATTTCAAGGACTTCATCTCCTTCATGCAATACACCACTCTTCTCTGCAGCACCACCCTTCACAATACGACTAATAATGACAGATTCCACATCATTGCGTACTGTAGCTCCCTATGTTGGAATACAAAAAGAACACGAGTTATTCAGGCTGATGGTGGACCAGACAGTCAGGTTAAATGCCTGGATTTAGGTGAATCGGCTGATCCAAGTGAAGTCAGCACTACCAATGATGCATGCTCAGGAGGGATGGGGGAAAAGAATCAGCTCAAAACACGGCTCTTTTTTTCTTGTGATCCTCTGTTGTAAAGGACACCTCCTCAGATGATAACAGAAGTGTGCTCAGCTATGACGCCAGTTACCTAACTATGTGGCAGTAATATCCATGTGCTCCAACAGCGTTACACTCATTAACCAGGTTCGCACATGAATGACTAATTGAGCAAATCTCTGCCAAAATGTCAATGGAACTGGATTGGAGTTTGAGGCATCAACATCAGGCCCTCAGGACAAGCAATGGACAGAGATTAGGGGTGCAGGGAGAAACTAAAAGTTAAGGGACAAATTATATTGGAAATGTGAAACCGCTCAGGAAGACCACTAGGTGGAGGTAAAATGCTGCATTGAAGTGAAGAATCATCACGTGAGGGGTATAAAGAAAACAAAGGGTAGAAGTAGCATCCAAATATCTTCAAAAATTAAATCAGTCTAATTATTTGCAAAGACTGATGCTGGGAGCAATACTAAATGAGGTTATTGCAAAAAGCAGATATTGTTCTAGACAGAAGGCAATAAAGCACAAAAGGGCAAGTCTACAACATTTTAGCACGTGAGCAACGTGAACTAAATTCCTTCTCAAAGCAAGTATGCTGACCGAGTATTATATATTGATAACTCACTCAATGCCATCTTCCCTATCCCTTGATGTCACCAGCATTTAGGAATCTATCGATACCAGTTTTGAACATACTTATTGACTGAGCTTCCACAGCCCTCTGGGGTAGAGAATTCCAAATATTCAATACCTCGTGAGTGAGGAAATTCCTCCTTATTTCAGTCCCAAATGGCTTGTTGAAGCCATGACCTCTGGTTCTAGACCCACCCGTTAAGCATTAAAACCCAAGGTTGGAACCTCCAGTATTGCAATGAAGTTCAACACTACAAACTGACAAAAACAAACAGTACCATATGCATTAACTGGAGAAATCTGGGGCTGAATTCTCTGCCGTCGGGATGCTCCATTTTGCCGACAGCCTGGGGGTTTCCCGACCGTGTGGGCCTGCCCCACAATGGGAAACCCCATTGACCAGCCGGCGAAATAGAGAATCCCAACAGTGTGTGCTGAACCAGAAATCTGGCACGGTGGGACGAAGAAACCCGCCCCGGATTTCTATGTAGTAGAGGTAATACAAAAAAAAATCTCTGAATATGGACAGGGAGTGAGAATTGTCAAAAAGTCCGAATAGAGAATTACAAAGATGTGCAGGTTAGTTGGATTGGCTATGCTAAATTGCCCCTTAGTATCCAAAAGGTTAGGTGGGGTTGCGGGGATAGGGTGGCGTCGTGGGCTTAAGTAGGGTGCTCTTTCCAAGAACTGGTGCAAATTTGATGGGCCGAATGGCCTCCTTTTGCATGTAAATTCTATGTTCTATGTTTTATTCTAGACTCAAACGTTCATATGATATATACACAACCCTAATGATGTATACGTTTTCAAATTAATTTCATCAGCAAATAAAAATGCAATTTAAGCGACGGCTCCACCATTTATTCATGTCCCAGTATGTTATAATTATCAAATGACAGGTATGCAGATTTCTGATCCATATTCTGTGGTATTAGAAGATCATGTTCTAAATCCTTGCCTACGTTTTCACCCACTATTTTAAAAAATACACTAAAATCAAAATCTCTCAGCAATACTTTATGCCATAATTTGTTAGCTCCTTCCAATATAAATTGTACTGGTGAAATACATATGTTAAATTAAGTAGCATCAGTCAAATCTTGATCTAGAAGGGTGCGTTCAAATATTTCACATCATGATCGCCCGCTCATTTTTGAATGTAATTAAATTCAAAATTGCACAACATCAGCAATAGTAATTATTTTATTCATCCTTTGTTCCTCTTCCCTCAGGGGTAGCACAGTGCTAGCACTGCAGCCTCACAGCGCCAGGGACCCAGGTTCTATTGTGGCCTGGTTGACTGTCTTTGGAAAGTTTGCATGTTCTCCCCAAGTCTGTGTGGGTTTCCTCCGGGTGCTCCGGCTTCCCCCCACAGTCCAAAGATCTGCCGGTTAGGTGGGGTCACAGGGATATTGAGTGGGCCTAGGTAGGGTGCTCTTTCAGAGGGTCGGTGCGAACTCGATAGGCCAAATGGCCTCCCGCTGCACTGTAGGGGTTCTATGGTATTCCATGCTCTGTTGCCTGAGTTGACCTTGGTAGGTGTTCCCTGGGGGCCAGGACCTTGAGGGTCCCAGTCTGCTTTTTGGCCTGCATGGGTGTTGCAGTGCTGCCCTCCTCAGTGTCCGAGGCTGGTGGTGCGTCTTTCAGAAGGAGAGGGGCATCAGATGGGCTGGACACACCCGAAGGTCTCCTGGGTGGAAGGCATGGGCTGCACTCTTGTTGATCCTCTTCCCTGTGGGTGCCCAGGGGCCACTGGGCTCCTCCATGGAATAGAGGGGCAGCTGGAGTGAGAACCAGGAACCCAGTCATCTTCTGGAGCTGATAATCTTGGCTTCCCACAAGTGCCTGCACCATGCAGTTTGGAACCCTGCACCATGGAGCTCATGCCCTCAGCCATGAAGGTCATGAGCTGAACCATGGAGCGCACAATCCCCACCATGGTGAACACATCAAGGTCTCCACTGCAGACACCACTCTTGCACTGTTGGCTTATTGTGTCTGATTGGCGGTGCCCTCTCCTCTAACAGAGGGTGATGGGACCCCTCCAGTCGGTCTCAGTCCGAGGAGAGATGCTGTAATTTCTTGCTGATTCTAGCAACTCAGCCTTTGTAGCTCCAGCAGCTCTGGGACGACCGTACCCAGGAATACCTCACTGCCTTGGGCTCAGCAGATACCGGGGCTCCGGCATCACTCCGAGTGCTGGATCCCTGGGATGTCTCTGCCTCTGCCTGCTGAAGGTCCTCAGTGATGGGGTGCTCATCAGTGAGTGACCCAGAAGCCTACCTACTAATTATTACTACTGAGGTGCAAGTATCTGTGCTGGTGAGGTGTGAATGACAGCTGTGACCTCTTTAATGCTCCTCTTCAAGATGTCTCCCTCAGAGCTGGTCGGGTTTGTGGTTCCCAGAGGACATAAGGATGGTCCAGGCTGGTCAACTGATTGAACTACAAGGGAAGAGAGATGGCATTAGAGTATCACAGGGACAGACTAATGGGAGAAAGTTAACTCACATGAGGCTTGCACCATGGCTGGATGTGTTGGTCCTGCTCCTCGCCAACCAGCTCAAAGGCTTTTTCCTCAAAGCAGGTTAGGGTTTTCAGCTCGGGCATTACTCCACAGGCTGTGCCTGCTCACATTAGTTGTGCTCAAGTTTGTCCTGCAATGAGACAGATGGGAAAGTGTAGGCGGTAGTCCTGCCAAGTCATGGTGGTGAAGTCTCTCTTGCATGGGAGATGAGTGGGAGTGGTGATTTGAAGAGCAGAATAGCTACTGGGGGAATATTGGGGAGTAGGGAGGTGGAGGGTGGCATGACAAGTGCTGGAACCACCCGAGGTGGCTGGGAGACAGATCACCATGGAGGTGGGATGGGTGTGTGAAGAGGTGCAGCAGAGGACATAAGGAGGCAGACTTACCCCGGCTGCACGAGGAAGATCATTAATCTTCTTTCAGCGCTATCACCCTGTCCTCTAATGCAGCAGCCCAGGCAGGGTTGGTGACCTTGCTTGCTAGACATCTGTCCGATCGCAGGTACCGGATGCCTCTGCTCGACATTATCCAGAGGGTTGGTGAAGACCTCTTCCGTGAAACATGGTGCTGTCTTCTTAGCAGCCATCCCCCAACTGGACTTGGAACAAGTGCTGGGGAGGTGTTTAAAAGGAGTGCCCCACTGATTGCAGAGATTAGGTTTTACTAGGGTGAGCAAATCAGAGGCAAGCCACCACAAGCGCGACATGAAACATGTGGAATAACTTTTGGCAAAGAGGCTGAATATACAACATTTTCCATCAACAGTGCCAGCGGGATTCTCTTCAGTTTTCTCGCCGGGACCGGCACTTTGAAAAAAATATGAAAATTGCGCTGAATTTCAACACGAAAACTGAAGAGGTGGGATTCTCCAGTCTCCGATGCCAAAATTGCATTCGGCGATCGGTAGAGAATCCTTGTTTGCGCCAAAATCGGGAGAGACACCGCTTTTGTGTTGCTCTGCCCCTTGAAAACGGCATGGAACAATTATCCTATTTATTTTCATGAACCCGGCGTGGCGGCTGCGGACTGAGTCCAGCGCCGCCACAGTCGGTTGGGAGACGTTCTGCGGGCAGTGGATGCTTTGGTAGGGGCTGGGGGCACTGGTCTGGGGGTGGTGTGCCTGGTCAAAGGGGGGCAGTTTTTGGCAGGCCGGGTCTTGCGTGGCCGGCGTCATGTTGCACGGCAAGGTCGCTGCAGGCCGCCACTGTGCGCACGCGCGGCCATGGACCCGGCAATTCTTCGGCCGGGAGCTTTACGCTGCATGCTTGCTAGTCCCCCACCAGACGGAGGATCAGTGCAGCTTTTGCGCCGTTTTTTTGGGCGTAAAACGCCACTGTTCCCATGCTGGCGTCAGCACTTAGTCTTCAAATCGGAGAATCCAGCCCAAGGTATCCAATGACTCAATAGCAAGATGATTATGTAACTCTGAATAAAATCTGATGGTTTCCAGTAGGAAAAAAGCAGCAAAGGGAATGCATACGCGTGCCATTCCTAGAGGGACCATTTTCAAATAAATCTTAACAAAATATATTTGTGTGGAGCTTGTTTTAAAAAAAGTGTTCAAGTGATTTATTCATATGATTTGTCAGTGTTTATGTGGAGACAAATGATAAGAAACATCGAACTAGATCGTTGTGAAAATCGTTTGCCGTAAACTAATAGATTACTTAAAGGATGGCTACACATGCACTTACAGTTATTTGTATAATGAATTAAGTCCCAGTTTGGTGATGTTTTGCTTCCTTGGAAGCCAACATTAAATTGACCTAGTTTCACCAGATCTTCGATAGGTCTCCAAACAAAATGTTCAGAGTATTATAGTTAAATGTCTCAGAAAGCGTGAGCAAGATTTACAGTAAAAGAACAGAAAGTGTGATCTTTAGTTTTGCATTACTAAAACACAAGAGGTGCTTCCCATCACGTTTTGTTAGCTGTACAAAGCGTGGGATAGCAAATGCGTTTAACAGGAAGAATTCTTATGCCTCAAATGCTGCGATTTGGATGGCTGTTGAATTTCTCATTCTGGGTGCAGTCTGATAGGTATCCGTAAGACACCTGCAAAGCCTGATGGTCAAAAAGGCTAACTCTGTGTAAGTCACGACTGTGTGGGTGGCAAAGCTGCTGTGGTCTGCAGTGTGGCTGTTGCTATGCCTCAGATTGGACATGTGATCAACGCAGCCTGTGAGAACGATCAGTGTCGGCAGTATCTAGATTAAAGGAGAAACATCGGAGATATCAATAGCGATAACCTGCAGGAATAACTTGTGAAGAAAACCGGAGTTCGGAGTTCAGAGACACATTGGAATCCATCAGGAGGGAGATGATAACCTTGCCTCGCAACAGGTAATATCTAAGTCCAAGCCGTGTGTTTGGTACTTTGTGCAATAGTTTTGATACTTTGTGATAACTTTGCCTAAATCAGTAACTAGTAAGGTACAATAAAGGAGATTGTTAAGCAATAACTTAAGCGTTTGAGTGTCTTTGACCCTGCATCGCTTTATCCGAATCCGAGGAGCAACTGGGATCTGCTAAAAGGGCTGGATAAGGAGAGATATGGGGCGCAATTCAATGGCCTTGTCATGACCACCATGACTTGGTGTCGGGACCGACGTTTGAAACATCTGGCAAGATCCAAGGGAATCTTGCGAGACATTGAAAATGAAATGAAAATCGCTTATTGTCACAAGTAGGCTTCAAATGAAGCTACTGTGAAAAGCCCCTAGTCGCCACATTCCGGCGCCTGTTCGGGGAGGCTGTTACGGGAATCGAACCGTGCTACTGGCCTGCCTTGGTCTGCTTTCAAAGCCAGTGATTTAGCACTGTGCTAAACATTGTACGCCATATTTAAATATATGCTCGCCAGATTCTCAATGGGCGCGCCCGAGACCTCACCAGGGCGCCATCTAGTTGTGGTCCACGCAAATGTGGACCGGATATAACAGCACCTCGGGGGAGGGGGGGGTGTGGTCTCCAAAGCCATCACAGATATCTGGGCGATTGGGAACAGGGAAGGGTAGCAGCCTGGCATTCCCCCTGGTATCCGGGTACCTTGACACTGCCAACCTTGGCGCCCGATCTGTGAGGAGCCTTTCCTGCTGGCTAGGTTCAGCTTGCCAGCAGAAGTGCAGCCTCGGCGGAGAGAATCTCTCAGAGGCCAAAACAAAACGGCAAAATGCCATTGAACAGTGAGATGTTTTTCAGTACTGCAGCCGCTAAGAAACACCAGCCAAACACACCTGAAACCAGACAGAAATTTTTCAGGTGCATTGCGCCCATGAGATTCAATTTGCTAACAAGACAAAAGCTCCATTACGGAAGAAACCTCAAAATGCTGCTTCAAAAAATACAACTGCACTTCTTCCAAGATTGTTGGAACATCAATACAAATTAGAGAATTCTGCAAACACTGCATGCTTTCCAAATTGCTACAATGTGATCTGATAAATACATGCATTATTTTCTTGGCTCTGTTTCCATCTGAGCAAGTCCCGATCACACATTTAAGCAAAATTGGAATATAGAAATTAGAGAACCTGACTGAAGGAGCTAAATTAACACTTGTGAAAACAGTCAAATCCAGGGACGGTCCAACATCCAAAATGTATTTTAATTCAACTGCCTCAGAATGGAAGGCTTAGTTACTCTTCCAAACCAGAACCCCCATGACAGCATTGATATGCTGCTTGAAATAAACTTTTGGGGAAAAAGTATCAAAATGGAGAGAACCAAATAATACAACTGTGAATCCTAATTTTAAATGATTTGCCTTTAAATGTAGATCCTGACAGCGAAATTAAAATTGTAGTATTGTGCAATTTTAACCAAGAATCTTTTTAAAGCAAGCAGTCATTTTCTTACATTTTCCTCACTTGTAATCATTGTTGCACAGTAAGGCACATTAACTTAAGACAATAAGTTCAGGTAAAGTCTCAGCATTTATCCTAGAATATTCAGTTATTGTAGCATCGCATGTCACGGTAAAATGTGTGCAGAACTTGATACTCACAAGGGGGATATCACGTGCTTTTTCAATGCGAACAATTTTCACAGTCTCGCCTCCATATTCTGCTACTCTCTCATATGCATGTTCTTCAGTTGTTGGTTCTAATAGCATTTCTTGCTGTGCCACTCCATCGTGGGCTAGAAGCAGTGCCTGAAATAGAGGTCACACAAGCTCAAGCACATAAATCTTCAAATTTGTCTTGGTGCTGTATTTACAAAAACCTACCATCTTCCCCTCATATTACTGAGCATGAACAATATAGACAGATTCTTTATGTGTCTTTCAGACTGTTGGCTATGGGTACTCAGGTGTATTATGGCTTTCTAACAATTGGCGTGGCATATTAAATATATTGGTGCCCTGTTTTTCATATCAATAACTAAAAATCAAATTCATGATTTAAAATAAAACAATTAAAACCATTTGCCTATATAATTTTATGCACTCACTGGAGGATTTTAATTACTACTTTACAGAATAACTGTTTGGTTTATTGAGGGGAAGAAAGACAAACAACTTATTGTTTACGTACAAATATAAGAGAGCCATCTTGCAAAATGCTGCAGAGAAAGCAATGTTCAAATGGACAGCAAATCTGAATATCATGGAATCCCTGCAGTGCAGAAGGAGGCCACTTGGCCCATAGAGTCTGCAACAACCCTCTGAAAGAGCACCTTACCTAGGCCTTCAGCCCAACCCTATCCCCGTAACCCTACCTAATCTTTTGGACATGAGGGGCAATTTCGGGTGGCCAATCTACCTTACCTGCACATCTTTGACTGTGGGAGGAAACTGGAGCACCCAGAGGAAACCCACGCTGACACAGAGAGAACATACAAACTTCACACAGACAGTCACCCAAAGCTGGAATTGAATCCGGGCCCCCCCATGGCTCTGTGAGGCAGCAGTGCTAATCACTGTGCCACCAAGATGTAATATCTCCACGTAGCTGTGCTCAATCAATATGAAGCAAGCGTGGCAAAATTTCTGTGGCCAACAATTCAGAATTTTTTGGGGTCCATAAAAAATGCAGGTTGAGTACCTTTATCCAAAACCCTTGAGAGTTGATTGCTTTTTGGGTTTCAGATATTTTCAGTTTTCGGATCTACCATATAAATGGTAGGTCTAGGCCTACTTACTTTTCAATATTATCAGCCTGGGCTAGCTATAATTTACAAATATTAGGTTGTTTTTACATTTGCCAACTCTCTCACATTCTACTTCTTACATGTTAACAGTTTTTAGATCTGTAATATGTCACATTGCTTTATTAACATAGAAACTAACTGCATAACCGTTCAAACAAAAATTTATTTTCTGGATGCTTGCAATTTTCAAATGTATGGATAGAGGATATTCAATCTTTATATTGATAGACCTGAGGATAGATGTATGTGTGAGCAATTCACAGGTTTGTTGAGTACCACTCTTTATTACAAGCATTCTTAATAAAATAAAACATCACAATATGCTAACTCAAGAGTAGAAACAAGGCAATGTCTAGCTTTCTAGATGTCTTCAGACATCCACATGTCAAATCATTGGGGAACAATTGGATGAGTAAATCTGATAAATAAATCTCCTCTCTGTAACATCTGTTCCTATACAATTAATTGAAATTAGCTGCATTTTTAACAAGAAAACCTCAATTTTAACAAAAGCCTACAAGGACATTAACTCTTGAAAAGGATTTTTTTCGATGTACTTGGCTCCAAAAATATCTCGAGATCTCCTATTAAATATGCAACTTGATCATTTGTGAAACCCATATCTGTCAAGCCAGTAGTAGTTGTTAAATTGTATATGTTAGTTGAAAAAAAAATTCAATTTGTAGTTTACATTAATTTCTCTATTTTAGTTTTAACTCCTTATTTATCAGTTTAAAAAAAAATAAACAGCATATGGGATGCAGGAATTGACAAAAAAATAACTAAAGTGCATACTTCAAAGTGTGGTGAAGCAAGAAGAGCACCAAGTTCCTGTCCATCTTTCTGGTGACTAATGGTCAAAATCTTCTGCACCTTAAAAGAAAAAGGATAGCAATGAACAGCAATTGTGCATGTACACAATAGGTCACAATTCCAATAAAGGCTGTAACAAAGTGTGGCCTCTTTCTACATGCTCGCATTATGACGTCTGGATTTTGCAGAAGATTTGGATTCTTTCCCAGCTAGCTGCCAGACTGTGGGAGGGCCTGCAGCTAGGAAATGTGATCCTGAGCACCAATATAACTTGAAAACCCTGTGAAATTGTTAACAGGATACAAGTACAACAGGCAAAAAAAAACGGTTACATATTATAACTATGCTTACCAGTCAACTACCGATCAGTGTTCAAAGTTATCGTACAAAAACGTGCTGTCGCAATGCCCTAATAAGTCAACAGCAAATATCACATGCCATTTCCCAGTTAACAAACATTGAGACAGTGAAGAGACCTAAAAAAAACCACCTCTACTGCTTCAGTTCTGCGAGAAAGCCTGGCAGTTCTATATTCCTGTCAGGGAGTCTGTTTGATGTTATATTCTGGGTGTATCTTCTTTTGATCAATTATAAAGAACACCATGCAGCAGTGCTGTTGAATTTGCAAGCTTAAGTTCGGAGGGAGAATGGAATTTGATGCTTGGCAGCCACAATTATCAGCAATGCACATCTTTAATTCCAAGTCAGATTTTTGTTGATCAATAACAACAGCATTTTACAGAACTTTATTTTAGAGTCACCTACAAGGCATAGGGTCTTCTGAACCATTTACTTGTAGTTGGTTCTCTTCTTTTCCCCTAACTGGGAAGAAATCTATAGATGTAAGCAAATAATGAGAGATAAAAACAAAATGAGGAGACAAAATGGGATAAATAACAATGCAAGACATTTTTTGTTCTTGGGACACTGGAAAAGTCACATTTATTGCTGATCCTGCATTGAGAAAGTGATATGAACCTTCCCCTTGAACCATCCTAATCAGAGCCATTAGGACTCCTTTGTCTATTTTAGCTAAACCAGACGTATTGGACTTGCCTATCCATTCTGCTGGTCCAGTCAACTGGCATCATCTTGAGGTTTGGCATCATCGACAAATAGTGAAATTCAAGTCTATATTCTAATATCCAAGTCATTTATATTATCAAATGCATACCAAAAAAGCAGTTGTACAAGCGTTGACCGTGGGGAAAATCGGCATCTATTATCCTACAGTCTGAGATGCAACCATTTAAGAGATGCTGCTTTCTGCCCTTAAATTAATTTTTGCCTAAGCTGTTAGTGATCCTCCTATTCCAGGAGCCAGGATTTTGTTAACCAGCCTGTTATGTGGCAGTTTGTCAAACACTTTCTTAAAATCCATATGGACAATATCCACTGCATTCCCTTCATGAATCTTCTCTGATACTTTGTCAATAAATTAGGTAAAGGCGTTCAAACTTCTCCAAGTGTCTGGACTATTGTTCCTAAAACCTTACCCACCACTGATATTAAACTGAACAGCCTGTAGTTACGAGGAATGTCCTTACAGCCTTGCTTGAATGAGGGCATCACATTTGCCACTTTCCAATCTACTGGCATCTCCCCGTATCTCTGAAGATTATGGAAAGCTCTTCCACCATCTCTATCCCCACTTCCCTCAGCAGCCTTGGATGCAAGTCACCCAGACCGAGTGACATCCATTCTAAATATAGACAGCCTTTCCAGTATACCTTGCCAATCAGTTTTCATCCCATCCATTATCTCTACCATCTTTGCTTCGATTGATATTTGTCAATGTCCTCTTCCTTAGTATACAACTATTCAAGGTAATAATTCAATGTGCAAGCATTTTTTGCACCACATCCCGACAGTCAGAAGGTTAACCAACCAAGTTAACATTAACAACGGCAGCACATACAAACCAAATTGTCATCACCTTGATCAAGAAAACCCCAAAAATCTTCCTTCACCTTCGATAATACTGCCCTCATACTATCAAAGTCTTTGAGGTCATTTATTATTGGGGTGGAGTGGATGGCAGCTGTGCAAGGAGAGCGTACATATAGTCATCCTCTGGATATCGTAATTATACGGGACTGGCTGGATGGAGCAGTAGACTTATTGAATCCCTACAGTGCGCAAGGAGGCCATTCAGCCAATCGAGTTCTCACCGACCCTCCGAAAGAGCACCCTATCCAGGAACAATCCGCCATCTTATCATATAACTCTACCTAACCGCTGGAAACTAAGGGGCTATTTAGTATGGGCAATTTACCTAACCTGAACATCTTTGGACTGTGGGAGGAAACCAGAGCACCTGGACGAAACCCATGCAGGCACAGGGATAACTTGCAAACTCCACACAAACAGTCACCCGAGGTCAGAAGCGAACCTGGGTCTCTGGGGCTGTGAGGCAGCAGTGCCACCCTCATTCTTTCCGTCATTTTATCTATGCACCCATGGGTTCAAAGTTAAACTGGATCAGCTATATCAAAATAGTGTCTACAAGAGCTGGGCAGTGGCAGAAGCTTATATCATTCTTCGTCCCGAATAGGACCCACCCCACCTCTAATGTACATGCCAGTAGAAGGCTGCTGGGTTTCCTTTTGTGTTGACTGTCATTCTAGTCTCATGCTCTCGATTTGCCAGTCATATTTTGCTCTTCACTTGCCCTCAACCTATTGTATCTGGCCTGGCTCTTGATTGAAATATTCACCTCAAACCCTCTTTTTTTGTTTCATCATATTTTCAAGCTCCACATTAACCCAGGAGCCCTGGCTTTGGTTCCTCTGGCTTTCCCTCTTGTCGCAACATACCTAGCCTATAGCTGCAAAGTTGCTTCCTTTAAAATCTCCCATAGTTCCATTAGTTTTTCTTGCCAACTATGGTTCCATTTTACCGTGGTAAGATCCCATCTCATACCACTGAAGTTTGCCCTCTTGCAATTTTGAAATTCTACTTTTCAACATTACTAATTAATCCTTACGACTTGATGATCACCCCTCCTCAAGTGTTCTCTCATGCATAACCACCTGACCCAGAAAACATGGAGAACATAATGGTCAAGGAAGTTCTCCTGAACACATTGCCCTCTCAAGGACAACTCAACTTTCCAGCACTATAATCTCTTCATTAACCAGTACTACTATCCCACCACCCTTATCTTTCTGAACACTGTATTTGTGAATATTAAGCTTCCAGTCCTCACCATTTTTCAACCGCATTTCTGTTTTTGCCACATCATATTCCCACTCAGCTATTTGTGCTTATCTTACCAACTTCATTTCCAACACTTTGTGTTAACATGCATGCATTCAAACCGTACTTTCCTCCTGGTCCTTTTCGATTCCTCAAAATTCATTCATGAGATGTGAGCATCACTGGCAAGGCCACATTTTTTACCGAACACTAATTTAATTGAATTTACAGTACAGAAGGAAGCCATTCGGCCCATCGAGTCTGCACCGGCCCTTGGAAAGAGAACCCTACCCAAGCCCACACCCCCACCCTCCCCGTAACCCCACCCAACCTTTTTTAACACTAAGGGAAATTTAGCATGGCCAATCCACCTAACCTGCATATCTTTGGACCGTGGGAGGAAACTGGAGCACCCGGAGGAAACCCACGCAGACACGGGGAGCACGTACAGTCTCCGCACAAACAGTGACTCAAGCCGGGAATCGAACCTGGGACCCTGGAGCTGTGAAGCAACTGTGCTAACCACTAATTGCCCATCTGAAGTATGTTCCCATTTAATACTTCTCTAGTACTATCCAGCAGACTCACTCCTGTATGCACTTTATTCCTCTTTTCTACTTCTACATGCTGGTACTGGCACAATATTGACATGTGAACATATATAAAATGAGGAAGAGAAAAAAGCCTAGTGGCCCAGCCAGCCAGTCCTATATAATTACGAGATCCAGCGTATGCCAATATGTAAACATGCTCCTTGTCCTGTTTCCATCCACTCCACCCCTACTCATGATAAGTCTCCAAAATAAGCGACCCCAAATATTTTGATAGTGGGAGTCTTGGTGATGGCAGTATTAGTGTCATGGGGAGATTATTGGGCTTTTTTAAAATTACAGTGATGACAATTTGGTTTGCAAGTACCGCTGCTCGTCAACATCAACCTGGTTGTTAAATTTTGGCAAGAAGTCTGACTTACAGATGTTACAATTCAGAAACATACTTATGAATTACTCCACAGTCAACTGGCCAAGACTAGATATACTTTAATTCAAAGATGTTCTTGGAAGCTATGACCAGATATGTTGAATTACACGTTGGCAATTTCCTCAGGGCTTCTTCTGCTCCATTGCCATACCTCTAGTGGTAACTCCAATTATGAATTTAAACAGAGATTTTGTCAAAGCTGGAGAAGCCCCAAGAAACTCGTCACTCAGTGCCCCTCATTCCCAAACAGCAATGTACAAATAAAGCACACAATGTTTCAAGATGGATATCAGAAGTGGTTTCTGTTGGCTGAAAGGAACACTTTGCAGACACACCAGTGGAAGTAAGCAATCAATATTATATTGCTTTTCAAGCCTCCAGCCAAATATTAGTCCAGTCTAACATTAGTAATATTTTCCACATTGATTATTCATATTTAAATACTCTAACTATCAATTGTAACTCAACAATTCGACAATTGCTGAATGCAGCCCTAATTTTTATTTCCAAAGTTTTATGGTTTACCTTCAAGGACCTCGAAGTATTTTAAGAAGTAAACGTCCACCTTTTCCAACTTTACTGCACAGCAAAAGAAAGTAGTTCTTTTTTGGGGAGGCTAAGATGTATGACTGGCTAATTGACAAAAACCACAAGGATCCAAACAAATAATTACAACAGTGTTTGGATTTCCTCCAGCATGCTCTGATCGCATTGTGTAAAAAACAATTATGAAATTCAGCAGAGTAAGTTACAAACGTATTTACATAAATAATAAGTTTTCACCCTGCAGTACCCTGCGCATACTAAACAATTCCAACAAAAAGTAATAAGAGCACATCTGTTGAAACTAAGCAAGGACGGCAAATACTGAACCTTTATCATGGCTGGCAACGCTGGCTCTTGACAACCCAACTCCCTCATTAAGATCTTTTCATGGTCTCGCCTTCGTTATCTCAGAAACCAATCCGGAAAGCATCAAGAACTTTGTTTGTCCTGCTATGTGGAGCATTTCAGAGTGTGGGAGGGAGCCATAGGAAGTAGTGGATATTGGTGTCAGAGCTGACCAAATACGAGGAAGCATAATTTGTATTTGGTCAATAAATCACCCCTCATTTTTGTGAGCATTTTATAATTGGTTTGTACACAATGTGGTCAGAGCATGCTAGAGGAAATCAGAACATTGGTGTAGTTATTTGTTTGGAACCTGTCATTTTAATATTTTTCAAAAACAAATAAAGGACAAGTGGTTCTGTAATGGTTCCTCAATATTGGCTGGTGTCTACATCAATCACACGATGTCTCTGAACCAAATCAAACTTTAGTTCTCCCTAAATATCAATGTTTTTCCAAAACATTTGTTGGAGGATTTTTACAATATTTTCTCACAAAACTGAGGGGTGATTTATTTGTGAAACACGAGGAAGCATAATTTGTATTTGGTCAGCTCTGGCAGCATTATCCATCTCTTCCTATGGCTCCTTCCTCCGCTCTGAAATGCTCCATGTGGCAGGGCAAACACAGATAAGAGAATGTTTCGGAGATAACGAAGTGAAACAATGAAAGGATCTGAATGAGAGAGTTGGGTCCTTAAGAGCCAGCGTTGGTGCAGATGATGAGTTAGTGGGACTTGATGTGGGTTAGAGAATAGAGAGTACAATTCCAATATTACCAATGATTTTTACCAATCCATGATTTTCCCAAAAGTATACCAGACAGAATTATAGCTCTGTAACAATGGCTTAAAGGAGCCTAGCAATGAAAATAAGCTTTTAAAGCTAACTTGCCCATAAATCTGACTATTCACACAGAAAATGAAAATATTCTATTTGCTACCAATAAAATTCAACTCTTATGACAGGTAGCTAGCAGGCAATATTTGTACATATTTTCTGCTTGGAAAGGTAAGAGTTTCATCAAATTCTTGGAGACATATGTGCTGTAACAATAGTGTTTTGTGTATCAGAAAAATTACTGTTCCTCCCGCCGGGAAACATGTTTAGATATCTGCAGGTAAAGGCATTTGCTAGACGGCAGGTGGAGGGATTCCCTGCGCTCCCCGCGAAGGGGGTGAGTGACAGGGTGCTCTCGGGGGTCTGGGTCGGGGAGGGGAAGATATCCGATATCTACAAGCTTATGCAGGAGAAGTAAGAGGCATCAGTAGAGGAGCTGAAAACGAAGTGGGAGGGGGAACTGGGGGAACAGATCGAAGACGGGACATGGGCTGATGCCCTGGAGAGGGTAAATTCTTCCTCCTCGTGTGCGCGGCTTAGCCTCATCCAATTCAAGGTGCTGCATAGGGCCCACATGACTGGGACGAGGATGAGTAGGTTCTTTGGGGGTGACGATAGGTGTGCCAGGTGCTCGGGGAGTCCAGCGAACCATGCCCATATGTTCTGGGCATGCCCGGCATTGGAGGAGTTCTGGAAGGGGGTGGCGAGGACGGTGTCAAGGGTGGTGGGATCCAGGGTCAAGCCAGGATGGGGACTCGCGATCTTTGGGGTTGGGGTAGAGCCGGGAGTGCAGGAGGCGAAAGAGGCCGGTGTGCTGGCCTTTGCGTCCCTAGTAGCCCGGCGAAGGATTTTGCTACAGTGGAAGGACGCGAGGCCCCCAAGCGTGGAGACCTGGATCAATGACATGGCGGGCTTCATTAAGCTTGAGAAGGTTAAATTCGCCCTGAGAGGATCGGTGCAAGGGTTCTTTAAACGGTGGCAACCTTTCCTCGACTTTCTGGCTCAACGATAGGGTACTGGGACAGTAGCAGCAGCAACCCGGGGGGGGGGGGGGTGGGGGGGGGACGTTGATTATGTTAGCTTATTTTATTTAAATTTGATTTATCTAATTTTAATTTATGGTTAAGTTCTCTTGTTTGGGGGGGGGGTGGGGGAATGTGATACATGTGATGTTACGGTATGGGGGGAATTGTGGGTGTTATGGGGCTGTTAGTTGCATATTACTGCTTTTTGCTATACTTTTTGTTATATTTTCTGTAAAAAATTCCAATAAAAATTATTTTTAAAAAAAAGAAAAATTACTGTTCGAAAACAACTTCCTCTGGAATTAATAACGATTTCCTCTTTCTGCCTGCTGACAATATGTTCCACATTTTAGCACCCTCTTAGTAAAAACGTAAAAGATGCCGTCCTAATTATCGGCAACTGTTGTATTAGAACAGTACAGCACAGAACAGGCCCTTCGGCCCTCGATGTTGTGCCGAGCATTGTCCGAAACTAAGATTAAGCTATCCCACTCCGTCATTCTGGTCAGCTCCATGTGCCTATCCAATAGCCGCTTGAATGTTCCTAAAGTGTCCAACTCCACTATCACAGCAGGCAGTCCATTCCACACCCTAACCACTCTCTCAGTAAAGAACCTATCTCGGATATCCCTCCTATATCTCCCACCTTGAGCCTTATAGTTATGCCCCCTTGTAACAGCTACATCCACCCGAGGAAATAGTCTCTGAACATCCACTCTATCTATCCCCATCATCTTATAAACCTCTATTAAGTCACCTCTCATCCTCCTCCACTCCAAAGAGAAAAGCCCTAGCTCCCTCAACCTTTCTTCATAAGACATATCCTGCAAACCAGGCAGCATCCTGGTAAATTTCCTTTGCACCCTTTCCAATGCTTCCACATCCTTCCTATAGTGAGGTGACCAGAACTGCACACAATACTCCAAATGTGGTCTCACCAGGGTCATGTACAGTTGCAGCATAACCCCCAAGGGCAACCTTCAGAGATCTGTGGACATGAACCCCAAGATCTCTCTGTTCCTCAGAACCCTGCCGTTGACCCTGTAATCTGCATTCAAATTTTTTCTACCAAAATGAATCACTTCGCGCTTATTGTTCTTCATGGTGTTTTCATTAATGGAAAAAAATAGCCATTTTCCCCCACTTGGACTAATTACAAAAAGCTTGTACATCTCTAATTTTTCTTACATAAATGAATACTAAATAATGCTTTGCAAAGAAAAAAAAGATGTAAATACCTAGCAGGAAATTAAAGACTTTTTTTGAGGGAGTTAAGAGCTTGCATTGTCTAAGCGATGGGTCTGTGAGGAAAACAATGAAAGTAGTGAGACAGGTAACACAGCAGATAGCTGTTCCAGTTTGCAGGAACATCATGTTTAAAAGATTGGGTGCCTATGAAGAAATCAAGAGGTGTGATAAACCATCTTTGGAGAAGCAGAGAGGGATGAGGAAGGTGTGGAAAACCAGGTGGCTGAGGGATATGAAGCAGTGAAAGTGGATCTTGAAACAGATGAGGCAGAGGACATAAATGGTGATAAATTCCACACAAGATAGAGCTGCAATCTCAGCATTAGTCTGCAGAAAACAACAGTTTATGCAGGACTTGAATGTCATATTAAAGTTAAAGCTTTCAGTGGAAGACAATCCCACGCATTTGTTTGACAGTACAAGAGTAGCATATAATGAATAGGAAGGGAGGAGACCCAGGAGCTTTGGCAGACAGAAGATGATTGAACGCAGGAAACACTGGAGATGTTATCATTGCAATAACAGCTCATGTTCCAGAGGAACATATTGCTCAGGTGAAATAAAAGGCACCAGTTTAGCATCACACCACAATTTTAAAATCACCAAAACAGCCTTCAAAAGCTGCAGTCAACATCTTCAAAACAAAATTTTACAAAAGGAAGCTTCATTGCAATCCATTCTTTAATTTAGTATAACAATAAACCTACCTCCTGGGATAGCTCCTGTGCATTGGCATTCACAGGGTATGGTGGACTCATCTTGTGCATATGAATGGCTACTGTATTGTGAATGCTGAAAGCATTTTGGAAATCCTGGTTCTGAACCAGCTGCAAAATGAGTGCCACATCATCCTGACTCTGAGTGTCAACCAGGCTGTGCTGTATTTGTTTTAGAGAAGACAGCAGCTCATCTAATTCTAGAGTTGAGAAAATAAAAGCCACGTCAGTAGAATCATCCAAAATAGCATATCACAGGTCAAATTAATGGCTGATGAGAACGAATGACTAAACCATATAGATTGGGAATGTCTTAGTTTTAATCCTGAGTTAATACATTCATCGATTTCAGATGCAGGGACACTGTGCAAGGGAACCACAATTGGCCTCAGGAGCCCTGTATGATGGAGATTAATGAGAAGGAGCAACTGAAGAAAATCAGTTCGGGTTTTGTAAGAAGACGATGAAGTAACATTTGGGTTCAGCTGTGATGTACTCCCCCAGAGCTGAATAGCCAACTGAAACTCACAATCAACGCCTTTCAGGACTCATCCTCAATTGAGAGAGACAATTGAGTTGGCAGCATGAAAACTGTACTCCCAATAAGAGAAGAATCCTAGCTTCAAAAAAGATGGCTTTGTAATGCTTACACCTTGTCGAGCAATATAATCATGTACTGGTTTTATCAACCATGGTTCATATTAATTGCTAACTTAAAAAAATCAATTTCATTTGTGCCTAAACTATTTATAGGGCCTGAAAAGGGCAGTTCCTGGCACTGAACAATGCAGCTCTGCTCTGCAATTGTTGCATCCACGCTGGATCAGTGTGCATCTCTTTGGGACAAATGGGTGGTGGATTCTGTGCTCAGAATTGTTGAATGCCAGTGTTTGGGAATGGAATGCTCTTCCACTTCACATATCTAGTCAACATCAAGCACTACCAACACATGCATAACAATGTTGACAAGGCAGTATGAAGTTCCCTTTGCTCTGCTTCAATAAGGCATCTTCACCAAAAGGATTTAAAAAAAAGAAAACCCCAGGTGCAATTTTTCTACTTTCCACACCAGTCAGTCATTGATTGTGCCTCCTCTGACTGAGATTTTAAAAAAAATCTCATTGAGTTTTAATTATGGGAAACTTTGCACTGAAGAGCTCCATCTATTTACACCTCAGTTCAGAATGGCCAAATTAATTTCACATAACAGGCTGTATGCTAGCAGACAGGGATTTCCATTCCAGCAAGATGGGTGGAATTTGAACCCACACCAACAATTTGTGGCTTACTTAGCACTGTGAACATAGAAGGATGCCCCAAGCTGTCTGATAGATAAAAAAGGATGACGGAAGCAAGAAAAGATTAAGAGGGATGACCAAAAGCTTGGTGGAAGGGAAAGGTTTTTAAAAGACCATGTTGTAGCAGGAGTTGATGCAGAGGGTTCAGTAGCAGAGGGGTTGAGAGAGAATTCCAGAGCATGGGGTAAAAGTAAGCAAAAACAGTTGGCAATAGTTTAACAAAAGGAGGTGAGGAGTACAAGAAACTGCAGCCAGAGCAATGGATGTATGGGAATATCGGGAGGATTTCACAGGGATGGATTTATAGCCTCAGACAATTATTTTAAATTCAAGGCGTGGGAGGCCAGGAGCTGACAGGTTGATAAGGATAGGGGGAAATCGGTGAGTGAAACTTAATGCAGGTAAGGATTCAAGCATAACCTGGGGCAACACGGCGGCTAGCACTGCTGCCTCAGAGCGCCAGGAACCCAGGTCCAATTCTGACCGTGGGTGACTGTCTGTGGGGAGTTTGTATGTTCTCTCCGTGTCTGCGTGGGTTTCCTTCAGGTGCGTCAGTTTCCTCCCACAGTCCAAAGATGTGCAGGTTTGGTGAATTGGCCATGCTAATATTTCCCAAAGATTAGGTGGGGTTATGGGGATAGGGGCGGGGACTTGGGTCCAGGTAGGGTGCTCTATCGGAGCAAGGGCCGGTGCAGACCTGATGGGCCAAATGGCCTCCCTCTGCACTGTAGGGATTCTATGATTTCTAAATTAGAGTTTTGCGCAGGCAAAGAATGGGAGACGACCTTATTGGGACATATAGAATTCTCAGGGGGCTTGACAGGTTAGATGCTGAGTTGTTGTTTCTCCTTGCGGGAGATTCTCAGACCAGAGGGCATAATCCCAAAGTAAGGGGTCACCAATTAAGACAGTAATGAGGAGGATTTTTTTCTCTCAGAGGGTAGTAATCTGTGGAATTCTTTATCGCAGGGAGCTGTGGAGGCTGGGCTGTGAAGTATGTTCAGTGTTGAGATCGGCAGATTTTTAATCAGTAAGGAAATGAGGGCGAGGCAGGAAAGCGGAGTTGAGAATGATCATATATCAGTCATTATCTCATAGAATGGCAGAGCAGACTCCATGGAGCAAGTGGCTTACTTCTGCTCCAATGTTTTATGGTCTCAGGAGAGTAATGAAGTAAATGAGTCTGGAGGTGCTGAGGGACGTATGAGGTTACTGGTGGATACACTATAATGGGGACAGAGATAGGCCAAGTTAGAGGTGAAAGTAGCTGGAGAGAGGACATGCACAGAAATTTAGCTTGGAGTCTCACAATTGCCAAGATTGTGAATGGTCTGGTTCAGCCTGTGATGGTGACCCGAGAAGGAAATGGGAGTCAGGGGCCCATAGTTATTGGCTTTCTCAATGGAGGAATGACATACAAGCAGTTTGACAACAGAATGGATCTGGGTGTGGTAATGGAAAGGTTAGGGTTAGTTGTCATCAGTACATCTGCAGAACAGATCCCATGGTTCCAGGATGATGCCACAACTAAAAGAAATAGCGGGCCATGGAGAAATCATTGGAGGATTCAGGTGGTGACGGTGCAGGGGTGGGGAGAAACACTATTGATCGAAATCCTGTGATGGTAATCAATTAGCTTGAGGAGAATGGAACCAAGCAAATAATATCTCATATAGCTGGAAGAGAATGGATGATGTGGTAGATCATGTCACAGACTGCAAAGAGATCAAGGAGTGAATCAGAGAGATCAAGGAGGGAATCACCTAGGTCATGATTAGAATGTTAAAATGTAAACAATGTTGGTCTACATACACTTTACTCATCTATTTTTGCTCATTCTTGTGAAGAACTTGATTATTGGGTAGTACATTACTGTTTCACGTCTGACATCCTCACAAGCCGGACTGAAGCAATTCAAACCATGATATGCAGGGAAAAGGGGCTTGGGGCTGAGAGGCAACGTGTTTGAGGACTTGAGAGAAGAGGGGATTGGAGATGAAGAGGGGATTGGAGATGACGAGGGGTTGAGGGTATTTCTTTTTTGAGGAGGATATCAAAGGTGAAACAGTAATGTACACAATAATCAGCATATATAAGAAAATAACATATACATCAGAGTAATAGTATACACTAACACTGCAAAACTAGTTTCCATATTTAAATTCCAAATCTACATCTGTCGTAAAACTTTCACTATCTTTCCTAAGTCTTTGAAAAACGGAAGAAAAATCTTTTTGGTTCCTGTTCAGTAATATTTTTATAAATTTAGAATACCCAATTCATTTTTTCCAATTAAGAGGCAATTTAGCGCGGCCAATCGACGTAGCCTGCACATCTTTGGGTTGTGGGGGCGAAACCCACGCAAACACGGGGAGAATGTGCAAACTCCACACGGACAGTAACCCAGGGCCGGGATCGAACCTGGGACCTCGACACCGTAAGGGAGCAGTACTAACCATTGTGCTATTGTTCTGCCCTCTGTTCAATAATATTTAACATGATAAAAAGCACAATTTTAATGACATAAGCTATTAAAAATACGGTTGAAATTATGATTGTTCCATCAGTCGTCAGAAATCAAACAGCGTGAAAGGAACTTCAAAAATCAGACAAGACATATGCTATCATAGAAACCCTACAGTGCAGAAGGGCCATCAAGTCTGCACCAACCCTCCGAAAGAGTACCCTAACCTAAGACACCTTCCCCCCCGTCCCGCCCAACCCAAAACCATTACCTGGACACCAAGGGCAATTTAGCATGGAGAATCACCTAAACTGCACATTTTTGGACTGTAGAAAATCGGAACACCCGGAGGAAACCCATGCAGACACGGGGAGAATATGCAAACCCCACACAGTTACTCGAGGCAGGATTTGAACCCGGGTCCTTCGTGCTGTGAGGCACTAGTGCTAACCACTGTGCCACCAATATTATTTCAACAGTTTATGCCAACTTTCGATCTTGGGGAAATATGTTCAGAATTTTAAAAAGATTCAGAGATCCCCTTCGGAGGTCAGTGACAAAAGGACCTGGATTCAAAATGAACTTGCAAGGCATTGTGGGAAAGGTTAGAAAGAAAAAAAAGTTATTAGGGCATGCAATGTTTTCCACAAACACGTACTGAAGTTGAGTTAATGATATTTAAGAGGGAATTTGATAAACATTCAAGTATTACAGAAACGGGATGCGAATAGTTAGAAGCCATCCAGTAGCTCGTAACAGCATAATCATGAGCCAGATTGCCTTCTGTTGCAGTTTTATGATTCCTGTCAACAGGTCCAAAGATGTGCGGGTTAGGTGGATTCGCCATGCTAAATTGCCCATAGGTGTCCAAAATTACCCTTAGTGTTGGGTGGGGTTACTGGGTTATGGGGATAGGGTGGGTGTGGATCTTGGGGAGGGTGCTCTTTCCAAGAGCCGGTGCAGACTCGATGGGCCGAATGGCCTCCCTCTGCACTGTAAATTCTATGATCGAAATACACAGCTTTGCAATAAAAAGGAAAATTCAGCACTTCTGTCAAAATTTAATTGCATTTCTTTCCTGCAAATTATATGTTTTTGCACCTGGTTACCATTGACCTTTAGCTATTGCACGTGATGTGAAATAAACACAATGGTCTACTTTTCAGGTCAAGATGCAAGACAAATTTGGAAACATTTCAAATTTTCCGTACGTTACTGCCGTGCAATGACTCAAAATATTGTAAAATGATACTTCAATCATTCATATTTGTGAATAACTGTTCGCCACACAAGAAAGTAATGGCAAGTATATACTATATCTAGGCAAAGCACATTCTTCTTTACCAAAATAATATTTCATTACAAATACTGTTAATTTATTCAGCAGCCAAGGAAATTACTTCTTCGCACATTTTGTCCACATACTTACCTAGAACTTTAACTGTGTTGCTGGGTCCTTCTAAAATGTCTTCAAATGTAGGGTTATCAATGCCCACCTTTGGCTGAACCTGCGCAAGCTTCTTCAGTCGAATGGAAGAATTAAGGTCAAACTCCTGCTTCTTTCCCTCTTCTTCTCGTCTACGACGCATATCATCCTGTTGCTGCCGAATTCTCTCTAATTGAGCGCTTCGACGAATCGGCATGGTTCGTGAACCCAAGTCATCAGGACAATCCACTGCCATTTCTCGGTGTCTTGGTGGCTCATCGTGAGATGAAAGGTCAATGTTCTTGGCCTCATTATCTGACCCCTCTGCAACATGTCCATTCATGTGTGAGGTAGTCATGATTCCAAATGAAACTGTTCCACTTATCTTACTAATATCTGCAACTATTAGGTAAAAGTTGGTTTGGTTTCCGAAAATCCATGTTAATGATGGAGGTACTTGTAAAATTCACATGGCTGTGCATTTAAACTTCATAAATCTGCTTCAAAAGAAAAAGAGAGAATTGTTCATTAGAGAAAAAAAAAATGAGTTTCATCCACTGGAAAATAATCACTGAAATCCAAATACACCACAACCTATTCTTGGCATTTATTTTATTCATCAAGTATTCTCACCATGTTTAGGTTGGGCAGACACAAATCCTTAACCCTCTACGCTGAACTGCTGAACATGAATGTAAACTCCTCAGGCTGCTCAGTGCAACAAATATTTGAAGTTATTTAATTCTTAATTTTTGTCCCTTTGGTGCCCCGAGGCCGTGTGACATCTGCAAGAAATTAATCAGTTCACCAGCTTCCGTCATGGTCACTAGAACAAGCCATCTAGATAAAATTCAGCTTGAGAAAAAAAAGACTTCCCACAGAGATCAGAAAATTCAGGTGTCTAAAAGATACATGGCCCACACTTCCGATTGCAGTGATGCGGAGCTAAGCCGCACGTTCGGTAGCTCCTGCTATTTTTGGACTTTCGGGCTCTTTCAAGAGCCCGCAGCGGTGCTGGTTGGACTTTTCCCCTGGTGGGAACACATCCACTGTGCTCATCTGCCGGTGGAAGGAGCAGGGCGGTCAAAAAATCGGCTTTGGAGCAGAGAAAGGTGCGAGGCAGGAAAAACAAGATGGCAGCGGGCGGGGAACCGGCAGCGTGGCAGCAGTGGGCTGCTCCATCGTTGCTTCAGAGAGCTGAAAGCTGAGATCCTGGAGCCGTTTAAGGCCTCGCTGGACAAGCTCATGGCGACTCAGGCGGCTCAGGTTGCGGAGATCCGGGAGCTACAGCAAAAGGCCTGAGAGCGAGGAGGAACTCCTGGGCCTGGCAGTAAAGGTGGCGTCACACGAGGCACTTCACAAGAAATGGCTGGCAAGGATGGAGGAGATGGAGAACCGCTCCAGTCGGAAGAACCTGCGGATTTTGGGCCTCCCGGAGGGGCTGGAAGGTTCGGATTTGGGGGCCTACGTGGTTGTGATGCTGAATTCGTTAATGGGCGCGGGGTCGTTCCAAGGACCCTTGGAGCTGGAGGGGCCCATCGAGTCTTGTTGAGGAAGCCCAGGCCGAATGAGCCACCTGGGGCGGTGCTGGTCCGTTTTCACCGCTTTATTGACCGTGAGTGTGTGCTGAGATGGGCGAGGAAAGAAAGGAGCAGCAAGTGGGAGAATGCAGAGATCAGGATCCATCAGGACTGGAGCGCGGAGGTGGCGAAGAGAAGGGCTGGTTTCAATCGGGCGAAGGGAGTGCTTCACAGGAAGGGGGTGAAGTTCGGCCTGTTACAGCCGGCTCGCCTCTGGGTCACTTACAAGGACCGCCAGCTCTACTTTGGCTCTCCGGTGGAGGCCTGGGTCTTTGTCCAGGCAGAGAAGTTGGACTCGAACTGAGGACTGGGGGGCTGGGGAATGATGTACATAGTCCGGAGGCTCTGTCCTCCTTGGTATCCTTTCATTTTTATTGGCTGTGTTTGATGTTGCCTTTTCGCTGTTCAGCTTTTTCGCTTTTTGGGGCTGTTATTTATTTATCGGGGTGCTTTTTAGTTTTTCTGGTGGAGGGTTGGGGAGCTGTACGCGGTCCCGCTGGGTCAGGTGCCCGTCTTTTTCCCGCGTGTCGGGGGGGGCGGGGTTTGGGATGGAAGCGCGGGCTTTCTTCCCGTGCTGGAGGAGGAGGGGGCGGGGCTGGCACTGGGGGGGGGGGGGGGGGGGGGATTGGTGGTTGTGTTGCATTGGGGGGGGGGGCGTCAGGATGGCGGGAGCCGCCGGGGTCATCAGGAGTTGGCTGACTTACGGAAGTAGAATGGTGGGGGTTTCGCAGCTGGGGGGGACGGAGAAAGTAGGGGGGGGGGGGGGGGGGGAGGAGTGTAACCGGGTTGCTGCTGCAGGGGCTGTAGGGAAACGGCTGAACGGCTGGTGAGGGGGGAGGGGGCCTGGGGGGTTCTCTGGGCATGTGGTGAGCCGAGGGAGAGCTATGGCTGACCGGCGCAGAGGGAGGGGGAAGACCCCCCAGATTCGACTGATCACATGGAACGTGAGGGGGCTGAATGGACTGGTGAAGCGGTCCCGGGTCTTGGCACACCTGAAGGGGCTGGGAGCGGACGTAGCTATGCTCCAGGAGACGCACCTTAAGGTGGCGGATCAGGTGAGGCTGAGATGAGGCTGGGTGGGGCAGGTGTTTCACTCGGGGCTTGATGCGAACAATCGAGGGGTGGCGATCTTAGTTGGCAAGAGCTTGTCGTTTGTTGCGTCGAATGTGGTGGCGGACAGTGCAGGTAGATACGTAATGGTGAGTGGTAGGCTTCAGGGGGAGCGGGTGGTTCTGGTCAATGTGTATGCCCCCAACTGGGACGATGCGGGCTTTATGCGGCGAATGTTGAGCCGGATCCCGGACCTGGAGATGGGGGGGTTTGATCTTGGGAGGGGATGTTAATACGGTGTTGGATCCAACTCTGGATCGTTCGAAGTCTAGGACGGGTAAGAGGCCGGCGGCGGCCTCGGTACTGAGGGGGTTCATGGATCAGATGGGAGGGGTAGACCCTTGGAGGTTTTTGAAGCCGGGGGGGTAGTGAGTTCTCCTTTTTCTCCCATGTCCACAAGGCTTATTCCCGGATTGACTTTTTTGTTCTCAGCAGGGCGCTAATCCCGAGAGTGGTGGGGGCGGAGTATTCAGCGATAGCCATATCTGACCATGCTCCGCATTTGGTGGACCTGGAGCTGGGTGAGGGGAAGGAACAGCGCCCGCTGTGGAGGTTAGATGTGGGGCTTCTGACAGAGGAGGAAGTATGTGGGCGGGTCCGTAGGGGTATAGAGGGGTATTTGGAAGCCAACGATAACGGGGAGGTGCAAGTTGGGGTGGTTTGGGAAGCGTTGAAGGCAGTGGTTAGAGGGGAGCTGATATCCATTTGGGCATACAGGGAGAGGGGGGAGAGGGTTGAGAGGGAGAGGCTGGTGGAAGAAATGGTAAGGGTGGACAGGAGGTAAGCGGATGTCCCGGAGGAGGGGCTTTTAAGGAAGCGTCGCAGTCTCCAAGCGGAGTTTGATATACTGACCACCCGGAAGGCGGAGGCGCAATGGAGGAGGGCGCAGGGGGCGGTATACGAGTATGGGGAGAAGGCAAGTCGGATGGTGGCCCACCAGTTCCGGAAGCGGGAGGCAGCGAGAGAGATAGGGGGAGTCACAGATGCAGGAGGGAACTTGGTGCAGGGTGGCAGGGACATTAATGGGGTGTTCAGATCCTTTTATGAGGGGCTGTACCGGGCGGTGCCCCCTAGAAAGGTGGGCGGGATGGACCGCTTTCTGGATAGGCTGGAGTTCCCAAGAGTAGAGGATGAGCAGGTGGAGGGTCTGGGGGCCCCAATTGAGTTGGAGGAGCTGATGGAGGCGCTGGGGAGCATGCAGACAGGTAAAGCACCGGGACCCGACGGGTTCCCGGTGGAGTTTTACAAGAAGTTTTCAGATCTGCTGGGCTCGCTGCTTGTGAGGACCCTGAATGAGGCGAGGGAAGAGGGGGCTCTGCCCCGATGATGTCTAGAGCAATAATTTCATTGATCCTGAAGCGGGATAAGGACCCCCTCCAGTGTGGGTCTTATAGGCCGATTTCGCTCCTCAACGTGGATGGAAAGTTGCTGGGAAGGTACTGTCCAGAAGGGTGGAAGATGTGGTCCCGATGGTTATCCATGAGGACCAAACGGGGTTTGTGAAGGGGAGGCAGCTGAATGTCAATGTACGGCGGCTTCTTAATGTTATGATGATGGCGTCGGCGGCTGGGGAGGCGGAAATAGTATCATCGATGGATGCGGAGAAAGCTTTTGACAGGGTGGAGTGGAGCTACCTGTGGGAAGTGCTGAGGTGGTTCGGGTTTGGTGAGGGATTCATCTGCTGGGTGAGGTGGCTGCACAGCTCCCCGGTGGGCAGTGTGGTGACGAATGGGAGGAGGTCGGAGGACTTTCGGCTTCCCCTGCTCTTCTCGTTAGCGATTGAGCCCTTGGCCATGGCGCTGAGGGATTCGAAAAACTGGAGGGGGATTGTGCGGGTGGGGGAGGAGCACCGTTTGTCGTTGTACGCAGATGATTTACTGTTATACATCGCGGATCCGGCGGGGGACTTTTCGGGCTACAAGCTCAACGTGGGGAAGAGTGAGCTGTTTGTGCTGCACCTGGGGGACCAGGAGAGGGAGATAGGAGAGCTCCTGTTGAAGAGGGCGAAGAGGAGCTTTGGATATCTTGGGGTCCAAATAGCTAGGAGCTGGGGGGCCCTGCATAGGCTAAACTTTTCGAGGCTGGTGGAACAGGTGGAGGAGTAGTTCAGGAGGTGGGACGCGCTGCCACTCTCTTTGGCGGGTAGGGTCCAGTCGGTTAAGATGACGGTGCTCCCGAGGTTTTTGTTTCTTTTCTAGTGCCTCCCCATATTGATTCCGAAGGTCTTTTTCAAGAGGGTGAATAAGAGTATTCTGGGGTTCGTGTGGGCGCGGAAGACCCCGAGAGTGAGGAGGGTATTCCTGGAGCGAAGAAGGGAGGCAGGCGGTTTGGCGCTGCCCAACCTGTGCGGGTATTACTGGGTTGCGAATGTGGCAATGATTCGCAGGAGGGTGATGGAGGGGGAGGGTGCCGCATGGAAGCGGTTGGAGGTGGCGTCCTGTGTGGGTACGAGTTTGGAGGCATTGGTGATGGCCCCGCTTCCACTCCCCCAGGCAAGATATTCCACGAGTCCGGTAGTGGTTGCGTCCCTCAAAATTTGGGGGCAGTGGTGGCGGCACAGGGGGGAGGTGAAGGCCTCAGTTTGGACCCCGATACGGGGCAATCTCCGGTTTGCACCAGGGAGAATGGATGGTGGGTTTTTGAGTTGGCATAGGGCAGGCATCAGGCGGATGGGGGACCTTTTCCTCGACGGGACGTTTGCGACTTTAGAGGAGTTGGAGGGGAAGTGGGGCCTCCCCCCGGGAATGCTTTCAAGTACATGCAGATTAGGGCGTAAGTTAAGCGGCAGGTGGCGGAGTTCCCGCTGCTGCCGCTAGGGGGGTGCAGGATAGGGTGCTCTCGGCGACGTGGGTCGGTGAGGGGAGGATCTCGGCGATTTATCAGATGATGCAGGAAGAGGAAGAGGCCTCGGTGGAGGAGCTGAAAGCGAAGTGGGAGGAGGAGCTGGGGGAAGAGATTGACGATGGGGTGTGGGCGGATGCCCTGGACAGGGTGAACTCTTCCTCTTCTTGCGCACGGCTCAGCTTAATTCAGCTGAAGGTGCTGCATAGGGCGCACATGACTGGGGCCAGGATGAGCCGGTTCTTTTGGGGGGGGGGGGGGGGGGCGGCGAACCACACCCACATGTTTTGGGCATGTCCGGCGTTGGAGGGGTTTTGGAAGGGGGTGGCGGGGACTTTGTCCAGGGTGGTCGGTTCCAGGGTGGAGCCGGGCTGGGGGCTTGCGATCTTTGGGGTAGCATCGGAGCCGGCAGTGCAGGAGGCGAGAGAGGCCGGTACCCTGGCCTTTGCGTCTCTAGTAGCCCGGTGTAGGATTCTCTTACAGTGGAGGGACACGAAGCCTCCGAGCCCGGAGGCCTGGATCAATGACATGGCCGGGTTCATCAGGCTGGAAAAGGTTAAGTTTGCCCTGAGGGGGTCGGTACAAGGGTTCTTCCGGCGATGGCAGCCTTTTCTCGATTTCCTGGCGGAGGGTTAGAGGGTGGTCAGTCTCAGCAGCAACCCGGGGGGGTAAGGGAGGGTGGGTTCGGGGCTTGTTAAGGGGGTTTGTTTTACGACGGTGTGTTTGCTATTTTCTTCTTTCTTCTATTGTTATTAGTTATTAATTTATTACTTTGTATTGGGGGGGGGGATTTCTTTTACTGTTTCTGTTTAGTTTTACACCTTGTTTACTTTAACTGTTGGGAGAAAACTTGTTGTTGAAACACTTGAATTAAAATTATTTAAAAAAAGATACATGGCCCACTGTACAATTTTATACTTTGTACACAGATGGCTCAAACTGATCTGGTTTTACATAAAATAGCCATTTAAGGTGCTTACCGGGTGACGTTATTACCAGTTGAGATTTTCTGGGACTAAGTCCCTCATGGGAATTTTATGCAGGATATGTCCACACTCAGATCACGGATTACCAAGGACTGGAAATTCTGTTTCAGCTGTTAAGTGCCGGCTGAAACAGAGAATTCCCAGGCGTTTCGCGATGCCAAAATCGGCAGCGAATGCTCACAGATTCCAGACTGGTGAAGGGCTGGCAGCCGCGCTGGGTGAAACTCCCAGCTCCCGTGCCAAAAACGGCCGGAGAATGGCCGGGTCCCTGTTTGCGTATGCGTAGGGCGATAACCTGCAGCGGTCACACTGTACAACATAGCGCCAGCCATGCGCGGACCCATACCAGTACCCCCAGTCCTCTCGAGCTCCAGCCAGCCCCCCCCCTCCGCCCCGGGCCAGCGGCATGGATACCAGCCGAGTGTGGTGGAGCTGCACCCAGTCCGCAGTCGCCACGCCGGGATCCCAGATGCTCAGACCACACGTCAACCCCGAGGCCGGGAAGCTGTCCCATCGGGGAGGGCCTTCTGATGAAGCACCAATGACGTTTCAATGGCGTGTAGCACACAGCGCGATTACATCATTTGGGAGGGGAGGGGGGGGGGGGGGGGGGGGGAGGGGGGGGGGGGGGGGGGGCACACGGAGACTCAAAAACTGGCGTCAAACTGCTGCTGCCCCCGAATAGGGCGTCGGAAGGGATTCCCCGCCCAATCGCCGATTACGATATCGGCGTCGGGCAACAGATAATCCCGCCCCATGTGTCTGAAAGCAAGCGAACAAGAGTAAGTGATAACGATCTTAAAGATAAGATGGTCCACGTCCAAAAAAGCAATTTGTGGCTTCCAGTCTACAAACACAAAGAAATTTGGGGAGGGAAAGAATGCAAGGGAAGGAAACTGAAAAATTGTTCAAAAGACACACTTTGAGAAATGGATAGATACCTATGGAAAAAATTACTGTGAGGATATCCAATGAAAATTAAACTTCCTGAAAGAACAATAAAGAAATGCAAAAAAACGCACGTCATAAAATAAACATATTCATAAACAACTTGACATTTAAACATAACCCAATTCATTTATAACTTTCAAATATGAGCAGTGCATTTGTCGCATCAGATTTCAGCTGCATGGTACCCACTTTTTCCAAATGCTGCCATTTTCAGTCACAACTCAATCTACTTTACCTCAGCAGCCAACAGTCATGTGGAATAAAACTGCCAGCTCACACCTACATTACCAGAATGTCAGACTGAGTGCCAACAAGACATGGCAATGATCTACCAACAGGGCAAAGGTGAAAGTCAGAGCTAAAATGTGGTGATCACAAGTTAACTAGATGCAATACAACTGAGCAAACACTAGAGGGGGCACGGGAGAGCCATATAAATAGACGGGGACAGGAAGTGAGGACACACTTCACTAAGGGCAGAACTTGGAGCAACACAGATACAAGACACACGCCAGCTAGGAACACTGAAGGTCACCTTAGGAAACAGCTCTGAAGAGTGAACGAACTCATAATAAAGCATCTTCTCCACATTTGAGACTACGAGCTTTATTAAGACACGAGTAACAACACATGGTACCCAGGAGTGGCTTCAGACGCTTACTACAGGACAACTCAGTGGCAGATACAGAAAGCTCAAATGGCATGGAAATCTCCTACTGGACATTTGACTTGGGAAGACATCGCTAATTCGAGGATGTGGATTGGATACCCAGCGCAGCTAGACCTGACTGGCAATGTAAGAGGTGTCTGGAAAAGGTTTAAACAACTGTTTGATTTTGATCTCCTAGGTAATGGGGTACAAGACGCCTCCGACAACATTAAAATAGCAATTCTCACCGCAGGGCCTGTAAATAGGAAAGTGTATAATGGATTTAAATACTCAAAAGAGGAAGACAGAAACAGCTTACAAACGTTACTAAACAAATTTGAAGAGTACTGTGAGAAATTTGAACAGCAAGACATACTCAGAGTCCAAACTGCACAGAGACTGAGTGATGCAAAACTTAAAAAATCACGAAAAGAGCAAGAAATCGCGAATGAAAAGTACAGATCAAAAAGAAGAAATAAAAAGAATTTCTCACAAAGCCAAAACGCTGAAACCCTGTCCAAATCGGGAAGAGAAGATAACTTACGAATTTTGGAAGCCCAGTCCTGGTGGGACGGAAAAATCGCTGAAATCCGCGAAAAACGGCAAAAAATGGCGTTGGAGCACATTTTGCAGTCTCCGGTAAGCAAAGAACTACAAATTGCATCTGCGCATGCGCCGGAACCGGAAGCCGCGCATGCGCAGTTTAAAAAAGATCGCGGTGCCGATCGTGATGCGCATGCGCAAGCCGCGCATGCGCAGTCAAAAGAAGTTTTGGTCGCGGATCGTAATGCGCATGCGCACGCCGCGCATGCGCAATGGAAACAAAACCGCACAGTGAAGGAGGAAGGCCGATTTGCGCATGCGCAATGCATTCCTGCGCGTGACGTCATGACGTCTGAGCATCCCGACCACGCCCACTTAAAAGGGAAATGCCCGAAAATTGAAAATAAGACACTTAAAGTGGTAAACACAAATTTTCTTGCCTCAGAACACAGAAAAACGCCTGAACTTACACCAACAGTTAAAGACAACTTGCACAACACCCTGAAAAAAGCAGTCTGCACCACCCAAAGTGAAGAGAACAAAAAGAATTCCGAAACAACAAAAGATGATTTGTTTTTCGAAGAATACTACTCAGACACAGCTGAGTCAGTCGGATATGCTTCTCACAGCATCAGCGACACGGTCGCAAAGTTCAACACGAATCAACTCGTGGTAGAAGAATCCAACCAGGATGGTTTGTTTTTCGAAGAATACTACTCAGACACAGCTGAGTCAGTCGGATATGCTTCTCACAGCATCAGCGACACGGTCGCAAAGTTCAACACGAATCGACTCGTGGTAGAAGAACCCAACGAAGATGAAATGGGTATCAAGGAATACTACTCAGACATGGAGGAGTTATTTGGACATGCTGATCACAGCATCAGCGACACCGTTGCAAAGCTCAACACGACTCTACTCATGGTAGATGAATCCAACACCATGAGGCCATGGCAGCTCGTCGATACATTGGATGACAGCAATACCCAAGACGAAGACGACGCCACACAGAGAGCACAGGAAGACTCCACAGAGCGAGCGATGACAGGCTCCACAGTGCGAGTAATGAATGACTCCAAAAGGGATGCAAGCAAACACTCCCTGGCGAACACCATGCATGAACAAGACCAGGCAGGTCAACCCGCAGTATCTGAGCAACCACAAGCAGACTATGAAAGTCTAACAAGCTCACATGAACAAGAAGAAGACAATGCACCTCTACCCACTGCATGCGAAAACAGTAACAAGGTGATCGCACTCGACGTACAGGATCACAGCGAGACTGACAGTTCTCAGCTTGTCTGTACAGAAGCACAGAGTCGGGCCACCCAACAGTCCAGAGCGACGATGCCGAAAGAAAACATGCAGATTTTGACTCCAGAAGAGGAGCACCTGGAGTCCAGAGAGACCAAGCCAGAAGAAACCATGCAGATTTTGACTCCAGAAGAGGAGCACCTGGAGTCCAGTGAGATAACATCAACGGAAATCATGAAGATTTCAACTCCAGAAGCGGAGCGCCAGGAGTCCACAGACACCACGTCAACTGAAATCATGCAGATTTGGACTCCAGAAGAGGAGCGCCAGAAGTCCACAGACATCACGTCAATTGTAATCATGGAGGTTTTGACTCCAGAAGAGGAGCGCCAAGAATCCAGAGACACCGCGTCAAATGAAATCGAGGAGAATTTGACTCCGGAAGAGGAGCACAACAAAAGCAAAGATGAGGAATCCAATTCTCCACAAATGATTGAGGTCACCTGCACCGATGCAACATCAGATCATTCGCACCACTCTCGAGACGAAATGCTCAATGACTCAAATTATCCACTCGGGACACGAATAGAGTATAACAAGAAAAACAAAAGTCAAAAGAAGCACAGCAGAAACTGGACAAACAACAGCAAGAACAAAAGCAACATGAAGCGCGACAAGACAAACAACAATAGCAAGAAGCACAGCAGAAACGAGAACGACAACAGAAAGAACAAAAGCAACACGAACGGCAACGAAAACAACAAAGTCAGGAACAACGACAGTGCCAACACCAAAGACAGAAACGACAAAAACAGCAACAAGTACGGCAACGAAAACAACAAAAACAGGAACGACAGAGACAACAGCAATGAAACAACGACTTGTACACAATGGTACTACTCGGCACATGAAGGACAATGCCACAGCACACTGCAAAACGATGACAAGACTACAAACATGTCATGGGATGACAACGAATCGCACAAACTCACGTCTGCTCCAGAACGAGCAAGCACACCAGCATCCAAGGCGGATGAGACAATAAATCAACACCACAAGCACAGAAAAAAGGCCATGCCAGTCAACATCAGTGAGGTGACCATGCAAACACCTCGGGATGATGCATTGGGTACTTAAAATAACAAGGAACACCAACAACATTCACAGCGGACTTGCAATATCAATATCACCACGTCATCAACAACAAAAAGAAAAAAAGCTCTGAACAAATTCATCAAGTTTGGACTCATAAATGTTTTTATTGAGATTGGACATATAACTACATTGGCTTTGTACAGTATGCAATAGCACCATCACCTGTATAGATACGCATATCATAAGTAACTGTTTTCTATAATTTTCTTTAACGATGTACAGCAAATATGTAAAGAGAAAAAGGGGGATGTGGTGATCGTAGATTGACTAGATACAAAACAACTGAGCAAACACCAGAGGGAGAGCTAGAAATACACCGGGACAGGAGGTACAATTTTCTTTAACGATGTACAGAAAATATGTATAGAGAAAAAGGGGGATGTGGTGATCACAAGTTAACTAGATGCAATACAACTGAGCAAACACTAGAGGGGGCACGGGAGAGCCATATAAATAGACGGGGACAGGAAGTGAGGACACACTTCACTAAGGGCAGAACTTGGAGCAACACAGATACAAGACACACGCCAGCTAGGAACACTGAAGGTCACCTTAGGAAACAGCTCTGAAGAGTGAACGAACTCATAATAAAGCATCTTCTCCACATTTGAGACTACGAGCTTTATTAAGACACGAGTAACAACACATTCAACAGTCATGTGGAATAAAACTGCCAGCTCACACCTACATTACCAGAATGTCAGACTGAGTGCCAACAAGACATGGCAATGATCTACCAACAGGGCAAAGGTGAAAGTCAGAGCTAAAAGAAAATAATCAGGACTTCCAGGTGAGTGTAGCACAACTCCAAGTATCACTGATTTCTGCTGTTTACACAGTAAATGGATCAGACCATTCAACTCTTTAGCTGACTATCCTATTTGCCCTTGGTCCCTGTCAATCTTATCTTGGTTAGCTGGTGCCGGGACCAGCCTCTCTCACTGAATCACATGCTCTTTTGAAAGACAAGTCAAATCAAATGTGTGGTTGAATCTTTCGTATGATGGTCTTTACAGAAGCAAATGATTTCATGATCACTGCAAACTAAGAAGAGTCTGAAGTTGACCTGAAACAGACAGAAATCATATCTGCCCAATTTAGTCCTCGGCAACGGTAGTGGCTCAAGACACCGTAGACTTCTAGTAACAACAAAGGTGGTTTATTTACAGTAGGCAAAGGCAACTATATATAGGCACAGAGCAATGATGATTAGATCTGGACTCTCCAGCTCCGGGATCCATAGTGCCTGGACCCCTGCTCCCAATGCTCCGTGCTCTCTCTCTCTTTTAGTCGGGGTTATGTGCTCTTGCGGGATTAATCCCGAGCTGGTCACATGGACCGCAAAGCGCCCCCTCCCCCCCCCCCCCCCCCCCCCCCCTTTAAAAGGGACCACGCTACCACAGAAACATTCTGAATTTGAGTGTCTTGGGCTTTTCATAAAATGTACTAATTCTGCTCTCTCTCTCGCTATGTTCAAGTACTCTAAACTTGTCATTTACTTAGTGATCAATTAAGTAACTTTGTTAAAACAACTAAGTTGACAACTATATCTCTGGAGCATCCAAATTAAACTGGAACCTGTTGTATAAAATGTTTGGTTAGTGAGTTGGAAGCAATCATCTGGTGCAACAATCAAGCAAATAACAATAATGGAAGGAGTGAGAATGGGCCATAGAATGGATCTTGCTATATCTCCAAGTCAAAAAAAAATCACATCAAATCTTCACCGTATCAAGCAATACACAACGTTGAAAAAAAAACTGTTCATTGATTGTTTTCAGACTATAATGACGTATGCTTGAATCCAGCAAAAATACTGGAATCCATGTTTCTAAATTTTAAAAGCTGTAACCTAGATTGACAGGACAGCAACAATTTGATCTCAATTAAATATATTTGAAGAACAACGAACAAAGAAAAGTACAGCACAGGAACAGGCCCTTCAGCCCTCCAAGCCAGCGCCGACCATGCTTCCCATCTAAACTAAAATCTCCTACACTTCCGGGGTCCGTATCCCTCTATTCACGTATTTGTCAAGATGCCCCTTAAATGTCACTATCGACCCTGCTTCCAGTACCTCCTCCGGCAGAGAGTTCCAGGCACCCACTACCCTGTGTAAAAAAACGTGCCTCATACATCTACTCTAAACCTTGCCCCTCGCACCTCAAGTCTATGCCCCCTAGTAATTGACCACTCTACCCTGGGAAAAAACCTCCGACTATCAACTCTGCCTAAGCCCCTCATAATTTTGTAGACCTCTATCAGGTTGCCCCTCTGCCTCCGTCGTCCAACTGAGAACAAACCGAGTTATTCAACCTCTCCTCATAGCTAATGCCCTCCATACCAGGCAACGTCCTGGTAAATCTCTTCTGCACCCTCTTTAACGCCTCCACATCATTTTGGTAGTGTCGCGACCAGAAATGAACACTATACTCCAAGTGTGGCCTAACTAAGGTTCTATACAGCTTTCAGTGGGTCCTTCTACTACCTTTCCTATTTAAACTCAGCACCTCTCCTCCCTGCCACAGAAAGTAGAAATGAATTGAGAATACAAGCGGAGACAACCATGTGACGACTCAAAGTGACAAACATTGCAATCAAAATGCTGATTTCTATGATGAATATACAAGAAAGATCAAATGTTCCCATTTTAAGGAACATTTAAATGCTAATCTTTAAATAACAACATAACAAATAACATCAAATATATGTTTTTCAAGAGATGGAATGTTTCAATGTAGAAAACAGACAACTTTTCATGTGCTGTGCTGGTAGAGGGGCAGGTAGAAATAGAAAGCGGACAGCACGGTGCCGTAGTGGATTAGCCCTGCTGCCTCACGGCACCGAGGTCCCAGGTTCGATACCGGCTCTGGGTCACTGTCCGTGTGGAGTCTGCGCATTCTCCCCGTGTTTGCGTGGGTTTCGGCAGATGTGCAGTTGGATTTGCCACGCTAAATTGCTGCTTAATTGGAAAAAATTAATTGGGTACTCTAAATTTTTTTAAAAATAGAAAGCTCAGACTTCCAGTGGCAGCCATGGAGTGAGCGGTCGCACATTTGGCAGCTCCCGCTCGAGGCAGCTTTCTCGGAACCTTTCCCAGTTTGTAAGGTGGATGTTTCGCTGAAAAAAGGTGCAGGGGTGACTGAAGAAAGTTAAACTCCACTGGTGGGGCTGATGGTGGATCCACAGACCAGAAGTGAGTCGAGAAGAAGGGAGCAGTTGGAGCAAGAGAATCTTTGTGCGCCACAGGTGAAGATAGCAGAGGGTAAAGGGTCAGCTCTGCCTGCCCAGTGGTCAACAGAGCAGCTGAGATTCAGCCGGCAGAGGAGGGAAGCCCAGGAAGACCTAGCCACGGTGATGGAATCACTAAAAGTGGGAATTGACCGCATGGAACAGAGACTGGCGTCCCAGGGCCAGGCTATTCGGAAAGTGGAGGAAGCAGTGGGGCAGCACAGGAAGCAGCTAGCCTCATATGGCAGCCAAATTGGAGTGATGAAGCAGTTCAAGGAGAAGATGGAGGACTAGGAGAATCACTCCCAGAGACAGAATTTAAGAATCGTGGGGATGCCTGAAGGTATCGAGGGAACGGATGTTGGTCTGTATGTAACAAAGATGCTGGAGAAGTTGATGGGGGGTGGGGGCCTTCGACCGGCCCCTGCAGGTTGACCAAGCGTTCAGGGCACTGATGAGGAAGCTGCAGGCGAACAAGCCGCCGCGGGCGATGTTGGTCCGTCTCCATTGATTCCTTGATAAGGAGAAGATTTTGAGATGGGCGTGGCAGACGAGGAGGTGCACCTTGGAAGGGAACGAGCTTTGGTGTACCAGGACCTGGGCGTGGACCTGCCAAATAGGAGAGCTGGATTCAATCGGGTGAAAAGGGGGTGAAGTTTGGGATATTATACCTGGCCTGCCTCTGGGTGACTTTTAACTGGCAAGAACATTATTTCAGGACATCAGAGGAGGCGATGGAATTTTTGAGAGACAATGGACTGGCAGGAGAAGGAGCACATTGAACTGTGAAGGAGGGGTGAGGAGATGTTTGCTTTTTCTGTCTTTTCCATTGTTGGTTGTTGGAGAACTTTTCTCTCTTGAGATGTTTTGTTGGGTATGGTGGCGGGACGCTTGAGGAGCGTCAAGGGGAAGTGCACCTTTTGTTCTTGCTGTTGATTACATGAAAATGAAAATTGCTTATTGTCACAAGTAAACTTCAAATGAAGTTACTGTGAAAAGCCCCTAGTTGCCACATTCCGTCTGTTCGAGGAGACTGGTACGGGAATTGAACCGTGCTGCTGGACTGCCTTGGTCTGCTTTAAAAGCCAGCGATTTAGCCCAGTGTGCTAAACCAGCCCCATACATGGAGGCATGCGTGCAGGGGAGGGCCTTAGTAGCCTCAGGTGGGGGCTGTCAGGCTAGCTGGATGGGCTAGCTAACGGGAGTGGTGGGTGCCCAGGTGGTTAGCATGCAAGAGGCGAATAGGGTTGTTGTTTTGTTCATTTACGGGATCCAGTGAGACAGGACATATGCTTAACTAGTACAACTTAACACAAGGAGGACTTTGCAAGGTCGACAGGGCTGGGTTTGCCATTGTCGTTTAGGTGCCTGGTACGATGCCGAGTAGTCCGTCCAGTTTAATTTCTTCTTTGTGTTTTTGTAGTGGTTCAATACATCTGAATGGCTTGCTAGGTCATTTCAGATTCAACCACATTACTGTGAGTCTGGAGTCACATGTAGACCAAGTGAGGATGGCAGATTTCCTTCCCGACAGTTAACCAGATGGGTTTTATGACAATCGACAACGGTTTTGCGGTCATTCCAGATATTTTATTGAGTTTTTAAATTCCACCATCTCTCGTGTTGGGATTCGAACCCAGGTCCCCTTATCTTGGGTCTCGGGTTTACTAGTCCAGTGACAATACCACTATGCCACCGCCTCCCCTTCTGTGGTGGAGAATTCCACAGGTTCACCACTGTCTGGGTGAAGAAGCTTCTCCTCATCTCAGTCCTAAATGGCCTACCCTGTATCCTGAGACCCCCCCCCCCCCCCCCCCAAGCCCCGGGGAAACAACACCCTTGCACCCAGTCTGTCCAGCCCCATCAGGGTGTTGTATTTTTCAATGTGATCCTCTCTCATGTTCACTGGAATTTCGAAGAATAAGCCCAGTTGACCCAATCTCTCCTCATACAAAAGTCCTGCCACCCCAGGAATCAGTTGGCGGTGGTAGAAAAACTGCCTTCTAATTCTATTCTAGCCCTCTTGATATAAAGGCCAACATACTATTAGCCTTTTGATTATTTTTCTGTACCTGACATGTTAGTGATTGGGGCACCTAGACCCCTAATCCACTTTGGGCCTCCAATGTTCCAAGCAATTTATCTTTTAAAAATACTCAGGTCTACATTTCTTAAGAAAGAATGTAAGCTGAAAAGATTCTTAATGAAGTTACCACTCAGTCCAAAGCACTTTTCTCTTATACCCCTCAACATGATAGAAAAATTCTCAATTGCAGTTTAACAAAGTTTTCTTCACAGTATGGCAGTGATGGATATGCACACAATGGCCAGAGAATTTATTGACTATTAAGGAGCACACCAGGAGTTTAGCTGGTATTAAGATTCTTCCTGTTCAACAATTTAAGCATTGTGCCAGGCAAAGTTTTGCTTTAAGTAACAGAAAAGCATCCATGGGTATTAGTATTATCTGGCGTAGATTAAAGTAGAATTAGAAAACATTTAAAAGTTATTAAAGTAGAAACATAATTTCAACTTCATAGCTTGAAGCAGAATAGATTTGTTAGGCTCAAGAAAATCAAACTGAAATTTTTACAAGGTTTTTCGGACTAAATAAATCTCTGATCCCTGAAGCTGGTGAGTATTAATTACTGAAAAATAACTCCCTAACTCCTAAAGGGTGGGCGTTGACATACTGGTTAACACTGCTGCCTACGATTTAAGGTTGTGCACCGAGCTCACATGACAGTGGCCCGGATGACCAGATTGTTTGGCGGGGGTTTGCCGACGTCATATCCAAGGTTTTAAATACAAGGGTGGCATTGAGTCCAGAGGTGGCGATTTTCGGGGCGTCACAGGATCCGGGAACCCAGGAGGATAAAGAGGCAGATGTTCTGGCCTTTGCTTCCCTGGTAGCCCTGAGGCGGATATTACTAGCATGGAGGGACTTGAAGCCCCTGAAATCGGAGATCAGGCTATTGGACATGGCTGGTTTTCTCTGCTTGGAAAAAATTAAGTTTGCCACGAGAGAGTCGTTGTTAGGGTTCGCCTGGAGGTGGCAACCATTCATTGACTTCTTCACAGAGAATTTATCGTCAGCAGAAAGCGGGGGGGGGGGGGGCAGGTTAGCGTAGAGTAGGGGGTTAGGTAATGGTGGGACCTGTGGGAGAGGGAGGTGGTATTTACACTATGTTAATATTTTTATGTACATTGGCATTGTAACAGCAACAATATAAACAAAGAAATACCTCAATAAAATGTTTATTAAAAAGAAAACACTGCTGCCTATGGCGCGGAGGGCCTGGGTTCTCTCCCGTCCCCACCCGGGTCACTGTCTGTGTGAAGTTTGCACATTCTCCCCGTGTCTGCGTGGGTTTCACTCCACAACCCAAAGATGTGCAGGTTAGGTGGAGTGGCCAAGCTAAATTGCCCCTTAATTGGCAAAAAATAATTGGGTGCTCTAAATTTACAAAAAAAAATAATGTTTTAAACTCCTAAAGGGTTATATTCAGTACCTAATCAAATTAGTCCCTTTGAAAAGTGACAACAAACAAATTCATCTGCACTTCTAGCTATTCCTAAGAGGGATCAGGGCCAAACAAAGCTCCAATAATCAATTCCAAATTTAATACCTGAAAAAAATCGTCTTAGGATTTTGTGTTACTGTTACACTGTTGCTTCCGAAAAAGCAAGCTCTGGGTTCAAGTCCCAATCTTAGGCTTGAGCATGAAAATACGAACGTACAAATTAGGAGCATTCGGCCCTTCAAGCCTGCTCTGCAATTCAACAAGATCATGATCTGATTGTACTCGCAACCCCACCTTTCTGCATACTTCTGATAACCTCCTATCCCCTTGTTTATCAAAAACCTATCTACTCTATCTTAAAGATATTCAAGGACTCTGCCTCAACCACCTTTTGAGGAAGAGGATCCCAACATCTTATGACCCTCTTGAGAGGAAAACGTTTCTCTCACATCTGTCTTAAATGGGCAATCCCTTAGTTTGAAACATTGACTCTAATTATCAAAATCAAGACTGATACTCCTGTGCAGTAATAAGGATGTGCTGCACTGCCTGGGATATCGTCTTTCAGATAAGAAGTAGAGGAGTACATGGCTCAAAAGGATACAATCAATAATTTATTATAAATAAAATGAGGGGTTGCCATTTTTTTTCCTTTCAATACACATATTTGGACAGAGGTCCGCACATATTTGTGAAAACACTGACATCAAACAACAGGTTATTTTTAAACTCATTGCTCCAGCACAATTGTCAATGTTGTTCAAACAAATTATATCCTGCACACAGAGCATATGAATTTAACACAAATTGTCTCTCTTCTTCAATGTCAATTATTCACCTCTCCCTCGTATTCTTTGTCTTTGTTGTACAAACTTTTTCTACTCCCCCAGCCTTCCAGCTGGAAATCCTCATTTAGTCAAGATTAGCATTCCTGCAGCATTCTAAAGAACTAGACTCTCGTTTCTATAGTAATAGTTTGTCAGTCCTCAAGATGCCCTGGCATAATACCAGAAAGACTTGCATCGCACAAGAGTTTCAACGCTTCAGCTTCTCTTTGAGCCTTTAGTCCCATATTGGCTCTCTGCCACAATTCAAAAAGTGTTTTCTTGAAGAAAAAAACGAAGTTCACAACTTTTAGTTACTTCAGATGGCTAAAGCTAGGCCATAAGAATCGCACTGAATGATAGCAATAAAGCCGACAAAGAATGGCACTAAAGTACAGTATCTGTTCCATTAATGTTAGTCACTTTAGGGAAAGGATTTATACCCGATTCGTGATTGGGTGACATGAATGGGCTGGTTCAGTTGGTTTTGTGATTAATCATATGTTGCCAAAGCTTTGCAAACCAAAATTCAAAATTACTCGTCTCCAGACACGACAATACACCACCCCCCCATAATTTTTAGCGCAGTTACAGATCCCTGTAGGAAAGCGTTCATACTTACCCAAGCTTTATATAACTCTATTACTCCAGTATTTATTACTACAGTACAGAAATACACTTGTGTATCTGAGAACATTTTCTATTTGTACTCCTGTGATGTGGTTCATTTCAAATATTATGAAGGGCGATGTGTTCCATGCACATTAACCAAAAAGACCACAAAGATACAAAGTTAATCCTAATTAATGCACAGTATTGTCTTTCAGCTGGCAAACATATCAGCACCTTTGCCGGTTTTAACCACAACCTAGTAAATACTTTCAGTGGCATTTTCAGGTAAATTGCTTTTGCTATTTACAAACTTCAGAAGGGCAATGATATTTTAGAATATGATCTCGCTTTCAAAATGCATCTTAAAGGTTTTATTTAAATATAAGAGGAAAATAAAACTTAGCACTTGGTTCTCCCTGCACAAGTTAAAGCTCAGATTTATTTTAAAACTCAACTTGGATGTCTGCTTCAGTGACTTGACTTAGTAGTTTATCAGCTGTATTTATAGCATAATACTTTCCATAAGGCAGAGGGGCAGAATTAGGCCACTCGGCCCATCGAGTCTGCTCCGCCATTCAATCATGGCTGATATTTTTCTCATCCCCATTCTCCTGCCTTCTCCCCATAACCCCCGATTCTTTTCCCTTCCTCCGCCATTAAAATGAGCATTATTAGAAACATAATACCAAAGGAAGAAAAAGCTTCTTCATGTAACAGTTATCAATTGATTTTTATTTCAAACACATTGTCAAAATAATTCTCTCTTTTTCCCTTACCCTATCAGTTTTTTCTTTCCATACAGTACCATATGGGCTTCCCATAATGACAATCTAGACATGAGATTTTTTTTAAATCAAAGCGGACACCATCAGTTTCGGACTTACCTACTAAGAAGTACCTTTCAAGGCTATGAAATAAAAAATCCCTTGAAATGTTGGTGAATGTAACACCCAGTAAATAATCTGTTGCTAAGTTTCTGCCTTAGTTCAGAAGTTGCACTCTCTTCTTTGAGTCAGCAGGTTGTGGGTTCTGACTCCAAAAGAATTGAATGAAAGCTCATGGATAAGACTTTAGTGCCATAATAAGGGGCTGTTGCATTGACAGACTTGCCATCTTTCAGCAGAGCAGTTAAACACAAGTCCCAAGTCTCAGGTGGACGTAATAAAGGCCATGGCAATATTCCTAAGGAGAGTAGGGACATTCGTCCTAGTGGTTATTGTTAAAACAAATGACATCTGTTGCAACTGTCAAGTGCTACACTGACTAGCTGTAGGTTATTCTCCACATGTGCAGACATTGGTGATGTAATACATTAGAACCTAGGTTTCCATTTTAGTGCCGCTCTGAAGAAATGTTGATTTTTGGTGTTTGTCCTTTGGGTGAGATGTACTAAATGGAAGGAGGTTGCAAATACAAAAAAATCTTACTGGAAACTGGACAATAGTCACAAAGATTGTTTGTGATTCAGACGGCAGGTCAGCTGGTTACATTCAGCAAACAGTATTTAAAGACACGTCTGCACTGAATCACGTGAGAAAGTAGAATGAGAAAAGATGATGAAGATTTACTCAAATGCACTAAGGTACCAATTTTCAAACAATCCTAGAAGTAAGTATAAAACTTCCATGCAAGATCAAAACTAAAATCTATTGTCCACAAACATACAGCTTTTTCACCAACTCCTGCAGCTGTTGATTCACTGGAGTATGACTTCATGTACAACAGTCACCTCAGATTTGTTGTCCAAACTGCTATTTTTCCACAGTAAAGCCAAGAGAGATAACCAGACTATTTGGGTCTTGCTGCATTACAACGATGATTCTCACATGTGCACTTCCCAAGCAGGGTCACTAAACAGTGATCAGAAACAACCACCTTGGCTCCTTTCCCGCCTCTAATTCAGGCTCAACTAGCAATTGAAGCTGAAAACTTCCTGCTCATGTGCTAACATAGATACATACAAGATAGGACCAGAAGTCATTTTGGACCTTCGAGCCTGCTCCGCCATTTATCACCATCATGGCTGATCATCCAACTCAATAGCCTAATCCCGCTTACTCCCCAAGTGCAATATCTAGCTGCCTCTTTAATATAGTCAAAGTTTCAGCATCAACTATTTCCTGTGGTAATGAATTCCACAGGCTCACCACTCTGTGTGAAGAAATGTCTCCTTACATATGTTCAAAATAGTTTACCCTGAATCCTCAGGCTGTGACCTCTGGTTCTGGACACACCAATCTTTGGAAATATCTTCCCCGCATCTACCCTGTCTAATCCCGTTAAAATTTTAAAAGTCTCTATGAGATCCCCCCCCCTCATTCTTCTGAACTCCAGCGAGAATAATCCCAACCTAGTCAATCTCTCCTCATACAACAGTCCCGCCATCCCTGGAATCAGTCTGGTAAACCTTTGCTGCACTCCCTCGAGAGCAAGAACATCCTTCCTCAGAGGAGACCAAAACTGCACACAATACTCCAGATGTGGCCTTACCAAGGCCCTGTATAATTGCAGCAACACATCCCTTCTTCTGTACTCTAAACCTCTCGCAATGAAAGACAATATACCATTAGCTTTCTTTACCACCTGCTGCACCTGCATGCTTACCTTCAGTGACTGTTGCACAAGGGCACTCAGGTCCTGCTGCACACTCATCTCCCAATTTACAACCATTCAGGTAATCTGCCTTCCTGTTTTTGTTTCCAAAGTGAATATCCTCACACTTATGCAAATTATACTGCATCTATCATTGATTTGCCCACTCGCCCAACCTGTCCAGGTCATGCTGTAGGATCCCTGCATCCTCGTCACAGTTCACGCTCCGTCATCATAGTTCACCCGCCCTCATCACAATTCACCCTCCCTTGACCTTACAAACTGAGCCTTCACAGAACTTGATCATAGAACATAGAACAGTACAGCACAGAACAGGCCCTTCGGCCCTCAATGTTGTGCCGAGCCATGATCACCCTACTCAAACCCACATATCCACCCTATACCCGTAACCCAACAACCCCCCCCCCCCACCTTAACCTTACATTTATTAGGACACTACGGGCAATTTAGCATGGCCAATCCACCTAACCCGCACATCTTTGGACTGTGGGAGGAAACCGGAGCACCCGGAGGAAACCCACGCACACAGGGGGAGGACGTGCAGACTCCACACAGACAGTGACCCAGCCGGGAATCGAACCTGGGACCCTGGAGCTGTGAAGCATTTATGCTAACCACCATGCTACCCTGCTGCCCCCAGTAGAACAGCAACCAAGTAGTGTTTCAAACACCACAATCAGAAAATAATACTTAATTAACCATGATTAAAAACAGATGTAGCCAGTCAATAAAACATTAATTAGTTTGGACAAACTAAACAAGATGGTGAATAATTTCCCACTGTTACAATCAAAAATGCTGACTTTGTTTGACACTGATGAAAGGACATTCAATAGCATCTTTGTTGCAGGAATAAATGCATCTAAATACGATGCTTCTTGGAGCTTTATTGTTTTGTAAATAACATGATTTGTGTGTATTGTGGAAAAACAAATGACTTGCATGCCTTTCTGTTACTCCTTTTCAATACAAAGGGATATCAGCACTGGCAAACGGAACACGTCCGCATTGAAAGACTCAGCTTTAGCACCAAGCACTGGTGCTGCATGAAATATAGAATTCCCTGTAGTTTAGCTTAACAATGATCTCCTGGCTGCAATCGTATTGACCTAAGGAGGAAAAACCAGTACTCACCGTCTGCAATACACATTGTTGACCCAAGACTGATTGATGCCCAGGTAAAGCAACAATGGAGCATTGTCATAGCAGGAGCAACATTAAAAACATTCTATTGTCTTACAAAATTCTACTCTTAGGAGTCTCACTTGGTTCAGCTTTCACATGTCAACGTGAGCCTCAGGTACTTGACACTGATGTCCAAGTAGCATTATATTTGCAGACTTAATTCAATCTCAAAAGAGCACAATTATTATATCAGCATGACATCTCCCTTTCCTACTAAAGTCAGCGCTACTGCCAGAGTTAGACTCCTAATTTAGTGTCCAATTAGGGGCAATTTTGCACTAAGGCCCACATCATCCATACATTTTTTTTTTTTATAAATGTTTTTTTATTGAGTTTTCATATTTTATATATGACAAATTACAAGTTATTAGAGAGAGAGAAAAAAAAAAGGAAAACACAAAAATTTTTTACATGAATATTTACAGGTAAGCATCTTCATAACAATAATTGTGGCCGCCCCCTTTAGCCAGCATACATATTTTACATTCCCCAATATGGCCGAGGCACATGTTTATAGGCATTTATTTATAGTTTGGTTTTGGGCCTTGGCTTGCCATCAAACCCCCATACCGAGCCCGTAGCCCCCCACCCCCCCTCCCCCCCGGCTACCTTCCCCCCGATTCCCGCCCATTTTCCCCTGGTTCTTGGCCACCCGACTATTCTTCCTCATGTACGTTGGCCACAAACAGGTCCCGGAACAGTTGCATGAATGGCTCCCACGTTCTGTGGAAGCCGTCGTCCGACCCTCGGATGGCGAATTTGATTTTCTCCATTTGCAGAGATTCCGAGAGGTCGGACAGCCAGTCTGCAGCTCTGGGTGGTGCTGCTGACCGCCAGCCAAACAGGATTCTACGGCGGGCAATCAGGGAGGCAAAGGCAAGGGCGTCCGCCCTCCTCCCCAGGAATAGATCTGGCTGGTCTGAAACCCCGAAGACCGCCACTATCGGGCATGGCTCCACCCTCACCCCCACCACTTTGGACATAGCCTCGAAGAAGGCTGTCCAGTACTCCACAAGTCTGGGGCAAGACCAGAACATGTGGGCGTGGTTGGCCGGGCCTCTCTGGCACCGCTCACATTTGTCCTCCACCTCCGGGAAGAACCTACTCATACGGTTTACATCATCCATACATACAGAATTGTTACAGTGCAGGAGGCTGCCATTTGGCCCATCCAGTCTGCACTCTTTCCGATGTCTTCACATCTTTCCTCAAGTGTGTGCCCAGAACTAGATGCAGTCTCTAGATGAGGTCTAACAAGTGTCTTATACAAGTTCAACATGGCCTCCTTACTCCTGTACTCAATGCCTCTTCAATACAGGCTAAGATACTATATGCTTTATTTAACTGCTCTCTCAACTTGCCCTGCCACTTTCAATGACTTATGTACAGATACACCAAGGTCTCTCTGTTTCTGCACCTCCTTTAGTTTCTCCCTTTATCTTATGCTGTCTCTCCATAACCTTTATGCCAAAATGAATTAACTCACATTTCTCTGCATTGAACTTATCTGCCACTTGTTTGCCCAATCCACCAACATGTCTATGCCCTCCAAAAACTACTGTTTATCACTACTCTGTTCCCTGTCACTCAACCAATTTCTTATCCAAGTGTCTACTTTCCCTTCTATTCAATGAGCTAATATTTTTCTCACAAATCTGTTGTGCGACATTGGCCCGTAACTTCCTGGAGGATTTGCGACTCGAAGTCGCTGGAGTGCTGCACATGCATGACGTGACGACCTGTCCATTAAAAACGGCGGCATTTAAACTCCCAGCCAGTTTTTTTGGCTGCTTGAAACTGCGCTGCTGAATGAAAGACCCAGCTGCTGCGCTAACCTGAGCCACTTACCAGGATATTTGGTGAGTTTTTATACCTTTTTATTTACACAGACGTTTTTCAGTCTAGCAGAGGCAGGAGACATCGAGAGACATTTTTATTGGTAGGTTAAAGTTCTACTGCTTAGCGTTAATGAATATGTTTAAAATGCAGATACAAGGAAAGGAAAATATATTTTTAATTTTTTTAAACTTTGGTTTGGCATGCGGCTGTTAATTCCATTAAAAGGGTACTTTACTGAATAAAGTGAGTTTTAAGTCACAAAGGGGCGGCACGGTGGTTAGCACTGCTGCTTCACAGCGCCAGGGACCCGGGTTCAATTCCAACCTCGGGTGACTGTCCATATGGAGTTTGCATTTTCTCCCCGTGTCTGCGTGGGTTTCCTCCGGGTGCTCCAGTTTCCTCCCACAGTGCAAAGATGTGGAGATTAGGTAGATTGGTCCTTAGTATCCAAAAGGTTAGGTGGGGTTACTGTGTTATGGGAATAGGGTGGGGCTCTTTCAGAGGGGCGGTGCAGACTAAATGGGCCGAATGGCCTCCTTCTGCACTGTAGGAATTCTATTCTATTGTGAAAGAATGATTTAAAAAAAAACTTTTGTTTGTCATGACGATGTTAATTCCATTAAAGGAACTATCATGGATAGAATGCAGTGATCACTTGCTAACACGTATTATTGTCCATCTAAGATACTCAGTGTTACTGACCACGGGTTCTGTGGGTCCTTGTAAGGCTGATGAGCCCTATCCTAGAGTTGCACCAATTACTCACTTGGCAGGAGTTTCCAAAAGGTGGGATCGGTTCTTGGATGCTAATTCACGGTTATTCCTTTATCAGGCTTCTTTTCTGGATCTCCTCTTGCCGTTGGGTATTCTCGAAGAATTGTGACACTTCTTTCCTCCAAGTAGATCGGTTCTGATCAAAGGTCTCCCATGCATTGACATCTATGTTGCATTTCTTGAGGTGTCTTTGAAGAGCTTCCTAAAGACCATAAGACAGAGGAGCAGAATTAGGCCACTCGGCCCATCAAGTCTGCTCTGCCATTCAATCATGGTTGATATGTTTCTCATCCCCATTCTCCACTCTATAACCCCTGATCCCCCTATTAATCAAATATTCATTACTGAATAATTGTTAGTTCAATGACTGGCTTTTGATTTGAAATTGATCCGTACTTAATATAGAAAATACAGAGTGTGAAATGGCTGCAGGGAGCCACATGTTTGAGGTTAAAAGGGCTTCCTTGACCTTGTTACTTATGGCAGTGAATACACAATGAAAATAACAATAAAACTAAATTTGATTACACATGTGTAGTTAAGATTTCCGACATTACAACAGTGAAGGATTTTGACAACTAGTACGTCACTGGCTGTCAAACCCTTTAGGAGGTCCAGTGGTCGTGAGAGGTGATATAGAAATGTAACATTGTTCTAATTGTCTGAAAACCAAGATATATTAGCGTCCTCACCAAAATCACTGATGAAGATTGAATCTTAATTTTATGTAATAACCATGACTTTGATACCATTTAGAGACTTCAGATGCACTATATCCACATTTATTTGTTGTAAAACACAGCTAGGTGTTGTGATTTGGAATTCACTGTCTACAAACAGTGCTGGAAGCTGATTGGGCTGTACCTTCCAAAAGGGAATTTCATGCATTCTGGAAAAGCAAACAAAATAGTCAAACAAAGGGATTAAATGGGTAGTTTTGCAAAGAGCTGGCTTGGGAAAAATGGGCCAAATGTACTCCTCCTCTTCTTCGGGATCTTTCCTTCAGCTGTGTGAAGATGATTTGCTTTGGCAGTCAGGATTCTGACATCCTAAGCATATAGGTTCCCCAGCGGAATTGGTTTTGGATGATCATAGCCTTGATACTGTTGCTATTGACTCCTTCAAGGACATTAATGTTAGCACACCTGTCGTCCAAGCTGATTTGGAGTTGGATTTTGCAATGGATTTTAAGATGAGTTGTTTACGAGTCTCCCTGATGTAATGTCCATACTTAGAAGCCTCAAGTGATTCAAATGCTTTAACAAAGTTTAATGCCTTAGTTGATATATGCAAGCATCCTGTAAGCCAATGTGAACTATCTCTCTGACAGGTATTTCAGCGAATCAATCACTCACCCTTAAGAATGTACTGTCAAAGGGCATCCAAAATGATGTTTAGAGGTGTGCCAGGACACTGCGCTTCAACAGCTGCTGCTTTTGGACATTGAGTTTGTCAATTAACAATTGTCAATGCCCTCCCCTTTCCTCCCTCCACAAATAGATGGGATCAAGTGAGAAAATATATTTTACTGCAAGAAAGTTGTAAAAGTTGAAGCAGTTTTATGTCATCGTTCAGCTGATAAAGTTAAAAGTTAAGTTAAATGTTAACTAGTTTCAAAGTTCTGTATTTATAAAATTATTTTTGTTAATAAATGTTTGACATTAAACATTAAACATCAGAGCACATCATTTAATTGAGATAATTATAAATGAATAAGATAATGAAGTAAACAAGGCAGAAACATATTTAAAGCAGTTACACTAGTTAGCATTGCTGCCTTACAACACCAGAGACCCATGATCAATTCAAACCTTGGGTGACCGTATGGTGACTATACATTCTCCCCCCTGTCTACCTGCATGGGTTTCCTAGAACCATGGAATAGAACCATAGGAGGCCATTCAGCCCATCAGGATACTCCCCTGCCCTACGCCTGAAACCTGACTTGGACACAAATCGGCAATCCACCGAACCTGCACATCTTTGGATTGTGGGAGGAAATCAGATCGCCCGGAGGCAAGCCACACAGACATGGGGAGAACATACAAAGTCCACACGGACAGTCACCCAAAACCAGAATTGAACCAGGGTTCCTGGTGCTGTGAGGCAGCAGTGCTAACCACTGTGCCATCGCGCTGCTGCCATTTTCTCCGGGTGCTTTGGTTTCCTCCCACAGTCCAAATATGTGCAGGTTAGGTGGATTAGCCTTGCTAAATTTCCCCGTAGTGTCCAAAGGTTAGGTGGGGTTATGGGGATAGGGCAGGTGCATGGGTCTACGTAGGGTGCTCTTTCAGAGTGCCAGGCGTAGGGCAGGGGAGTATCCTGATGGGCTGATTGGCTTTTTCCTGCGCTGCAGTGATCCTACAAACACTAATCAAAAACATTAGATGTTGCAAGGACAGTGACAGCAAAAAGCTCCTGAGGCACTTTTAAAATCTTATGACCATAATCTAAATTAAAACATACATTTTTAAGCATGCCACACGTAAAATTATACAATATAGTGCAAATTTAAATAGTTTCACAGATTTAAAACAAATAATCACCTATAATCTTTTAAAAAATTAAAAATTACTTTAAAAGAATCAATTACAATAGTAATGCCTGTTTAAAAGAAAGGGCAAAATAAAGTTTTAAAAATCATCTACATACCTTTAAAACACATTATCTAAATCTGCTATTTAAATGGCTGCCCTCAATGGACATTCACAAGCTGGCCACTTCATAAGGGAATGGGGCTGCACTTCCCTGCGCAGACCGGGGCGCTGGAGGCCCCAGGCTGACAAAGGGAAAGGAAAGTTGGACGCACCATCGGAACGTAGGTTAAGTGGCAGGAAGTTATGAGGCATTGTGTTAAACATTTTTTGAAACTCTATATACACCACATCAACAGCATTTCCCTCATCAACCTTTTCTATTACTTTTTCTGAGTTACAAAGCCAGGGCTCAAAGTGTGGGCAGGGCTGAACCCCGAATCCAGCTCTGCCTCCTCAAAAAAAAAAACTCCAGCTAGCTTGTTAAATACAATTTTCCCTTAATTAATCCATGCTGGTTTTCCTTAATTATCCTGCATCTGTCTAAGTGACTACTGATTTTGTCACACACTATAGTTCCCAGAAGGCGCCTTACCACTGAAGTCAAACTGACTGATCTGTGATTGCTGGCAATTCTCCAGCCCTCTGGCACCACCCAGGTCTATGAAAGACTGGAAGATTCTCACCAGTACCTCTGCAAATTCCACTCTCACTTCCCTCAGTATTCGTTGATGCATCTTATCTGGTTCTGGTACCATATCAATTTTAAGAGCCTTTCTAGCATCTCCTCCTTCTCAACTGTAAATTTTCAACTGTGTGTGTCAGATACCTCCTCTCTCACCTCAGGTTGGGTAGCATCTTCTTCCCTTTTAAAAATAGATGCAATTTGTTATGGGCCAATGTTTAGAGAACCCCAAAGTGTATCATGAGTTCACCTGACCCACAACTTTTACTAGATTGTGGTATGAGGAGCACACGGTGTGGTACAGCAGAGATCGAAAAGTAATTTTTAAAGCAAAACAATGTTTATTCTATGAACTCAAGTTTACCTTTTTAAAACATAGAGTGAACATCTTAGCAACCATTAATTCAAATACAACCATCAAAGAATACAACACTAAGTAATCCTTAAGCTTTCTTTTTAACATCCATAAGGCATAAGCACATCAGGTTTAAATTCACTACTGAGAACAGTTATCACTCTGAATTCACCAAATGATCAAGAGATAGTCTTTACATGGCAGAGAGAACAACATTACACCTTCTCTGGCTGACTGCAGCTCCAACACCAAAACAAAACCAAAAAAACCAGACACCCAAGCTTTTCTCAAAGTGAAATTAAAAAGCAGAGCCAGAGCTCAGCTCAACCCACATTCTGACACCACTGCAGTAACTTTAGCAGACTACCATTTCTTAAAGTGACATTCTCATGACAAAAGTATTTGTTTAATACTTCCACTATTTCTCCTACCTTCATGTTCTCTAATCGGCCCTACTCTTTCGTTTATCCCCCTTTTATTATTTATATGCTTATAGAAGACCTCGGGATTCCCTTTCATTTTTTTTAGAAAACATTTTATTGAAGCATTTGTAATTTTCAGTTTAGCAAATTAACATTCTAAACAGCCTAGCGGCCCGACCCACGCAACAATATTACAATAACAGAACCAACTACCCACCCCGCCCTAGCTCCTCACTACCGTTTATTAGAATCCCTGTCTATTTTACACTGCCATACCTCATTTTTCTTTTCCCCCCCCCCCCCCCCCCCCCTTCCCGTTGACGTTTAGTTTTCGTTAAAAAAGTCGAACTGCCACTTCCGAGCAAACCCCTGAATTGAACCTGTCAAAGTGAACTTGATATTTTCCAGCCTAAGAACCCTTCCATATCACTGACCCACACTCCTGACTTTGGAGGCTCCGAGTCACTCCATCCCAGCAAAATACGTCTCCAGGCCACCAGGGAGGCAAAGGCCAAAACATCGGCTTCTCTCCCACCAACCCACCCCCACTTCCGGATCCTCTGATACCCCAAAAGTTGCCATTTCTGGACTCAGAGTCACCCTCCTTTCCAGGACCTCTGACATGACGTCTGCAAATCCCTGGCAGAATCCCCTCAACTTCGGGCAAGCCCAGAACATGTGTACATGGTTCGCCGGGTTACCCACACACCGCCCGCACCTATTCTCCACTTCCTCAAAAAACCTACTCATCCGGGTCACAGTCATATGAGCCCCATGAACCACCTTGAACTGGATCAGGCTAAGCCTGACACACAAGGATGAATTGACTCTCTTCAAGGCCTTTTCCCATAGTCCAACTTCCAACTCCTCCACCCACTTCCTCTTCACCTCCCCAATAAGAACCCCTTCACACTCCATCAACTCCTTGCATATCTCCGAAACCCTCCCCTCCCCAACCCCCATTTTTGACATCACCTTATCTTGTAGTCCTCTTGGGGGGAGGTGAGGAAAGCTTGGAACATGCCTCCGTACAATGTTTCGTAACTGCAGGTACTGAAACCCGTTCCCACCCGGCAACTCAAACTTCCTCTCATGCCTCCAGGCTCGGGAAGCCCTCTTCAATGAAGAGATCCCCAAATCTCTCAATCCTTGCCTGCTGCCACCTCCTAAAGCCCTGTCCAGTCCCCCGGAACAAACCGGTGATTATCACAGATCGGTGACCATACTGACGCCCCTTCCAATCTCATGTGCTGTCTCCATTGTCCCCACTCCCTCAGGGCTGCCACCACCACCGGGCTTGTGGAGTACCGAGCCGGCAAGAACGACAGGTGCGCCATTAGTAAATCCTCCAAACTTGTACCCTTGCAAGATGCCGCCTCCACTCGCTCCCACACTGATCCCTCCCCCACTACCCACTTCCTAACCATCGATATGTTGGCGGCTCAGTAATAGTTAATAAAATTGGGGAGGGCCAAGCCCCCCCCCCTCCCAGCACCCCCCATCCAAAAGTACCTTCTTTACCCTTGGGGTCTTAACAGCCCATACAAAACCCGAGATCACCGCGTTCACCTTCCTGAAAAAAGCCTTTGGGATAAAAATTGGAAGACATTGAAATACAAACAGCAACCTTGGGAGGACTGTCATCTTCACAGTCTGTACCCTCCCCGCCAATGACAGCGGGAACATGTCCCACCTGCGGAAGTCTCCTTTCATTTTCTCGATCACCCTGCCCAGATTTAACTTATGGAGCTGACCCCAGTCCGTAGTCAACTGGATCTCCAGGTACCTAAAACTCTTCACCACTACTTTAAACGGTAACTCCCTCAGTATTCTCTCCTGCCCCCGTGTCTGGATCGCGAACACCTGGCTCTTACCCATATTTAACTTGTAGCCTGAGAACCAACCAAATTCTTCAAATATCTCCATAACTCCAGCCACCCCCCCCCCCCCCCCCCCCCCCCCTCCCCAAGCGGGTTTGTTATGTAAAGGAGCAAATCATCTGCGTAGAGCGAGACCCTATGCGCTCTCTCTTCCCCCCCCCCCCCCCTCACTATCTCCCGCCAGATATTTGATGACCCAAGGGCCAATGCCAAGGGCATGGCCAGGGCAAACAGTAGTGGGAAGAGCGGACATCCCTGTCTTGTCCCCTACACAAACTAAAGTATTCTGACTGGACCCGGGTGGTCCTTACATTCACCACCGGTATCTAGTATAGTAACCGGACCCAATCGATAAATCCCTGCCCGAACCCAAATCTTCCTAGGGATTCCCTTTCATTGTTAGTTGCCAGTCTCTTTTCATGCTTGCGCCTTGCTTCTCACATCTCCTCTGGTCCTTATACTCAGCCTAATTCTCCATTGTATTTTCTACCTGATATCTGTTGTGCACGCACTTCTTCCTTGTCACCTTCACCTCCATCTCTCTCGTCACCCAGAGTGCCCTGGATTTATTTGTCCTCTCCCCTTCAAGGGAATATACCTCGACAGGGCCTGCAATACATTTTCTCTGAAGGTGGCCCATTGTTCAGCCGCCATCTTTTCTGCCAACATTTGATTCCAAATCACTTGACTCAGATGCATTCACATCCAATCGAAGTTGGCTTCCCCAATTTATTTTCCCAGCTCGAGATTAGTCCCCGTCCTTTTCGATGGGCAACCTAAATCTTATAATACAACGATTACCATTCCCCAAATACTCTCCCATTCATATTTGATCCACTGGGCCAACCTATTCCCCAGAACCAGGTCCAACAGTGCCTGCCCTCTTTCTTGTTGGACTGGAAACATAGTGCCGTAGAAAATTATCTTGAACACATTTCTGGAACTCACGCCCCTGTTGTCTCTTTGCACTATTTCTATCCCAGTCTATATTTGTATAATTGAAGTCCAACATTATAATTACCCCATAATCCTACATCTCTCTGAAATTTCTTTGCAATTTTGTTTCTCTACATCCCTTCCACTAGATAGACGATAAGAAATTAGGAACAGGAGTAGGCCATTCAGCCCTTCCGAGCCTGCTGCACCATTTAATAAGATCATAGCTGACCTAACACTCATTAGGTTGGTGTCTATAAGCTACACCAATCAATGTTATTGATTCCTTACCTCTAACCTCTAACCTTAAGGATTTCATTCCTTACCTCTAACCAGAGAGTTTCTGTCCTTGACCCACCGGAACATCCCCCCTCTCTAGTACTGTAATGCCATTTGTAAACAACACTGTCACTCCATTTCTCCTCTCCCCCCCCCCACATTCTTCCTCCTCTTCCCCCCCCACCTTCTTCCTCCTCTTCCCCCCCCCGCCCCACCCCTTCCTCCTCCCTCTTCCCCCCCACCCCACATCATGTATACAAGATTATTTACCGCCAGGTTTGGATTTGGGGAGGGATTCAACAAATGGGTGAGGCTGCTTTACGCGGCGCCGATGGCGAGTGTAGTCACAAATGGAAGAAGATCGGAGTATTTTAGGCTTTATCGTGGGACCAGGCAGGGCTGTCCCCCCTGCTCTTTGCACTGGCGATTGAACCGCTAGCCATGGCATTGAGGGACTCAGGGAAGTGGAGGGGTCTGGTACGGGGTGGGGAGGAGCACCGGGTATCGCTGTATGCGGACGACCTGCTGTTATATGTGGCGGACCCAGAGGGGGGAATGCCGGGGGTGATGGAGCTGCTAGCGGAATTTGGGGGCTTCTCGGGCTATAAGCTGAACTTAGGAAAGAGCGAGGTATTTGTAGTGCACCCGGGAGATCAGGAGGGAGGAATTGGGAGGCTCCCCTTCAGGAGGGCAGTGAAGAGTTTCAGGTACCTGGGGGTGCAGGTGGCCAGGAGTTGGGGGGCTCTTCATAAGCTTAACTTCACCAGACTAGTGGAACAGATGGAGGAGGAATTTAAAAGGTGGGACATGGCGCCGCTATCGCTGTCAGGCAGAGTGCAATCCGTCAAAATGACGGTTCTCCCGAGGTTCTTGTTCCTCTTCCAGTGCTTGCCCATCTTTATCCCTAGGGCCTTTTTTAAAAGGGTGACCAGCAGCATCATGGGATTTGTTTGGGCGAATGGCACCCCGAGTGTGAAGAGGGTCTTCTTGGAGCGGAGTAGAGATGGGGGGGGGGGGGGGGGGGGGGCTGGCGTTGCCCAACCTCTCGGGGTACTACTGGGCGGCCAACGTGTCGATGGTGCGTAAGTGGGTGATGGAGGGGGAGGGGGCAGCATGGAAACGGATGGAGAGAGCGTCCTGTGGGGATACAAGCCTGGGGGCCCTGGTAACGGCGCCGTGGCCGTTCCCTCCCACGAGGTATACCACGAATCCGGTGGTGGCGGCTACCCTCAAGATTTGGGGGCAGTGGAGGCGACATAGGGGAGAAGTGGGGGGCTCGATGGAGGCTCCGTTAAGGGGGAACCATAGGTTCGTCCCGGGGAACATGGATGGGGGATTTCGGGGATGGTATAGAGCGGGCATTAGACAGCTGAGGGACCTTTTTATCGACGGAAGGTTTGCGAGCCTGGGGGAGTTGGAGGAGAAATTTGGGCTCCCGCCGGGAAACATGTTTAGATATCTGCAGGTAAAGGCATTTGCTAGACGGCAGGTGGAGGGATTCCCTGCGCTCCCCGCGAGGGGTGTGAGTAACAGGGTGCTCTCGGGGGTCTGGGTCGGGGAGGGGAAGATATCCGATATCTACAAGCTTATGCAGGAGGTGGAAGAGGCGTCAGTAGAGGAGCTGAAAATGAAGTGGGAGGGGGAACTGGGGGAACAGATCGAAGACGGGACATGGGCTGATGCCCTGGAGAGGGTAAATTCTTCCTCCTCGTGTGCGCGGCTTAGCCTCATTCACTCCAAGGTGCTGCATAGGGCCCACATGACTGGGACGAGGATGAGTAGGTTCTTTGGGGGTGAAGATAGGTGTGTCAGGTGCTCGGGGAGTCCAGCGAACCATGCCCATATGTTCTGGACATGCCCAGCATTGGAGGAGTTCTGGAAGGGGGTGGCGAGGACGCTGTCAAGGGTGGTGGGATCCAGGGTCAAACCAGGATGGGGACTCGCGATCTTTGGGGTTGGGGTAGAGCCAGGAGTGCAGGAGGCGAAAGAGGCCGGTGTGCTGGCATTTGCGTCCCTAGTAGCCCGGCGAAGGATTTTGCTACAGTGGAAGGACGTGAGGCCCCCAAGCGTGGAGACCTGGATCAATGACATGGCGGGCTTCATTAAGCTGGAGAAGGTTAAATTCGCCCTGAGAGGATCGGTGCAAGGGTTCTTTAAACTGTGGCAACCTTTCCTCGACTTTCTGGCTCAACGATAGGGTACTGGGACAGTAGCAGCAGCAACCCCGGGGGGGGGGGGGGGGGGGGGGGGGGGGGGGGGGGGGGGGGGGTGAGGGGAGTGTGATACAAGTGATGTTACAGTATGGGGGGAATTGTGGGTGTTATGGGGCTGTTAGTTGCATATTACTGCTTGTTGCTATACTTGTTATATTTTTATATTTTCTGTGAAAAATTCCAATAAAAATGATTTAAAAAAATTAAAAAAAGATTATTTACCACCCAGTGCTGCCCTTCTTTGAGCCAGGTCTGTTATAACAATATCATAATTCCATTTTGCAACCCGTGATGTAGTTCACCAATCTTATTAACCACCATACATTCACATGCACGCATACTAACCCTGATTTAGGCTTTTTTACTCTGACCCCATCTAATGACTTATTACCTACTCTAATTCCACCAAATTCTCCAACTATTCGTGCTACTCTGATATATCCTACTTCTCAGTCAATACTTCTCCACTTTCCAATGCCAGGTTTTCTTCTCTCCACTCTGAATTTCCCTATAGGTTCCCACCCCCCTGCCCAACTAGTTTAAACCGTCCCCAACAGAAAGAGCAACCTCCCCGCGAGGATATTAATCCCAGTCCTGTTCAGGTGTAATTCACTGTTGCTGTCCAGGTCCTACCTGCCCCAGAGCAGGTCCCAATTCTTCAGAAATCTAAAGCCCTCCCTCCTACATCATTTCTACAGCGACACATTGGAACAGATCAATCTTCCTATTCTTATGGTCACTAGCACAGGGAGGCTGGAGAAATCCCGAGATTACTGCTCTTCAGGCACTGCTTTTTAATTCTCTTCCTAACTCCCTAAAATCTTCTTTCAGTACCTTATCCCTTTTCCTACTTACGTCATTAGGGGATTCCTGCACTACCTACCTGTTTTTCCAAGACACTGGTGATCACCCATTCCCTCTCAGCCTCTGTACTTCTTAGCTGCAGTGTGAACACCTCTCTAAACGTGCTACCCACGTAGTCCTCAGCCTTGCATTGTTTATATAGGATGCTCACAACTTTCAGTCAAGGACAACTTTCACCTCATCAGCCTGGACTGCGTTTAAATTTTGTGTTACTTAATGTTCAATTACTCCAGTTAAATTTACCAATTAATTCTCTTTTAAAAATGAACCTTCTTCAAAATGTGTGTGAAAAGTGTGTGTGTGACAGAAAGAAAACAAGCATGTTTGGAGTCACAATTCTATCAGCTCTTGTGCAACACTTTGCGGTGCCATAGATTAATTAATGCTTCATTCGGCATTTCTGTTGTAACTGAAAACTGGGTTGGTAATGGCAGTAGAGTTTTGGCACACATCTCTATTGTTTCTAATCCAACATTTTTGGCAATTTTTTCTTGTTCAATAGCTCATTGTAGCAAGACCAGTTACATTTTTTACCTTAGACAAGCAACAGTAAGTTGGTGTGCAAGAGTAGAACAAACTTTGAGATTGTTTTTACACTTACTGAAAAAGCAGTATGATAGTACTGACATTAAATCATGATTTCAATATTTGCACATAACATATTCTCTTCAATCCACTATTTCATTTTTTTTCTCAAAGTCATCTGCTGCTGTCACCCCAAAGATGGGTGGTCAAATGTGATACCAAGTCTATAAAGAATAGATAGATCCCGGCTTGACCTCTGATTTAAACTAATTCATCTGAAAGAATATTAAAATTTCCCCTGTGAATTGAGGCAGGGCAGAGGGAAAATTATATCAGCAATGATTTCTACAATTTATCACTATCCTACGCACTATGGAAAAGCAATTTGTGCAATTGTAAGGCGACAACTAGATTCCACTCAAATGCAATGCTTAATACAAAATGAATAGCCAAGCATCATTCATTGTCAAGGCTCATTTATCAAGAATGACCACCGGTGCAAGGCATCGCTGCTCTTATGAAAGCATATTTAAATGGAAGACTTGGGGAGAAAAATAGGCAGAGTCAAGAAAGAATGGTCTCCCTTTTAAAGCTGCACTTCCTTTCTCTTTTGTTTTTTTTCCATGTTACGTGGAGCAGCCATAATTGCTGGTTGATCACCCTCATACCAACCAGCATTTTGTTTTTGGATTTGGCTACTTTTACAGCCAGGTGTCCTTATCTAACCTCCACTAACCCACCCCATTTAATCCAGGCTTGGGACTGGCACCGGGTATCTATGCTGGCTCCGCAGCACCAAAGCCTTGTTTCTTTCATAGCCAGCAAGCCCTGAAGTGGGGCTTGAAACAAGGCTTTTTGGCCCAGCTACCCATTGATCCAGCCCACTTTTAAAGCTACACGTTCCCAACAAATGCTAAATAGGGTGAAAAAGCATTTTTCCAGCTTTAGTCAATTATTATTTCAAATCACATGATATTGCCAGGTCCACAGATCAACAGCACTGGAAGTACTCAGTGACATGATTATGTTGATAAAAATGCACTGCATGATCAGTTACATTAATACATGTCTACAGTTCAGACAACTGAGAGAATAGAGATTTAAAACATACAGAAAATCACTTTCGTTTTTATAACAAATGTTTGCAACTGTGGCTTAGCTTAATTTATTTCTTGCAGCTTTTTAATCATGCATCACTGAATTGTTCAGTGGAGAAGGGAGCCATTTGGCCCATCGTTTGTGCACCAGCTCTCCAAATGAGCACCATGACTTAATACCGTTCCCCTGTACCCCTGCACATTGTCTCTATTCAAATAACCATCTATGGCCCTCTTAAATGCCTCGATTGAACCTGCCTCTACCAGACTTCCAAGTACTGCATTCCAGCCCCGAACCACTTACAGGTGTGAATTCCCCCCCCCCCCCCCCCCCCCCCCCCCATCACATTTGTGCTGATCGTGTGTGTCGTGCTCATAAACGTCCGTTTATTGAAAAACGGAAAATTACATATTCAATCAAACAACAGCCATCAGATCCGCATTTCTATTTAAAATATCTGAATCAAAAACAAATGAAAATACATTTGGCCTGGAAGCTGCATTCTACTAACTTTAAGTTAAACACTTGTTTCATATGTTCAATTACTCATTATCACTGGGCAGAATTAAACTGGAATATTCACAGACTGCAACAAAAACTTCCCCAAAATAGTGTGGTGTGACTGATTTTGTAAGGAAGAAACCTCTAATTTAAACATTGTAAGTCACACTCTTCCTCTTAAGACTGAATTGAAGTGAAGAATGAAAATAAGGGAGAGATCTGGACTTGATTATGCAAATATGTACTTCTGGCTTTCTTGATTAAACTATATGATTCTGGGATGTATTTTTCTCCATTAATACTAATCGGTTTAAAAGAGGTGAGTGGAGGAGAAGGCAATCCTGTAAGTGGATCCAAACGAAAATTCAAACTTATTTTACATAAATTATTTATATATAAAACATTGACGGTTAAATTAATAATTTTCATATTTATGTTTCACAACTAGTCAGACATAATCCACAGATCCAATTTGCCGTATATAATATTCAAGTTTGAGTTAGAGTTCATTAAAAGCCCTATTGCCCCAAACCTTCACTCTATCGCCACCATTTAAAGCTTCCTTTGCAATTTCAACAATTTATTGTAACCCTGCCTTTCGGGAAGCATGTTTTCCTGACTACCTTTAAAGTAAATTGCTGGATGAGAGTGCATGTGTGAAAAGATTAAGACGTTTATCCAGTTAGTCTGCACAGGATTCAAACACAGATATATGGTGAAAATATATTATTGTACACCCACATTACCACTCTCATACAAGTACTTTTATTTTCACCTTCAGGTCAACACCAGTATATGTCAAATGTTCAGGAATTCTTTGCAGAATGCAAAGTTAATTATTTTGGGTTTTAATAAAAGGAAGTTTCTGAACAGTTTGAACATGGTGCTTATATGTTTGAGTGAACTTTTTGTTAAAAAAAAACACGAGTCATATAGCGACTCTGGAAATGATTAGAAAATTTGAAGTGCATATCAAAAGGCAAAACCAGGAATTTTGATTGCAATTTGGGTTTTGCTCTTTTCTGTGGAAAAACATGCATAAAAATGTCAAAACTAATATTCAAAATCACACGCAGGATTTCAGCACAAAGTACAATGAGTTAATGCTGAAATGGCAGAGTGTAGTTTTTTTGTTTTGCATTATTTGTCACAAATATGTTCCAACAGAAATATTTCCTGAAATAATGCCTTCTCCTTCTCCAGAAGCATGGCAAAGATAAAATAGTTTTCCATCTGCGTCACAGTAGATCCAATAACACCTTGAACATATGAACCCACCTGCCTCCTGGACTTAGTTCTACAGGCAGAAACGTCTGAAAATGATCTGACATAATTTGCAGCAACAACCATGAACTGTGAATCCAGTTTCACTAAAACAAAAGGGTCACAAGTTTCTCTACGTTGTCAGAGGTATATATATTTTCATTCCAGACTTTTCCAATCGGAAATTAAACTTTGAGGACTATTTTCTCATTAATAGAGGTTTGTTCTAATGGGGAGAAAGAGTCTCTGGTGTACTTCATGCATGAATGAAAATGCTTCTAAAACATTTCTTAACGTATAACGTAACATCAGGACACCACTAAATTACAAAAGTGTTAACAAAAAGTAACAAAAGTATTCTTCAAAACCAACATTTGAAAATCCTTTTCCTATGAATGGGAAAATATGCAGACTCTAAACCTGAATATTCTTAAATTAGTTCAATAAACAATTTCAATATATGAACTGTCCATTGAAAAAAAAAACACTATTTAACAAGGGATATACAAACTAAACGTTGCTTAAATCAGCATTTACACTACAAATTTACTGCCAGTCTAAAGTAGTTTTGACTGCACACTGACACTAAACCGATGTCATGCAAGTTAGGTATTCAAATATTAACGGACCCTGAAGCAAAGCCGAGTGACCCTCTCAGGAAGCACTGATACCATCAGTTCTGATATAAATGCATTCACTGTCTGAAGTAAGCATCTTCATTCTGCTCTTGAAAAGGGGAAGCAAAAATGGAATAAGTATAAAAGATAGCTAATTTGCCATGATTCCATGTTGGAAGACTTGCAGCTACTGTTCAAAAGATTGACAGTTAGTGGAGGATCAATTCTAGTCAGGCATCAAGTGTCCACATGGCAAGTTTTCTGTGCACATATGTTACACTCATACGAAAACTATTGGGTTAAGTTTTAAAATTTCCATAAGGAGGAGTGTCAACCCTCTTAATACATCTAAGTAAGTTCTATTTCAGTTTCTTAAGTGTTCCGGAGACACAAGAGTTCCTTGACCACATTTTAAAATCAGGCTTCACAATGCGATGCCAAACATAGAACTTTATGCAATGTTAAACATCCTCCCAGTGTGTGCGTGGGTTTCCTCCGGGTGCTCCGGTTTCCTCCCACAGTCCAAAGACGTGCAGGTTAGGTGGATTGGCCATGATAAATTGCCCTTAGTGTTCAAAATTGCCCTTAGTGTTGGGTGGGGATACTGGGTTATGGGGATAGGGTGGAGGTGTTAACCTTGGGTAGGGTGCTCTTTCCAGGAGCCGGTGCAGACTCGATGGGCCGAATGGCCTCCTTCTACACTGTAAAATTCTATGTAAACTAATTAGTGTGAGACTACCCCCTCTCTGTAACATCACATTTTATTATCAGTCAGCCAACTTGAGCCCTGCTCTGAAGTCAAACCCATTTTGCAGTGATTCTGATGTTACAAGAGAAATATACTCTTGGGCATCAGTTTTGGCTATATTACTCAAATTTAGATTAAACATTAAAGTACTACAGTTGGTTTTTACTGACAGGGTCTCAAGGTTAACAAATATTAAAGCCACAAATGCCCCATTTTCGCTTTTATCAACTCCTTCCTCCAACTTCAGTAATAAGCCACAATGTACACTCATGGAGTTGGACATTTTTAGCTGCATTTCAAAAACTTCACACGTCAAGCCAAACATTTATATTTGTCAGTAACTTAATATTCAGAAAAAATAGACTTACAAAAAAAATGTGCACCTATTCCAATGCCCACCCAAATATGGCACTGTTTGGAATGAGCTCACAGGAAAATAAAGAACGTAGATGAAGCTATAAGCCTTCTGCATTTCACATTGCTTACTTCCTACCACTCCTGAAGTGCGACCACTTCAATAGGGAGATTACAGACTGACATAGTTCATCCACGTCACTCAGGACACTAAGAAGGTATTGTAATGTACAAACTGGTAGACAGCACTCCATTACGATTGTATTTTGAATAGCAAGAGTGGCAAGATTGTGAAAACAGAATTACCTTATAACTGTCCCTTTATCAGAGTAAAAATCCTAACAACAGACATGGCATCATCAACATAAAATCTGCAGCAGTACAAGGAAAAAGCCCATAACCAGAATGCAGGTTTGTCAGTGTTTTTTAAAAATATTTTTATTCTCCTCCTTTTTCACATTTTCATCCAAATTTACACCCACCAACAAACAATAAACGGTAACAAATACAATGTCAATCCCTTCCACCCACCAACCCCCAAACAACCCTCAACATTTTAAATACAAACATCAAAGAAATAGAATCCGGAATCTACCATCACCCAATACATAGTCACCAAAAACATACACAGGCCAAACTGCCCCCCCCCCCCCCCCCCCCCCCCCCCCCCCCATATGATCAATGTCATCCAACTCTTGAAGGTGCATAATAAACAACGGCCATGAATTGTAGAACCCTTCCATCCTTCCCCTCAACTCAAACTTCACTTTCTCAGCTGTTAAAAACTCCAACAGATCCCTTCCCCCCCTGCCACGCCAGGACACAGGGTGGAGAAACACTGACCTCCACCCAAACAGGACCCACCTTTGGGCATTCAACAAGTTGTAGGCTAAAACACCTGCCTCCGCACCCGCTTCCAACCTGGGCCGATCAGATACCCCGAATATGGCTTCAAGGGGACCCAGCTCCAGCTTCATGTGTACCACCTTTTGAGATTATCCTGAAGACCTCCCCACCAATACCCCTCCAGCTTTGGACAGGACCAAAACATAGGAACTTGATTTGCTCCTCCCTCGCCCTCCCTCTCCCCTCCTAATTGGGTGATGGTGTTAATATTTGATACAACCTTGTTGTTAGATCTGTTATGCAAACTAATTTGCTTCCATAAGCACATCCATTTAAAAAAAAATTGTAAGTAGCTTTCACAAGAGGAAATTACGGAGTTCCGGAGAAGAATGGTGGAGTACATTTGGAAAAACATTCCAATATCTGATCCTTTTCTTCAACCGTATTCATCAAAATACACAACTATCACAATGGGTTTCAAAATTGTTTTACTTTCTCCCACAGCCACTGTAAACACCAAGAATACTTTTTAAGTTACAGGAAAATTACCCGAGAGCAATGCTGGCAGTACCACAATGAAGTAAATGAGTTGGTGCTGTTATTAACAGTACTCCTGCATGCCACTTGTTTTGATTTGATTTATTATTGTCACATGTATTAGTATACAGTGAAAAGTGTTGTTTCTTGCATACTATACAGACAACGCATACCGTACATAGGGAACGAAGGAGAGACTACAGAATGTAATGTTATAGTCATAACTGGGATGTAGAGAAAACATCAACTTAATAAGAGGTAGGTCCATTCAAAAGTCTTATGGAAGCAGGGAAGAAGCTGTTCCTGAGTCGGTATGTACGTGACCTCAAATTTCTGTATCTTTTTCCTGACGGAAGGTGGAAGAGAGTATGTCCATGGTGCGTGGGGTCCTTAATTATGCTGGTTGCCTTTCCAAGACAGCGGGAATTATAGATAGAGTCAATGGATGGGAGGCTGGTTTGCGTGATGGACTGGGCTACATTCAAAACCTTTTTATAGTTTCCTGCAGTCATGGGCAGAGCAGGAATCATACCAAGCTGTGATACAACCAGAAAGAATGCTTTCAATGGTGCATCTGTAAAAGTTGGTGTGAGTCGCAGCCGACATGCCAAATTTCCTTAATCTACTGAAAAAGTAGAGTCGTTGGTGGGCTTTCTTAACCACATTGTCGGCATGGGGAGACCAGGGCAGGTTGTTGGTTTATTGAGCATGACTGGAGGCATTCCTCAAGGCAATGCAAACTGAAACTACCATGTTTCCAACCAAGCAGTTAATTCAATTGTTCAGACGTGCCAACATTGCGCTTTTGATTTTCATGGAAGTACATAGAAAAAATGGAAAAACATTACAGTTTGGTACTAACTGTTCAGTAATCTACCCCATAATATAGACAGGTAGACTATCTAACATATAATCTTAGCAAGAATTGCAGAACCTCTTTGTGCAACGAAAGACCATATGAGAAATTTTAGCTCTTCATAATAGATTCAATTTTATTAGGGTCCAAAAACTTGCCCTTGACAAGGAACCCCAATTTCTATTATCGAAAACCCTACAGCTAAAAGCTTTAAAAACTGCATTAATTATACAGGATAGTCTTTAGCAAGAAAGTTGTGGACTCCGCAGTGAAGCTATTCAGATGAAGTTGTTTACTGTAAGTGATTTAACTCTCAAAGCTGCTGTGGAAGTTGACACATCTATGGAGCTAGCAACAAAAGAAGCTTCACAGATAGGGGCTGGAGCGAAGATCCACAAAATGGATGCCACAAGGAACAAAGCTGCAAGGGTACAGCCATATCACCCTCATACACAGGTCGAACACTCATCGGGGGAATGCTGGAGTAGAACAAATACAGGCAAGAACTGTGGCAAAAAGGGCCATGCTACCACGGTACGTTGGGCTCAGAAATCTTCTCCAACACCAAGAATGTGCAAGAAATAAAACACATCTGAACAGACTAACCTATACAAATTAGTAGATGAAGTTCAAGACCACTCAAAACACAGCGTATCCCAGCTACTGCAGGAGCTGAAGCTAGGTGGCTTGTCAGTGTGGGATGATCAACAAAATATTTGGGCGTTTCTGAAACTCAAAGGTCACAAAATCAAATTGGAAGTGGATATGGGCGCAGCTGCAACGTTAATACCCAAGACAATTTATGATCACAAACTTAAGCACTGCCTTTAAAAATGTCAAATGTGATCCGAAGGACATGCACTGAAGAGATATCATTAAAAGGATGCATTACGGCAAAAGTAGAAGCAAATGGATAGTCGCCGAAGTTGCCTCTTCAGGTTGTTTGTGGAAATGTTCCTGCTTTATTATGGTTGGTGAAAATTAGATACAACTGGGAAGCAATAAATCAACTTGTGGATTCAAAGAGCAACTTGCAACAGCTTCTGGTGAAGTATGAGAAGATTCACTAGGATCTATGACTTGAGTTGAAGTGCATTTAAAAATCAAGCCAAACAGTACACTAGAATGTCTCAAGCTAGAACCGTACCATAGCCATTAGGCTCAAAGTTGAAGAATTAGAAAGACTTGCAAGCAGGAGTTATTGAACCAGTTGCTACAAGTGATTGGGCAACACCAATAGTTCCTGTATTTAAATGTGATGAGAAAATGTGGAGATTTTAAGTTACTACCAGTATTGTGCGCAGATCGTTATCCACTACCGCTGTTTGCAGACTTGTTTGCTGGACTCAAGCCGGGAATCGAATCTGGGACCCTGCCGCTGGGAAGCAACAGTTCTAATCACTCTGCTATCGTGCCGCCCTGTTTTGCAGCTAACAAAGAAATATAATAACAACCCTTTGAGATATCTTTGCTAATCTAATTCATGAACATTTTTGATTTTAACCACTCCACCACTGGTGGATTTCGGCTGCCTAGATCTAAAGTTCTGGAATTCTATTCCTGCACCTTTGTTTGTCTTTTCTCCTTCGAGACATTTCTGGTCAAGTATCAAAATTCTACCATGATTAAACTTAAAGGATATATTTCCACTATTTCTAATATTCCCTGGGGGGAAAGTCATTAAAAAATAAGATGGTCTTGCTGGTAACCCAACACCCTCTCTTAGTCATTGCAAAAGGGAAATTATATAAATTAAACAGAACTTGAACTCTGGCTAAGATGCAAGTTTCACTGTTTCATTATTATTGAAATAGTCTTGGATTGGGCTTTAATATGAAGCAATATCCAACGATAATTTTAACCATGAAGTCACACTACAGTGACCATATGGTGTTCTATTCAAGTAATTAAGAGTAACTGTTAAGAAGTCACATTTACAGGGCAGCACGTGGTGTAGTGGTTAGCACTGCGACTGCGGCACTGAGGACCCAGGTTCGAATCCCAGCCCTGGGTCACTGTCTGTGTGGAGTTTGCACATTCACCCCATGTCTGCATGGGTTCCATCCCCACAACCTAAAGATGTGCAGGTTAGGTGGATTGGCCAAGCTAAATTGCCCTTTAATTGGAAAAAAAAATAATTGGCTACTCTAAATTTATTTTTTTTAAAGTCATATTTACAAACTGTTTCCATGAAAACAAACAGAATGATAGGTAAGATTAGACAAAACAAGAAAATTAACCTTTACATGAAATACCGGTTCTAATGAATGATCAATGCAGTGATTCAGACGCTCTTCTGCATTATTACAATTTCAAATTGGTTACATGCTTAAAATGCCTGTGGAGAAGTGAAATAACAAATACTGCAAATTTTACATTCACATTTCTTTCCTTCAAGCTCATTCCTTTCATTAAAATCACATCTACATAGAGCTGACAAAAATAACCATTTAGAAATAGATAAAAATGTTAAACTCATTACTTTCTTTTGTTTTATACACAATTAATGTGAAGAATGCATGCTTCGACATATTACAATGTTCTTCTGTAAGGGGAAAAACTAATTGGACTAGCAGCAGTTTCAACAAGACAAAGTTACCTTTTATGAAAGGATACTTGCCAAGTAACTGAATTGCATTGCGCTGAAGAATTGGCCAAGATTTATAACAAATTAATTCTGGTGCATTTCAACTCTGTCCTAACCAATATAAGTACTACAGCTTTGAAATAGACTGGGCTCTTGATTGAAATTCAAATTTAATTTAATTTAATTTAATTTAATTAGTTGCTATTCACGGGTAGAAAAATATTTTATAGGCTTCAATTCCCACTCACTGTGCCAACATCTATAAAAGATGCAACTCCCAAACAAAAGTCATCATACATGCAACAGAATCAAATATTCTGTTAAAGGCAGAATGTGTGTGTGTGTATAATTTTCCAATTTTACATAAATTGCGTTAAAACAAACAAAAGAGGAGGAAAGGCAAGCCATATCAATGTACAACAGGTACAGCATAAAACAGTAGTCATCGCAAGAATTTTAACAAATAAGACCAGATCAGTCATCGACAAAATCCCCACCATATTCCTTTCACAGATATAGGACCTGCCTGCACCAAAACAGGATAACGGCAACATCAGAGACACACATCATATCCATAGCTTCAAAACAAAATGAAAGAAAATAATACCTCGCGAATCCCAGAACTAAAAGGGAAATAGACTAACACTCAGCGTAAATTAAACTCTTCCCCATGTGCAGGCCAGAATAGAAAGCAGTGATATAACCACACGGTGACAAGGAGAGGACCCAGCACCATCAAGCTTCAATTCAAGCCAAACAAATCCCAGTCCTCAGCAAGATAACACAGTCTGCCTGGCCTGAAAAGGGAATGGGTGCTAAACAACACACAAAATGAGCTCTCGCTCAAAACATACCAACCCAAAACCCTCCACTCCTGCTCTGGTTTTGCTAGTGGTTTCCCACCGCCACACACGGCAAGATCCATTAGGATAAGCACAAATCATGAAATCAACATTCAGCTTAACATGATATAAACTTATTAAATCAGCATAACCAGTGGTGCAGGACATCACACTCAAATTATTCCCTGAAGGAAATAAATTGACAACATCAACAGACAACATAATTATCAGAGAGTGAAGTCCAGGATAACAACTGAGATGAGAGGCAATTATCAGGATAAGACTTCTCCACTGGCCCACGAAGAAGCTGAAATCAAGGATAAAGCTGGATCAAAGAGAGTGAACATTCTTCAGGATCTTCTAAGGATTCCAACGATCGAAGCATGAAACGTCATTGGTTCTAACATGCATTCTCATCCAAACACAGGCGGCCAACAACCCAGGCTCCAGCCAGGACAGTCATCCCCAACCCCTGTTGACCGACATCAGGAACAGGACAAGGGGTCAGAAAGGCAACCCAACAGCAGGCTTCGGAGACAGAATCAAATCTGTTTCCTTGATCAACCAAGAACAGGATTCTCTCTGAACCTCCTCCAGCACCTCCATAAAAATGCCTTACAACTCTTGAAATTGGGCTTTGACAACCTGCACCGCAGAGCCTAAACATTCGGACAGATCAACATCATTGCTCGCAGCCATCATACATTAGAACGCCGAACTGTTAGGGCGGGAAGCCTCACTGAAGCAGCAGAGCCACTAATTAGAAGGCCCCTTGCGGATTGCCCAGAGAGGAGAGTTCTGCTGGGGTGGAGGTCTTCGTCTCCATCAAGGTCCTTACATTGGGTGACCAAATGGAATTCTTCTATATGGAGAAAGTCAAGTACATGGTTAGGGGGTAAAGGGGTCGGTTGAAGGGTTCTACATTAATGGTGGCAGCCATTAATTACCTAATTTATGGAATTGGCCACCGTCAGTTGCTGGGAGCAGGGGTGATTCGGTGGGGTTAGATTATTTTGTTTGTTTTTTCAGTTGGTTTTTTTTTGTATCTTGGTGGATGGAGTGGGCATGGTTAGGCTAGGTTTTTGTTCTGTTGGTTTTCCTGTATCATCTGTTGTGGTAATATGGGTTTTGTTGTAAAATTTATTGGAAAATTGGAAAATCTTTTAGGAAAGAAATTTTTTTTAAAAATGGGCCCCACCCACCTCCTTCCAGCCGCCACAAATCAATGAGGATTTAAACATTTTGTCTCGCCTCAATAGTGCTGAAATATTGACCAACCAATCTCGGGACAGTTAAAAACTATGTATACCAAGAAAAGACATAAAAGAAACGTGCAAACAGATTAAAAAGTTAAAAGACGAGCAAGGTTGAAGCTGACAAAAATGCAGCCATTCTGCACTAACATCATGTAGCCCATGCAAATACATTTTAATTGGTGTATAAAAGTTTGAGGCAATACCTGCAATTCAATGTAAATATTTCTACATGATCCAGAAATGTCACCAAATGACATCTGGGACTGTTTAGCACACAGGGCTAAATCGCTGGCTTTGAAAGCAGACCAAGGCAGGCCAGCAGCACGGTTTGATTCCCGTAACAGCCTCCCGAACAGGCGCTGGAATGTGGCGACTAGGGGCTTTTCACAGTAACTTCATTGAAGCCTACTTGTGACAATAAGCGATTTTCATTTCATTTTTTCATTTTTCAAATGTCTATGATTCTGGACACCACAAGTTGCATTTACAGATTCGGCAAAACCTACAAGGTATTGAGTCAATGTACTAAGGTTACTTCATTAATGCCTCTCTTCCCTGTAACTTCCAACATTGAGGACCACCATTGGCCCCAAGCCCATTCTCATGGCACACAATTCCCCATGTCATCAGACATCACCCTTCCTTCACTGTCGCTAGATCAACATCCTGGTATCCCTAAACTACACCATTGCGGAAGCAACATCATCACAAGGCGTTTAGGCCTATCACCTCCTTTCTCAGGGCAATTAGATGCGTGCAATAAATACAGCTTTGCCAGTGCGGTCCACAACCCAAGATAAGATTTTTTTAAAGCAGTGGGCACTGCCACGAAGCCCCTCGCTTCAGTAAATACTGAAGAGAACACCAAGAGAACTTATGCATTTAGTTACAACCTACTGAACTCTAACTCAATGTTAAAAGAAGTCTTAAGCAGGTTGCAAATATAAAATACTTTATAATTATTAAATAGTTACAAGTTCTCGAAGTTACAGATCACCATCTTGGAAATAATACATCACAAGCATTAGCTGCAATAGTTATTTCAAGACATGTTTTGTAACTACATTACTATTCCCCATCTCCAATGCTGGTTCACTGAAAATACCTTTGACAGTAGATGAATTATTGTAGACTTACCATAAACAAAATTATTTTGAGAAAATTGTCAGGGTAAGCCGTCATGGTGTTGCAGGAAAGAAAAACTAAAAATACAACTGCTTTTGCAAATTCAATGGCAATAAAATATATGGGGCGCGCGTGGTCCAATGTACACTGCTCCGGAAAGCAGCTTGCCGAGGCGCAGCAGGCCGATAAAAGTCAGGAGACCTCGCTCCCGGGATCAACCCTGTTCACAACGTCTCACGAGATCTAACACAATCTCACAAGATGTTGCGATGCAAATCCCTCCCATTGTGGCAGGATCACTTTTTAGCAAATCTGCACATTATTGCAAGACAGCTAGTCTCACTGATAATGCAGTTTCCCGAGGTACCTGAGGCGTCAGGATCTATCCCCTTCGCTTCAGAGACCTCGGGGGAACGCTGTTCAGCATTGAGCCCCACAAACAGGGACCAGACGGAACGGCACTCGTGGGGGTCTGTCAGGCGATCGGAGACCCCCCAGGTGCATGCCCTTTGGACAGGGTGGTACCCTGCCAGCGCTGGAACCACTTGGGCACCTTGGTACAGCCCAGGTGGCATTGCAAGCTAGCAGGGACACTGCAAAAGTGCCAAGTTGTCACTGCCACGGTGTCCAGGTGGCATTTCTTTGCTCGGGTGCAGTCGGGCTGAGGGTGCCAGACGCATGTGTTGAGAGGGTGGGGACCCTTCCAGTGCATGGGTCGCGCCGGGGGCTTTAGCGATCGTAACACCACACAGACAGACACACAGAGACACAGACAGACAGGTCATCATTGGTGGAAAAATGTTCTTCCAGCATGACAGACCTATCTAGGTTACTTCCAATGTTCATGTAGTCATCAGAATTTATAGTCGAAATATTAAAGGACAGAACATAGACCGTTAAAATGGAAAAGTTAATTATATCTGCATACCTTGGTTCGATTATCCTTCGTCCTTTATACCTGCTTCACCTAAAATTACATTTGGTCTCGACTACCAATCCTATGGGAAACTGACTTGCTGTGGTGGTGATATTACAGATCATGGAGAGGCAGAGCTGTTTTGGAAATGTTGATATGAGAAGCAGGTTGGGTTAGACTTGAAAACTCAAGAGACGTGCGTTGCAGCCCCAATGAGATAGTCAGCTAATGCTGATGAGTAGAGAAGGCAACTAGAGTGAGCTGGATGGCTCAAATTCCATTTGTGAGGATTATATGCAACCCTAGTCCAATGAGATTTCCAGAGTTGTTTTGGTAACATGCACTTCTACATGCATATTGCAGTGATGGCTCATATGAATGTGATGGCTCAGAGGCAGGGTCACTACCCACTGCACTACAAAATCTCTCAATTGACTCGCAAATCAGGATGTTCCTTCAGGAATACAAATAGTCCCTGGAACATAATCACCAATGGGGGAAAGAAATATAAACTGATGTGTTTCTGACATGTCTGACCTCTCTGGGCTGACTATTGACTCAATTTCATTGGACTAGGGTTGCATATAATCATCACAAATGGTATTTGAGCCATACAGCTCACTCTAGTTGCCTTCTCTACTCATCAGCATTAGCTGACTATCTCATTGGGGCTGCAACTCACGTCTCTTGAGTTTTCAAGTCTAACCCAACCTATTTCTCATATCAACATTTCCAAATCTCAGCCTTTAGCTCTTTCCTTCAAGGCAGGTTCATTCCCCACTTATTCAAATCCATCATTACCTTAAAGAGCTCTCTTGCCTGCAATGGCAGTACAGTGGAGATAAGGAAAACCAAGGATTTGTGAACACTATTGCGAGACATCAAATTGCCTCCTTAAAAGTAGATTTCTATGACTTCCGGTGGCGGGTATGAAGGAGTCGGTCGCACATTTGGTGGCTCCCACTTGGGTCGGACCTTTGGACCTTTTCCCCCGATTGTTTGTCAGATCTGAAGTGGAAAATCGATGGTGGATGCAATTGTGAAGAGGAATCCTACATCAGTGCATGGAGAGGCAGACCAGGAGTGCGCGCAAAGGAAGAAATAGGCGAACAGAGAAGGCTTGGGCTGGGGCTACAGTGGGAGAAAGCATGGCTGACGACCGGGGTCCTGGCTCGACCACCCAGCGGTCAACGGAGCAGCTGATGCAGTTTATACAGGAGGGCTTCGCCAAGCAGAAACAGGAAGGCTTGGACCCGATTAAGGAATAGATTGCGCGGCTGGAAGTTAAGACTGGATGCTCAAGATCGGGTGATTCAGAAAGTGGAGACGGCACTGACTGAGCAGGAGGAACACCAAACTGCAGTGGAGTTGGAGGTGGGGATGTTGCAACCCCAACAGAAAAGGCTCCAGGTGGAGGACCAAGAGAATAGGTTCCACCGACAGAACTTGAGAATCGTTGATCTCCTGGAGGAATCCGAAGGAAGGTACGCAGGGGCATACATAGTGGGCATGTTCAAGAAGTTACTGGGGGATGGGGTGTTCTCCTGACCCTTGGAGGTGGACAGGGCTCTCAGAGCGCTCGCGAAGCCCCGTGTGAGGGGTGATGAGATTCCACAGGTACCTGGACAAGGAATGTATTTTACAGTGGGCCAGGCAGACACGGAGCTGTAAATGGGAGAACAGCATCCTGTGTATATACCAGGATCTGTGGCTAGGAGAAGAGCACGGTTCAACCAGATAAAAATCGACCCTTTTCAAGAAGATGGTTTGGACTGCTTAATCCGGCCCATCTTTGGGTCACTTATGAGGAGCAACATTTCTACTTTAAGTCACCCGAGGAAGCGATAGACTTCGCTAGAAGGAAAGGGCTGGTGGCGGACTGAGGTGTTGAACTTTGCTGCAGCATTCATGTTGAAAAAGTTTTTGTTTTTGGACGTTATCTGTAATGCCTTCTGTATTGATTTGGGGCCTGCTGCAGAGCTGTGAGAGTTAAAGTTTGCATTTGCACTGATGGGGGTGTGAATTTTAGATGTTGGATCTTCTTTTTGATTTTCTTTGTGTTTCTTTCGGGCAATTGGGTTGGGGTTGCATGCGTGTCTGAGCTTTTGGGGGGGGGGGGGGGGGGTTGGGGGAACGAGAAGCCCCACAACCAGGCTGATCACCTGGAACGTAAGAGGGCTAAATGAGCCAGTTAAGAGGGCATGCGTGTTCGCGCATTTGCGGGGACTGAAGACGGATGTGGCAATGTTACAGGAGACGCACCTTAGAGTAACTGACCAGATCAGATTAAGGAAGGGATGGGTCGGGCAGGTCTTCCACTCGGGGCTGGACTCTAAAACTAGAGGGGTCGCAATCCTGATAAATAAGCGAGTGTCATTCGAGGCGGGGAGAATAGTTGCGGATGTGGGAGGCTGTTACATTATGGTTAGTGGGAAGCTGGAAGGGCTGCCAGTGTTGCTCGTGAATGTGTATGCGCCAAATTGGGTTGATGGGGAGTTCATAAGGAGGATGTTGGGGAAGATCCCAGACCTGGATTTGCACAAGTTGGTCATGGGAGGGGGGGGGGGGGGGGGGGAGAGGAGGACCTTCAACACAGTAATTGACCCAAGGCTGGACCGGTCGAGCTCAAGGACAGGCAGGGTGCCAGCAATGGCAAACGAGCTAAAGGGATTTATGGAGAAGATTTGGGGGAGGGAGGGGTGGACCCATGGAGATTTGGGCAGCCGAGAATGAAGGAGTTCTGCTTCTACTCACGTGCGTAAAGTGTACTCCCAGATTGACTTTTCTATCCTTAGCAGGGCTTTACTGACGGGGTAGTGGACACTGAGTATTCAGCGATCACGATCTCGGATCATGCCCTGCACTGGGTTGACCTACAGGTGAGCAAGGAGGGTGGCCAACGTCCGCACTGGAGACTGGATGTTGGACTTTTAGCGGATGAGGTGGTGTGTGGGTGGCTGAGGAAATGTATCCAGAACTATCTGGAAGTTAATGTCACAGGGAGAGTCTCGGCTGTAATGGTCTGGGAGGTGCTGAAGGTGGTGGTTACAGGGGAGCTGATCTCGATATGGGCCCACAGAGAGAAGGTAGATAGAGCAGAGATGGACCGACTGATAAGGGAAATACTACAGGTCGACAGGAGTTATGCGGAGACCCCAGAAGCAGGGCTTTTAAGGGAATGATGGAGGCTACAGGCAGAGTTCGGCTTGTTAACTACAGGGAAGGCAGTGGAGTGGCTGAGGAAGGAGAGGGGGGCGATTTATGAATATGGAGAGAAGGCCAGCAGAATGATTGCGCAGCAGCTCAGAAAGATGGAGGCAGCCAGGGATATTGGGAAAGTAAGGGACAGGGATGGGAACCTGGTCGGAGATTCAGCAGGGGTTAATAAGGCGTTTAAGGAGTTTTACAGCAGGCTGTATGAGTCGGAACCCCCAGCTGGGTCGTAGGGGATAAGGCAATTATTAGGGGGGCTGAGGTTCCCGAAGGTGGATGAAGTGTTGGTAGAAGGGCGGGCAGCCCCGATCGGGTCAGAAGAAATTGCAGAAGGGCTGAAGGCCATGCAGTCGGGTAAAGCCCCAGGACCGGACGGGTACCCAGTGGAGCTTTATTAAAATTTCTCTGGGATACTGGGGTCGCTGCTGACGAGGACATTTAATGAGGCAAGATCGCTTCTCGGCCTTTTGGCTAAGACCAAGTGTAGTAGCCTTTTGGCTCAGATCTGTAATGTCTCTCTTGTGGGGACCATGAATTGGATTCAATTTGAATTGGTTTTTGGATAACACAAGGAGCTGGATTAGGGATTTGCCCCTGACCACACTGAGCCCTGGCTTTGTAACTCAGAAAAAGTAATAAGGACTTCCGGTGGCTGTGATGACGTAGGAAGCCACACATTTGGGAGCTCCCAGTTTAAACGGACTTTTAGGCTCTTTTTAGAGCCCAAAACGGAAATTTTTCGACGTCTCCCGGTGGGGGAAGGTGTGCTGAACGACTTTCCCTGCAGTTCATGACTCGAACTCGGAGTGGAAAGGGGGAAAAAGCAGCAGCAGCTCCCCAGAAAAAACGGGGGAAGGGATCTAAGATGGCCGCTGGCAGAGCTCCAGAGGAGTATAGGCTGTGGGCCCAAGAGCAACTAGCTGCTCTCATGCGCTGCTTCACAGACTTCAAAGCTGAGGTGCTGAGCTCTCTGCAGGAAACAAACAGAAGGCTGTCAGAGATTCAGACCACCCAGGGTGCTGCCATCAAGGAGTTGCAGATACAGGCCATTGAACGAGAGGAGGAGGCCGTGGTCCTCGTGAGTAAGGTGGAGGGGCACGAGGCACTCCACAAGAAGTGGCAGGAACGCTTCGAGGAGCTTGATCACCGCATGAGGAAGAAAAACCTGCGGATCTAGGGCCTTGCGGAGGGGCTGGAGGGGTCGGACTATAAAACTACGTGGCTATAATGCTGAACTCGCTAGTGGGGGCCGGGTCTTTCCATCTGCCCTTGGAGCTGGAGGGAGCGCACAGGGTGCTGGCCAGGAGGCCTAAGGAAAATGAACCCCCGCGTGCGGTGCTGGTAAGGTTCCACCGGTTCAGTGATCGGGAGTGTGTGCTGCGCTGGGCCAAGAAGGTGAAGGGCAGCAAGTGGGAGAATGGGGTAGTACGGATCTACCAGGATTGGAGTGCGGAGGTGGCTAAGCGGCGGTCTGGATTTAATCGGACGAAGGACGTGCTTTACAGGCAAAAGATAAAGTTCGGAATGTTGCAGCCCGCGCGCCTGTGGGTAACTTATTCGGACCGGCACTATTATTTCGATTCCCCGGAGGAGGCGTGGGCCTTTGTGCGGACGGAGAAACTGGACTTGAACTAGGGGTTGGGGGTTGCGGGGTCGGTTGTAATATTTTAGTGCTGGATTCTGCTGTTGCTGTGTTCTCCTTTTTTTTTGTACATTTACAATTTTGATATGGTTATTTACGGGGGTGTTGTTCTGCTATGTTTTTTTTTGCTGTGGGGCACTGTTCGAGTTGTGTATCTTGCGGGGAGGGTCGGGGGGGTTTGTTGTATTCTATGTCGGGTTGGGGGTATGGAGTGGGGCTGGTATTTGGGAGCTGCGTCAGAAGGGTGTGGTGGGGCAGTGCGGAAGCGCGGGCTTTCCTCTGGTTTCCCGCGCTGCGGGGCTGGGGGGCGGAGACTGTGACGGGGGAGGCGGGTTCTTCCCCGCGCTGGAGCGGTGCCTGGAGGAGGGATAGAATGGGGGATGATCCCACTTTGGGAGGGGTCGTGTTATTGGCGGGAGTTTCCGGGGTCAGCAGAAGTTAGCTGACCCACAGAAGTACAATGGAGGACGGTTCGCGGCTAGGAGGGTTCCTAGCCTGGGGGGGAAGGGAGGGGGGGAAAGGGGAATACCGGGTTGCTGCTGGTAGGGTCAGGAAGGAGCTGGAGGGGGCCGGGGGGGCAGAGGTGAGGTGTTGTCGCTGTGGGGACTGGGTCGGGCGAGGGGTGCTGGCCTGGGGCAGGCAGTCGACGGGCTATGGCTAGTCGACATAGGAGGGGGGCGGGACGCCCTCTGATCCGGTTGGTCACCTGGAATGCAAGAGGGTTGAATGGGCCAGTGAAGCGGTCGAGGGTACTGGCTCATCTGAAGGGGCTAAAGGCAGATGTGGCAATGCTTCAGGAGACCCACCTGAAGGTGGCGGACCAGGTCCGCCTGAGGAAGGGATGGGTGGGGCAGGTTTTCCACTCTGGTTTGGATGTGAAGAACCGGGGAGTGGCGATTCTGGTGGGGAAAAATGTGTTGTTTGAGGCATCGGAGGTGGTGGCGGATAAGGGGGTAGGTATGTCATGGTTAGGGGCAGGCTACAAGGAGAGAAGGTGGTACTGGCTTAGTGTGTATGCCCCAAATTGGGACGATGCGGGCTTTATGAGGCGTATGTTGGGACGGGTCCCGGATCTGGAGGCGCGAGGTCTGATCATGGGGGGGGGACTTTAATACGGTGTTGGATCCTTCACTGGATCGGTCCAGCTCTAGGACGGGTAGGAGGCCGGCGGCGGCCAAGGTACTGAGAGGGTTTATGGACCAGATGGGTGGGGTGGATCCATGGAGGTTTGTGAGGCCGAGGGTACGCGAGTACTCTTTCTTCTCCCACGTACATAGGGTCTACTCTCGGATAGATTTCTTCGTGGTGAGTAGGGGACTGATTCCGAGAGTGGAGGAGGCCGAGTATTCGGCCATTGCAATCTCTGACCACGCTCCGCATTGGATAGAGTTGGAGATGGGGGAGGTGCGGGACCAGCGCCCATTGTGGCGGTTGGATGTGGGGTTGTTGGCGGAGGAGGAGGTGTGTAGGAGGGTCCGGGCAAGTATTGAGGGGTACCTCGAGGTGAATGATACGGGGGAGGTTCAGGTGGGGATGGTCTGGGAAGCCCTGAAGGCAGTGATTCGTGGGGAGCTGATATCCATCCGGGCACACAGGGAGAGGAGCGAGAGGAGTGAGAGGGATAGACTGGTGGGAAAGATGCTGGAGGTGGACAGGAGGTATGCAGAGGCACCAGAGGAGGGACTGTTGGGGGAGAGGCGCAGCCTGCAGGCTAAATTTGATTTGCTGACCACTAGAAAGGCGGAGGCACAGTGGAGGAAGGCACAAGGGGCAGTGTACGAACATGGTGAAAAGGCGAGTAGGATGCTGGCTCATCAGCTCCGCAAGCGGGATGCGGCTAAGGAAATTGCTGGAGCGAGAGACAAGAGTGGGAATGTGGTGCGGAAGGGGGTAGAGGTGAATGAGGTCTTCAAGGACTTTTACGGGGAACTGTACCGGTCGGAGCCAACGGGGGAGAGGAGGGGAATGGAGAGGTTCCTTGACGGGCTTTCTTTCCCAAAGGTGCAGGAGGAGAACGTGGAGGGGTTGGGTGCACTGATTGAGCTGGAGGAGCTAGTTAAGGGGATCGGGCAGATGCAGTCACGGAAGGCACCGGGGCCGGATGGGTTCCCGGTGGAATTTTATAAACAGTTTGTGGACCTAGTGGGCCCCTTGCTGGTGCGGACACTCAACGAAGCGTGGGAAGGGGGGACTTTGCCCCCGACGATGTCGCGGGCGCTGATCTTGTTAATTTTAAAGAGGGACAAGGACCCCCAGCAGTGTGGTTCATACAGGCCCATATCTCTCCTCAACGTGGATGCTAAGGTGCTGGCAAAAATCCTGGCCACCAGGATAGAGGACTGTGTGCCAGGGGTTGTGCACGAGGACCAGACAGGTTTTGTGAAGGGAAGGCAGCTGAACACGAATGTGCGGGGATTGTTGAATATCATCATGATGCCGGCGATTGAGGGGGAGGCAGAGATAGTGGTGGCGCTGGATGCAGAGAAGGCCTTCGCTGGAGTGGAGTGGGGGTACTTATGGGAGGTTTGGATTTGGTGAAGGGTTCATTATATGGGTAAGGCTGCTATATGAGGCCCCGATGGCGTGCGTGGCCACGAATAGGAGGAGGTCGGAGTACTTCCGGCTTTACCGAGGGACCAGGCAGGGTTGCCCCCTGTCCCCCTTGTTGTTTGCTCTGGCAATCGAGCCGCTGGCAATGGCGTTGAGGGATTCAGAGAGGTGGAGAGGCTTGGTGCGAGGTGGAGAGGAACATAGGGTGTCGTTGTATGCCGATGACCTGTTACTGTATGTGGCGGACCCGGTGGGAGGGATGCTGGGGGTGATGGAGTTGCTAGCTGAGTTTGGGACCTTTTCAGGTTATAAATTAAATTTAGGCAAGAGTGAGGTGTTTGTGGTGCACCCTGGAGACCAGGAGGAAGGAATTGGTAGGCTCCCGCTTAGGCAGGCAGGGGAGAGCTTTAGGTACCTGGGGGTGCAGGTGGCCAGGGAGACTCTTCACCAGACTTGTAGATCAGATGGAGGAGGAGTTCAAGAGGTGGGACATGCTGCCATTATCATTGGAGGGGAGGGTACAGTCCGTCAAAATGACGGTGCTTCAGAGGTTCTTGTTCCTCTTTCAGTGCCTGCCCATCTTTATCCCCAGGGCCTTCTTTAGGAGAGTGACTAGCAGTATTCTGAGCTTTGTGTGGGCGCATGGGACTCAGAGAGTGAAGAGGGTGCTCGAGCGAGGGAGGGATAGAGGCGGGCTGGCGCTGCCCAACCTTCTGGGGTACTATTGGGCGGCCAATGTGTCAATGGTGCGTAAATGGGTGATGGAGGGGGGAAGGGCGGCGTGGAAAAGAATGGAGATGGCGTCATGTAGAAGTACGAGCCTGGGTGCCATGGTAACGACGCCGATGCCGCTCTCCCCCAAGAGGTTTACCACGAGCCCGGTGGTGGCGGCGATCCCAAGAATCTGGGGACAGTGGAGGCGGCATAGGGGGGAAACAGGGGTCTCGATGGAGGCTCCACTGGGTGGCAACCATCGGTTCATCCCGGGGAACAAGGATGGGGGATTTAGGGGGTGGCAAAGGGCGGGCATTAGCAAATTGAGGGACCTGTTTATTGGCGGAAGGTTTGCGGGCCTGGGGGAACTGGAAGATAAATTTGGCCTTCCCCAAGGGAACATGTTCAGATACTTGCAGGTAAAGGCGTTTGCTAGGCGACAGGTAGAGGGATTCCCTTTGCTGCCCTCGCAGGGGACGATGGACAGAGTGCTTTCGGGGGTGTGGGTCGGAGAGGGGAAGGTGTCTGACATCTATAAGGTAATGCAGGAGGTGGAAGAGTCGTCAGTGGAGGAGCTGAAGGCTAAATGGGAGGAGGAACTCGGGGAGCAGATAGAGGACGGGACTTGGGGGGATGCCTTGGAGAGAGTCAACTCTTCCTCCTCATGTGCGAGGCTTAGTCTCATCCAATTTAAGGTGCTGCACCGGGCCCACATGTCCGGGACTAGGATGAGTAGGTTCTTTGGGTGTGAGGATAGGTGCACCAGATGTTCGGGGAGTCCTGCGAACCACGCCCATATGTTCTGGGCATGCCCAGCACTGGAAGAATTCTGGAAGGGGGTGGCGGGGACGGTGTCGAGGGTGGTTGGATCCAGGGTCAAACCAGGGTGGGGACTCGCGATTTTTGGAGTTGCGGTAGAGCCGGGAGTGCAGGAGGCGAAAGAGGCCAGTGTCCTGGCCTTTGCGTCCCTAGTAGCCCGTCAAAGGATTCTGCTACAGTGGAAGGATGCAAGGCCCCCCAAGTGTGGAGACCTGGATCAGTGACATGGCGGGATTTATAAAACTGGAAAGGGTCAAATTTGCCCTGAGAGGATCAATACAAGGGCTCCATAAACGATGGCAGCCTTTTCTGGACTTCCTGGCGCAAAGATGGGTATCTTGGTCAATAGCAGCAGCAAGCCGGGGGGGGGGGGGGGGTGGGGGGGTGTTCCTCATTGTAGTTTCTATTCTGTAACTTTATATTGTGTTAATTTGCGTTGTTGTTAAAATGCTGTGTTGTGCATGGGGGTGGGGTGAATGTTTATGATTGTTAATATTATTGTTATTTTTGGTATTTTACTATGGTGCGTTATTGTTGTATAAATTCAAAATTTTTCAATAAAAATTATTTAACAAAAAAAGTTATAAGAAAAAAATAAAAAATTTAGTGAGCCATGGGAGTGATTCCCCCGACGATGTCACAGGCCACTATCTCATTGATCCTGAAGCGGGATAAGGACCGGGAGCTATGCGGGTCCGACAGACCGATCTCCCTACTAAATGTAGACGCCAAACTGTTGGCCAAAATCTTGTCGTCTAGGATTGAGGACTGTGTTCCGGACGTGTTTGGGGAGGACGAGACGGGATTCATTAAGGGTAGGCAGTTGGCGGCCAACATAAGAAGGTTGCTGAATGTGATTATGATGCCCCCAGAGAGTATGGACGTGGAAGTAGTGGTCGCAATGGACACAGAGAAGGTATTTGATCAGGTGGAATGGGACTTATATGTGGGAGGTATTGGGGCGGTTTGGATTTGGGCGGGGCTTCATCAACTGGGTCAGGCTGCTGTATCAAGGAGAGTTACGGATGAACAGGTTGGCATCGGGCTATTTTAGGCTGCACCAGGGGACGAGGCAGGGATGCCCCCTCTCCCCACTTCTGTTTGCACTGGCAAGAGAGCCACTGGCAATTGCTTTGAGAACCTCAAGGGGCTGGTCCACCGGGGGGGGGGGGGTCATGGAACAGTGTCTCGCTGGATGCAGACGACATGCTCCTGTGTGTTTCGGACCCACTTGAACGGATGGAAGAAATTATGAGGATTCTGGGGGAATTTGGCTGGTTGCCGCTAGTCATTATTATTGGGCGGCAAACAAAGCCATGATCAGGAAGCGGGTGGTGGTTGGGGTGGGGTCAATGTGGGAGCGAGTAGAGGTGGCATCATGCAAGGGCACTAGTTTGGGGGCATTGGTAATGGCACCTTTGCCGTTCCCGCCAGCACGGTACTCCACCAGCCCCGTGGTGGTAGCGGCCCGGAGAGACTGGGGGCAATGGAGGAGACATGTGGGAGCAGAGGGAGTATCGGTCTGGTCTCCAATATGCAATAATCACCGGTTTGCCCCGGGGAGGTTAGATGGAGGGTTCCGGAGAGGGCAGAGAGCAGCGATTGAGAGGATGGGAGATATGTTTATAGAGGGGAGCTTTCCCAGCATGAGAGAGTTGGTGGATAAATTTGAATTGATGGGAGGGAATGAGTTTAGGTACCTGCAGGCACGGGACTTCCTACGCAGGCAGATCTTAACGTTCCCACTCCTACCGCCAAGGGGGATACAGGACAGGGTAGTTTCCAGAATGTGGGTGGGGGAAAAGGAGGGTTTCAGACATTTACAAGGAACTCATGGGATCAGAGAAAACACATACTGAGGAGCTGAAACACAAATGGGAAGAGAAGTTAGGAGGAGAGATAGAGGATGGTCTCTGGGCGGCCGCGTTGAGTAGAGTCAACATGTCCACAACTTGTGCCAGGCTCAGCGTGATACAGTTTAAGGTCGTTCACCAGGCCCACATGACAGTGGCCCAGATGAGCAGGTTCTCTGGGGTAGAAGACAGGTGGGCAAGGTGTGCGGGAGGACCAGCGAACCATGTCCATACATGCTCTGGGCATGCCCGAAGCTTAGGGGACTCTGGCAGGGGTTTGTGGATGTCATGTCCAAGGAGTTAAAAAGAAGGGTGGCACCGAGTCCAGAGGTGGCGATTTTCAGAGTGTCGGAATACCTGGCAATCCAGGAGGAGAAAGAGGCAGACGTTCTGGCCTTTGGCCCCGGTAGTCCAGAGACGGATATGATTAGCTTGGAGGGACTCAAAGCCCCCAAAGTCGGAGGACTGGCTAACTGACATGGCTAGCTTTCTCTGTTTGGAGAAAATCAAGTTTGCCCTGAGAGGGTCAATGTTAGGGTTCGCCCAGAGGTGGCAACCATTCGTCGACTTCTTTGGGGAAAATTAACCGTCGGCAGAAGGTGGGGGGGGATTGGGGTTTAGTTTAGAGTAGGGTGTTAGAAAAGGTGGGACCCGTGAGGAAGATGGTTTTTGCACTATGTTTATATTTGTATGTACATTGTTTCTTCTGTTGTGATAAAACCATAAATACCTCAATAAAATGTTTATATAAAAAAGATTTCTGCCACTCAGTAATTGATGGTCTCTGTTCTACTTAATCTCAGTCTGGAAGAAACCAGAAATCTTCAGAGTTTACTAATATGTTCTTTTTATTGCACACTGTAAACCATGTACACACACTGGTATAAAATATTTTTAATATCAATATAGATAACAAGATAAAAAATGTGAAAGATATCAACAATGCAGTGACTGTGTGCGCTGGAGTACTGGCAGACTGCATCATGTGATGATGAAGATGTGGATTCAATGTCATTCTGCTGAAATACTGATCTCAGCAGTATCACTCATTCAATAAGAATGCTTCCAAATGTACAGCACGTACATTCCACATTGTGCAAATACACCAGGCAGGCAGGAACACACTGTGCTTTATATCCTCCATTGCTATTTTAAAGAAAAACACAAAAACTGTTCTTGCACTGCATACAGCCTTAGAGGGGAAAAAAAAATCACTTCCAAACCGTCTCTTCATTGCAAAGAAAACAGCCCTTAATGAATTGTCAGCAATGAATAAACATAAGCTTTATTTGTATGAATTAGCAAGACACAGTCTGTAGTGGGTGACATAGGAGACCAAAATGAAAAACATTCCTGAGAAGGTTAAGTCAGCTATCATCTACTGATGATTTATGCTTCGTTTCGAATCAATCATTCAAAACAATCATCTCTCCCTGATCAACAGAAAAGGAGTTTTTGTTTCCGTCTCCGTTATTTTAATGCTGCTAGGTATGATTCATACTAGATTCCATCTGGAACCTCACTAAGCAACGTAAATCAGTCGCCCATGGCATAAGGAAACCTTGGAAGAAATTTTGATCATTCCCCAGTTGTGCTTGCTACATGCGCAGAGTTAGGCAAAGTCAGCAAAGCCAGTGAGTCAAGTTTTAAAAATGCCCTTAGTAGGGCCAAGAGGAACAGGCAAATTTGACTTCCAATGCCGCCCATGGCATAAGGAAACCTTGGAAGAAATTTTGATCATTCCCCAGTTGTGCTTGCTACATGCGCAGAGTTAGGCAAAGTCAGCAAAGCCAGTGAGTCAAGTTTTAAAAATGCCCTTAGTAGGGCCAAGAGGAACAGGCAAATTTGACTTCCAATGCCACATGCTACGCTGCCCTCACCAACTCCCTAGCTGCAAGCCCCTCACAATTTCCCCATCCTCCATATGATCCTCCCACCCCATCCCCAATCTCACCCTCCCAATTAATTTTTCTACCAATAGCCTCCAAGTGCTGCAATCTTCATGAATCCCCACAAGTCAGCTATTTTTTTTAAAAACTGAAAGCAGCCAAGCAGCAGCCAGTGACATTCAGGTTGAGCCCTGACAATTAAAATCCGGAGTCCTCAGACTCAAACTTCCAGGCACGTTTCCACCTGGAGATGAAATGGGCCCACTAGAGTTTATACATCATTGAAACAAGTACAAAACCAACTTTGAGCCTGTAGTTTCAATTACCATGATTGCTGAAATTATCTGCATGGGTTAATATTGAGGGTTTTTTCCAATTAAGAGAACAAAAAAAAATGGCCTTTTATATTGGCTAGCATTTTGCTATGTTAATGTAAATAATGATCATTCATAACACATCAGTGTTCATTGCACGAAAATTAAAACTATAGTCAAATTGATTTTTTTCAACCCCAGCCATGTGCGAATTAACTTTTATGACAAACTAAGTGATTGAAAATTTTGGAATTCCTGACACTGTGAAGTTATTTGGGAGTTAACATTTTTCTCTAGCTAACCTACTCCTTCAGGTCAGCATGGTGCATAAATTTCCTTACAATCTTGGAGCCATTTGTAATTTTTTTGAGCAAGATTAACACTTCATCCCCTCTTTGAAATAAAGGCATTTAAGAACATGAAATAAAGGATAAAGCAATGCTTTTATTCCCTTCCCCCAAAATAATAGCATTTTGTGCTCTTGTACAAAACCACACAAATTATTCATGGCACAGCAGTGAACAGCAGTGCAAGTACACACTCCACGGACAATATTTTAGTCCTTTTACATATTCTCTCTAATTATTGTATACGAGTTTCCTTCCATAAACATTAGTGGACTAACAAGGACCCAAGTGTCTGCACAGATTTTGTTCGGCACAATTTTTCACATGATCAAAAATTAATTTGCAGGATGTGGGCATCGCTGGTTTGGTCAGCATTTATTACCCATCCCTAATTGCCCTTCAGAAGGTGGTGGCGAGTTGCCTTCTTGAACCGCTGAAGTCCTTGAAGTGTAGGTCACACACTGTGCTGTTAGGGAGGAGGTTCCAGGATGATCCCCCAGCGACAGCAAAGAGCAGCGATCTATTTCCAAGTCAGATTGGTAGGTGACTTGGGGGGGGGGGGGGGGGGGGGGGGTCAGGAGGTGAGTTACTCACCACAGGATTCCTGCCCTGTCCTGATAGCCACAGTATTTAAAAAAAATAATCTTTATTGTCACAAGTAGGCATACATTAACACTGCAATAATGTGGCTACACCAGTTCAGTTTCTTATCAATGGTAACCCCCAGAATGTTGACTGTGGGGAATTCAGCGATGGCAATGCCATTGAATGTCAAGGGGCGGTGGTTAGATCCTCTCTTTCTCTCTTTTCGGAGATGGTCATTGCCTGGCCCTTGTGTGGTGTGAATGTAACTTACTACTCGTCAGCCCAAGCCTGAATATTGCCCAGGTCTTGCTGCATTTGGACATGGATTGCTTCATGATCTGAGGAGTCGCGAATGGTGCTGAACATTGTGCAGTCATCCACAAACATCCCCACTTCTTATTTTTAAAATAAATTTAAAGTATCCAATTATATATTTTTTTCAATTAAGGGGCAATTTAGCGTGGCCAATTCACCTATCCTTGGGTTGTGGGGTGAGATTCAAGCAAACACAGGGAGAAAGTGCAAACTCCACACGGACAGTGACCCAGGGGCAGGTATCGAACCCGGATCCTCAGCGTTGAGGCAGCACTGTGCCACCGTCCCGCAAACATCCCCACTTCTGACCTTACGATGGCAGGGAGGTCACTGATGAAGAAGTTGAAGATCGTTGGGCCTAGGACACTACCCTGAGGAACTCCTACAGTAATGTCCTGGAGTGGAGATGATTGATCTCCAACCACCACAACTATCTTCCTTTGTGCCAGGTATGATTCAACCAACGGAGGGTTTTCCCCAATTCTCATTGACTCCAGTTTAGCTACGGCTCCTTGATGCCATACTCGGTCAAATGCTGCCTTGATGTCAAGGCAGTCACTCTCACCTCACCTCTGGCACTATGTCTGTGGGCAGGTTACTGCTGAGCAAGTGCTGCTTGATAGCACTGTTGATGACTCCTTCCATCACTTTGCTAATGATGGAGAGTAGACCAATAGGGTGGCAATTGGCTGGGTTGGATTTGTCCTGTTTCTGGTATACAGGTCACACCTGGGCAATTTTCCACATTGCTGGGTAGGTGCCAGTGTTGTAGCTGTACTGGAATAGCTTGGCATTAGACTAAGGAAATATAAATTTACTGATGACACTCTTTTTTTTATTTCCTTACCTGTCAATATAAAATTACTCAGAACCAAACCTGGACTTGACAATTCAGAGTTCAGATTAAATTTGTGACATCTAATAACATTGATAAAAGCAATACACCTCAAGTACATATGCTACCTCCAGTGCAATTTTGTGGAACAAAAGATGTGAAGCAGTAAAACTGAGAATATTAAAATGTGAAATAAGGATTAGAAGTAACAAAATTAAATTCAGAAAGAACAGTTTGCCATGTTTGCAACTTAAAAGATAATGTTCAGCATAACACAGCAAACAGGTATGGCAATGGAGCAGGCCAGCAATCCAGGTTCAGTTCAAATCCATGCCTAATTGTGAAACCAAATTCAATGAATCGGCCAGCGCTTGGGCTGACAGCAGAAAAAACTACCAGGGCAGCACAGCAGCATTGTGGTTCACAGCGCCAGGGTCCCAGGTTCGATTCCCGCTTGGGTCACTGTCTGTGCGGAGTCTGCATGTTCTTCCCGTGTCTGCGTGAGTTTCCTCCGACAGTCCAAAGATGTGCAGATTAGGTGGATTAGCCATGCTAAATTGCCCTTAGTTAGATGGGGTTGCTGGGTTACGGGGATAGGGTGGAAGTGTGGTCTTAAGTAGGGTGCTCTTTCCAAGAGCTGGTGCAGACTCGATGGGCCGAATGGCCTCGTTCTGCACTGTAAATTTTATGATTCGATGAAAACTGTCAAATTATCATAAACTCAAACCACTATCTTTCAGGAAAGGGAAGCTACCACTCTCTTGTTCAACACTTGATTGCAGCTTAATACCCTCTGAAATGGCCCAACAAACCACTCAATTGCCAAAAGACATGTCTCCACTCGGGATGTGCAATATATGACACCCATTAGCACTGCACAACAAAAACAAATTTTAACTACAGAAAACGTTAACAAAGTAGGAAATGCAAGCTTGATGTGAAAAGTTCAAATTATAGGAGAAAATTTGCCTGTCCAAATACTCAGAGTTAAAATATATTTCAAGGCAAATGGTGACATTGACCTACAATAAGTACTGTAAAATTTTTAAAAGTCGATGCAATCAGTACACTTGTTATGGGCCAGAGTTCAGAAAACTCCAAAGTGTATCATGGAGTTCACCTGACCTACAACTGTTTATCGATTTTGGTTACGAGGAATACAAGGGCCTGCCTTTCAGGTGTTATTCAACAGAGTCCGTAAGCACTTTTAATCAAAAACGAGCTTTATTTTACGAATTTAGTTAACATTTTTATAAACACACACAGTAAGCATTTTTTATCAACTACAATCAAATACCACACACAGCTACAGTAATCTATGTATCACCCGTCATAAATTCTCCCCTTTAACTGTTCTAATTTTAACAAGATCCCATAAACCAGAAACCCCTTTTCAAAGGTGTGGCCCAACATACGGCACTCATATTGGTTCGGACAAGGCTTGGCACAACATCAAGGGCCGAAGGGCCTGTTCTGTGCTGTACTGTTCTATGTTCTTACTGTCTTTAAGACTTGGTACGGATACACCCGGTTCCTTTCCAAACCAGCAGGTTTGAATTCCTTCCAGAAAACAGTTATCGCTTTTAAGTTATCAAGTAATCTGGAAACAGATTTTAAACTGAAGACAGAGAGACACTTCTTTCCAACCTGTGCAATACAAAACCAGGTCAAACTCATAGCGAAAGTAAAACTCAGAGCCACAGCCAACTCCCAACTCAAAAAAGAAAGTAAAAACTCGAGCCAGTGCCCAGCTCCACCCACACAATGACATCACTGAAGCCATGTGATAAGACAAAAACTTTTCCTAACGGGACACTCCCATGACACACTACAGGGCATTAACGTTTAGTGAAAGCTTCAATGTCAGAGTACGCTGCTCTTAAATTGATAATACTACTCAAACTTTAAGTCCTTGTGAGGTACAGGTCTTTTAGATCAATGAAAGCATGAGGCTTCCCCAGTGGGCCGACAGGTAAATGAACCATAAAAGCCAAGAGGGTCCAGTTACAAATCCTAATCTCTAACCAAAAATGGCAACCCTATTAGTCCTTAGCCAACTTCAGCTGTGGACAAGAGAGGAGGTATAATTTAGGATAGAGAAGATGCAACATAAACAAATCTTTAAATAAGGACATACTTGCGTTTCTATAAACAGCTTTTACATCCTCAGGATTTCATAAAGTATCCCACTTTTCAAAACATGATTGCTATTGCTTTGCATGAAAAAAAAAGACAAACAATTTAAACACAATCAGCAATGAGATTAATGGACAATTAATCTGTTTTGTGGCAATCAGCAATGAGATTAATGGACAATTAATCTGTTTTGTGGTGCTAGTTAAATGGATGAAGGTTGCTCAGGATACCAGATGGTTCCTTGGCCTTCTTCAGAGAAGTGCCCTGGAATCTTATATTCAACTGAAAAAGCGGATATTGCCTTTGATTATTATCTTATGTAGAGGAAGACCCTTTTGACAATGAAGTGTTCCCTTAGTACTGAACTGAAGGGTCAGCCTTGATTACATGCTCAACACATGCAGTGGGGCTTCAACCCACCTGCTTCTGCCTTGGAAATAAGACAGCTACCACTACTTGTTCAAAACTGGTTAATTCAAATTATTCTAACTTTTGGAGCTCAAAAAGCCTTCTGTTCTGTTTATTTCAATTGTTCAATTCAGTTTACTGCTTTCTTGAAGTGAAAATATGACTGAATGACTCTAATAGATGAGCAGAGAGAGGACAACAGAGGAATTATTGATCAGTTAGCCTAACAGTTGTTGTTGAGAAATTGCTAAACCTTTAACTAAGGGAAGGGTGACTGAACATCTTGAAAATTTTCAGCTGATCAGAGAACATCATCATGGATTTTGTAAAGAATACGTCACATCTGACAAGCCTGACTGAATTTTTTGGAAGAAGTGACTAAAGTAATGAACAAAGCATTGTTTAAGGATGCTATTTATATGAAATTCCAGAAACCATTTACAGTCTTAGCTGTGGCTCAAGGTAGCACCCTTGCCTCTGAATCACAACGTTCCGGGTTCAGGTCCCACTGCAGGGAATGAGCACAATATCTGAGCTCATACTCCAGTGCAGCACCGAGGGAGCGCCGCACAGTCAGAGTCTTTCGGATGCGGTTGCATCTGCCTGCTTAGTGCCTGCTTTAAAACCCAAGAGCACTATTTTGAAAAAGAGCGGGCATTTATTCCTGGTGTCCTATCTATTCTTATCCCTCAATCAACCACACAAGATTATCTGGTCATCAATCTGGCATGGTAGCGCAGTAGTTAGCACTGCTGCCTCACGGGGCTGAGGACCTGGGTTCGATCCCTGCCCCAGGTCACTGTCTGTGGGGAGTTTGCACAATCTCCCAGCGCAGGGTAGATGAATTGGCCATGTTAAATTGTCCCTTAATTGGGAAAAAAAAGAATTGAGTACTCTAAATTTATTTAAAAATTAATGTAAAAATGTTTTAAAAGTTTTTTTAAAATTTAGAATACCCAATTAATTTTTCCAATTAAGGGGCAATTTTAGCGTGGCCAATTCACCTAGCTTGCACATTTTTGGAGTTTGGGGGTGAAACCCACGCAAACACAAAGAGAATGTGCAAACTCCATACGAATAGTGCCCCAGAGCCGGGATCGAACCTGGGGCCTCGGCGCCGTGAGGCCACAGTGCTAATCCACTGCACCACCGTGCTGCCACATGTTTTTTAAGTTTATCTGGTCATTATCACATTACTGTTTGTAGGAGTTTGCTGAACGCAAATTGGCAGCTGTGGTTCTTGCATTAGTACACAAGTCTTTCCTTAATTTGGCAAAGTCCCTCTTGAGGGATTATTTGCTAAATTGTCTAAGAAAACGTACTAAAACAAAAATTGAACTATTGCTTGTCCACACATTTTCTGGACCCAGTTACAAGGTTGGGTTAAAAATTTGACGAGTTGGGCGTTCTAAGTTAAAGGACCAAAATAGTAATCCAAAAAGACAACAGGTGGGCAGAGAGTCTTTATACATCTACAATATAAATCCTCCGACTTCTGTTGCATATCACAACAAGGTGGCGAGACCAGGAGGAGATTGAAGCAGAACTAATCGTTTTAATTTTTCTTTTAACAGCTGGAGAATTTTTAATCTTATAAAAAGAACCATGTACAAGTTGTGCCCACACAATGAATTATCCTTCTCTGTATGCCATTATGCTGCATGCTTCACATCACAATCAAAGTTTGTGACTTCAAAAAGAGTGCTTCAAAAGGAGTGCACCAAGTATAGCAATGTCAATTTAAGTTCCAACATTAAGTATGAGGCCACATCAAGTCGAGCTGCATTAAAAGAACTTGAAAGTTCAATTTCTCATACTGCTGAACCAACGTTAAGATTTTGTTAACACTCCCATACAGGTTAGGTTTCATCCGGATGCTCCAGTTTCCTCCCTCAAATCCTGAAATACATGCTTGCTAGGTGAATTGGACATTCTGAATTCTACCTCAGGCACTGTAGTGTAGCAATTAGGGGATTTTCACAGTAAACTTCATTGCTGTGTTAATGTAAGCCTACTTGTGGCTATTATTATTATTAGTGTGTTTTAGTGTTTTAAGTGTCATATAATTTCTGCAAAATATGCTTCATTGTGTTGGATCATCTGGAAGCATTTGTGGAAGGCCCCACCCTATTTGATTTAATCAGGTGATATCAAGAATCTCCACTTATCTCTGATTATGAGAACCTATTTCACAGCATTGTGTCAAAAAAGCGTGGTCCTAGCAATGGTTTTGATCACCATTATTTGTACTCCAATGTAACTGTACTGGAATGTAATCATTACCAAAGTTCAATGGCATTGCCTTCCAAATCTACATTTAAGATATCAAACAAAGTAAATGTAATTAAACTGGTGATATTTTTAATACCAACTTGAAATTTCTTTTTATTTAAAACCTAGTGTGTTTTCCATCTTCCAAGTCTAATTTGCTCAATTGCCAAAATAAAGATTGTTAAAAGAAATGCCATTTTAGATCAGTGACATTTTGTGAACCAAGGATTAATTGCAAATCTGTCTCTATGAAGAGTCTTGCACCAGATTCAGAAATATTTTTCAAATGTGTATTTTTGGTTATTTTATAAATTTGGGCCTGCAAATGTCATTTTGATTTTGAGGTCACTGAGGCAGATAAAAGTACATTCTTCACTAGACAAACAACAGGTCTAAATAAAGAAGATTATAAAGATCCAGCCCTCCTTCACAATCATCCATTATTTACTCAAGTAAAGAATAATGTGGTATGAGAGAGAAAAAAAAAATCACAAAATCTCCTTCCAATGATCCCCATCTCTCATTTCTTTCATTTATATTTGTCAGCTTGCTTTGTGTAACCAATTTTTTTTTTTTTAGAAATTTAGAGTATCCAATTCTTTCTTCCAATTATTGGGCAATTTAGTGTGGCCAGTCCACCTAACCTGCACTTCTTTGGGTTGTGGGGGTGAAACCTACACAGACACAGGGAGAATATGCAAACTCCACACAAACAGTGACCAGGGCAGCCCATACAACCATTATTAAATTATTTCTTTGCATCGTTAATCTGTTCATTATCGTCCCCTCCCATTACTGGGCATACTAACAAACTATAATTGTTATTTTCCATAGCAAGCTGCCATGATACTACAATCTCATCTGAACCACGTCCAAGGCAACATCAATTTTTCAGTTTAACACTGATGGACGAAACTCCCTTTTTGCTTCATTAGAACCAATTTAAATGATTCTTATTCAATTTATTTTGCTAATCTTAAAACATTCCAATTTAAGGAGATTGATTTGAAAAGAGACAATTTCTTATTTCATTGCACTAACTCAATTGTACTCACCCACAATTGTAAATCCCAAACTAGAGAAGTATAAACCAACTGAATAGTGGGTCAGAAAAGGAAGATAACTAGTTGGGAGCGAGACTCGCCCTCCAACAGCGAGATCCCGCCCTCTAACAGAGAGATCCCCCCCCCCAGTTCGATCCTGGCCCCAGGTCACTGTCCGTGTGGAGTTTGCACATTCTCCCCGTGTCTGAGTGAGTCTCACCCCCATAACCGAAAGATGTGCAGGGTAGGTGGGTTGGCCACGTTAAATTGCCCATTAATTGGAAAAAAATGAATTGGGTACTTAAAATTTATTTATTTTTTTAAAGCGTTTAAAGCAGCAGATGTTACACGTGTCAGAGGCTTCCACTAAAGCCCAATACACTTCAAAGGGCTTCAAACCCTTGACAGCTTTTGAAATGCAAATATTCCATTCAATTTCACACTGAAGTACATTGCATTAGCCAGTGATTGACAGTTTTATTGCTCCAGAGACTGGTGCTTGGTGGATTGTTGATCATGTTTCCTTTCATGCTTGAATACATCTCCATTAACCGGCTTTGATGTTAACCACAATGTTTATAAACACTCTTGCTATGATTAGCAGTTCCTCACCACATCAAGAGCAGCTGTGCCTTTCGCATCCTGTTTTTCACAGCAGAAAGCACTCAGCTGATGGGGGAAATCTGATGCAGGGTCATTGGGGGACATTGGGCAGGGGCAGGACATGCATTGGGGGGTGGGGCTTTTCATGGACTTTGGGGGGCACCTCAGTTATGCACCGATCCCCCCCCGCCCAACCCACAGCAGAATCCACTGCATCAAGGCCATGCTTGGGAAAACTTGCACCAATTCCCACCAGGAGGATTTTCCGTTGTGCATAACAGGGAGGGGTTGAGACTTGGGCTTTCAGCCTGTTAATTGGATAGCTTGCAGACACCGACCCGGAGCACTGGAACAGGATTGGCATCTGGCACCGATCCCATTTTTAAGCCAACATTCCATTCTGCACAGGATCAGGAAACCAGATGCCGGCGGCAGGCAATGGAGAATCCACCCCTATATTTCTTGATTTTTTTTCTGGGACTGTTGCACAGCTCTCATTGCCGACAGCCTTCAGAAAACAATCATAACCCCAACCCCACAAGAAACAAGAGTGTTCATAATTTGTGTATCTTTAAATCAACTTTTCACACCACTGCGACTTAGAACCATAGAATTCCTACAGTGCAGAAGGAGGTCATTTAGCCCATCAAATCTGCACAGACCCTCAGAAGGCCCACCCACCCTACCTTGGCCACTCCCCCGCCAAACCTCGAAACCCACCTAACCTACACATCTTTGGACACGAAGGGACAATTTAGCATGGCCTATATACCAATCCGCACACTTTTTGGACTGTGGGAGAAAACCGGAGCACCAAGAGGAAACCCATGCGGACACGGGGAGAAAGTGCAAACTCCACAGTTTGGGTCCCTTCCAGCCCTACTTACACTCAATAAAAATGGTGTAAGCAGTTTGGCCATAACTTAATTCATTACTCTCAAGACGGAGTGAACTCGCCATATTAAAAACATTTTACTGCTGCAAAGATTAAACAACCAGACTCTGAATATTCACTCCATGATCCTGGATTTTCTATTTTATTACTGCCACACCATGTCTGATATCCTTCAATTTGCAAGATCATTTTCAGGATTGAAATGCCCGTCTCATTTCCCCCCACAAAGCCTGACCCCATTAAAGCCAATAACACAACCAACCAACAAAGACATACTGGCAGAGGAGCCCATGCCTGCTCCCCGTAGAGTAAGAAGTCTTACAACACCATGTTAAAGTCCAACAGGTTTGTTTCAAATCACCAACTTTGTCTACCTCATACGCTGCAAGAAAGGATGTCCCGAAGCGTAGTACATTGGAGAGACCATTCAGACACTGCGACAACGGATGAATGAACATCGCACGACAATCACTAGGAAGGAATGTTCCCTTCCAGTCGGGGAACACTTCAGCAGTCAAGGGCATTCAGCCTCTGATCTTCGGGCAAGCGTTTTCCAAGGCGCCCTTCAGGGCGAGCGACAACGCAGAATCGCCAAGCAGAAACTTATAGCCAAGTTCCGCACACAAGTACAGCCTCAACCTGGATCTTGGATTCATGTCGCATTACATTCACCCCCCACCATCTGGCCTCGGCTTGCGAAATCCTACCAACTGACCTGGCTTGAGACAATTCACACCTCTTTAACCTGTTATTATCCCTCTCTCCAGTTGCTCCATCTGGACCTGCAGACTTACTTACCTGCAAAGACTTGCATTCACAGTATTGTTTTGGATCTTTGACGTTGTCTATATATATGTTTCTGGAACCCACAATTTCATTCACCCAAGGAAGGAGCAGTGCTCTGAAAGTTAGTGATTCAAAACAAACCTGTTGGACTTTAACCTGGTGTTGTAAGACTTCTTACACTACAGGGAGCAGGCATGGGCTCCTCTGCCAGTATGTATGTCTTTGTTGGTTGGTTGTGTGATTGGCTTTAATGGGGTCAGGCTTTGTGGGGGGAAATTAGACAGGCATTGCAATCCTAGTGTTGTAAGACTTCTTACTGTTCTTACCCCAGTCCAACGCCGGCATCTCCACATCAGTGCTCCCTGTAGAGCAATCCAGTCAGCCTTATTCCTCCAGTCCATCCCATAGCTCTGCAAGTTTATTTCCCTCAAGTGCCTATTCAATATTTTCTAATAATCGCTTAATTAATTGTTTCAACCAACCAAATTAATGTACATATTTTTCAAAAACATACCAAACCCATTTATTCAGACAAGCGTCAGTGTATCATTGTATAAACTTTTGCTGTCTGTAAAGATGTGTAGTCTTTAGTCTCATTCAAACCCATACATTTTCAGATAGCTTGCTTAGCTCATCTACACTTCACGATCCACAAATGTAAAAATTAAATTATTTTATTCCTCAATTAATAATTTCACAATGTGAGCCTTAAATTCATACATCGCACAGCAGTGAAACAGACAAAAAAATCTGGAAACACAAGAAGCGATACAATTCAGCCCAATAAATGATTAAGGTCTAATGAAGATGTTACACTTAAATTCATTGAAACCCTCATTTCGGATGGTGAGTGAGAGTCACTTCAGCTCAAAATTCAGTGCTGAAAATCAGACCCGCTGCTCCACTCAATGCAGTAGAACACCAGCAAAGTTTGTTGCACAAGATGGTATAATTTACAGCAAACCCACACTGGTTCGTCAAGACATTTGCTCTGGGTACTGACCAATCCTCTCATTATTCAAGTGACAGAATATTCATAAAACTATTTTCTCCCCTCCCAAAAACTTCAAAATTAACTCAACTGATTTTAAACCTTAAATCTCAAAAAATATAAAAGTGAGAATTTTAATGTAAATTTGGAGTTTAGTACAATCACAGGAGGATCGCATTACGGAAATTCCTTTTGCTCATAGTTTTCCATTTGTTCTTAAACACATTGTTCATCACTATGTAATTTCAATAATACAGCATGTGAGGCAATAAACAGCTTAATGCCACACAATTAACTTTATTACAGTTTTCCAGCATAAACAAATTACCGACAGAATGGGTGGTTCTTTGTGGGTATTAGCATAGCACCAGATACACAAATTCAAGTTAAAGGATGAAATAAGTAAGACCATAATACATTGGAGCAGAAGTAGGCCATTCGGCCAATCAAGCCTGCTCCGCCATTCAATCAGACCTTGGTTGATAATCCTCAATTCCTCTTTCCTGTCTTATCCCCATAACCCTAGATTCCCTTACTGATTAAAAATCTATCTCAGCCTTGAAAATACTTAATGACTCAACCTCTACAGCCCTTAGCGGTAAAGAATTCCACAGATTTAATACCCTCGAGAGAATAAATTCCTCCTCATCTGTCTTAAATGGACGATCCCTTACTCTGAGATGATGCCCTCTGGTCCTCACTCGCCTACAAGAGGAAACATCCGCTCAGCATCTATCCTGTCAAGCCCCCTGAGAAATCCTATGTCTCAAAAAGGTCACCTCTCATTCTTCTAAACTCCAACAAGCCCAATCTACCCAACCTCTCCACATAAGAAAATCCCTCCATATCCAGCATCAACTTCGTGAACCTTCTCTAGACTGCCTCCAATGCCAGCATATTTCCTTAGATAAAGGGACCAAAACTGTTCAGTGACCTAGGTGTGGTCTATTTAGTGCCTTTCATAATTTTAGGACTTCTCTATTTTTAGACTCCATTCTCTTTGAAGTAATGGCCGCCATTCCATTTGCCTTCCCAAATACCTGCTTAACTTGCAGGCTAGCTTTTTGTGATTTATGCACAAAGACCCCCAAATCCCTCTGTGCTGCAGATTTTTGCAGCCTTTCTCCATTTAAGCAACATTCGGTCCTATGTTTTTCCTACCAAAGTGCATAACCTTCAAATTTTCCTGCATTATATTCCATCTGCCAAGTTTCTCCACTCGCCTAACCTGTCTATATCCCTCTGTAGACTCATTGTGTCACCCTCACCATTTGCCTTCCCACATATTTTTGTTGTTCTGCCTCCATTTCTGTGGCCAGGTTCTGTGGCGCAAGATTAGAAAAGCTGAGAATTTCACACAATATTTTCCTAATTGAGGGGTTTTTGAGACATTAATGCACTCCTTAAGTACTAATACATTGAGATGCTACCTGCAGTGAAATGATTATCTATAAATACATATATTTCAAAAGTCGAAATTTATACAAAGTTATACAAATGACAGTCCAAACATATTTTACCACCTGCACATACAATCGTCGTATCACTTAATCACAACTTTCTAATTCACCCATGTCTCATTTTTAAAAAAATGCTTGTTGAGGCTTTCTCTGTGATTTCTCAACTTAAAAACAAATTAGTTAAACCATATGTACTGTGTGCAAATTATCTGTGACACGTTTTATTTCAAGAAGATCTATTGCATCTGCTTTGTAATTCAGCTTCAAATGCTCTCATCCCTATGACATGTAAACTTCACAACTACTTGCACTAGTTCATTTACTAAAGGCAGATGTAATATTATAGATTGCTCAATTAGTACCTGAAGGACACGGTCTGATCTGAAATTCTCGTGGCAAAGATGTGGGTCAAATTATTTTTTAAATACATTTATTATTGGGATAAGGGCAATATTGCCCATCCCCATTTATCCTGAGAAAATGGCAGCAGGCCACTTCAAGCAAGTCTTGTACTTGCATCACACATATGCTGGAGCAGACAGAGGTGCCAAATCCTCTTTCCTGAAGTACAGTTGGCCATTTTATTTTCCAGCACTTGGTCCATAATTACCAGATAAATTTAACATTGTGCAATTTAAGATACTAGTTCAGTACTCTAACCACTCCATACAGTCAGAAATGTCCCAAATGAATGCATTAAGAAGGCAGTTTGATGCCTCTGCACTCCAGAGGTGGTGTCATATACTTGGTGCAATGGAATCTCAACAATGTGACAAACCAAAGCTCCCACTCCACTTTCCGGCAGCACTTTGTGACAGATAATACCTGCAAATTACACTGCACATTAATTCAGATTGTATTTGCATTACAGCGCACTGCATTCCTTTACTGCATTGTCACTAGCAACAGCTATGTAATATAAATGAAGAATTACCTCTGGAACAGTGGTGCTTAAAAGGTGGTTCCGCTCCCTTGTAACACCAAACCAAACCCAAGAAGCAACACATAGTGACCTTGAGCAACCCCAGTTGTTTTCAACTGTTGCCCACAATAAAAATGCAGAAGATTTCACGGTATTAACAGCCAGGGATAATACAGATATGGGGCACATTAGGAAAGCATTGTCTGATAAAACTGACAAGCCAGGAGAGATCTTATTTCCCATTTTTAATTTATACTTTACAGTTGCTGGAGCGTCAGAGACAAGGACAGATACAAATTGTGTTTCCGCGATCAGAGCAGAGACATTAGCTGCAAGTACAGCAAAGTTCATATAATTAAGCCAATCACGGTAATCAAGACATGGTACCTGTCACAATTAAATATATCTATAGTAATACTCAACTTTTGCCTGTCCAATCAGGTGGTTAGTGTAGCAGAGGGGGATAGGGTAGATGCTTTGTTTAAGGGAAAGGAAGGTGCTGACAAAGGTGTTGTTGCTATGGCGTAGCATGGGAGGGAGTGGTGATGGTGGATATCCGAGGGTGGGACTGAAGGGTCACTAACATCAAGGGGCTGGCCCAAGAACGGGTATGGTTGATCAGCAGGGGAGGAGGAATGGGTTGCACTCCAACCAGGTTGGTTACATGGAACCAAGAGGCTGAATGGGCCAGTTAAACAAACAGTTGCGTGTTTCTGCGCAATCAAGGTGCTTGAAGGAGGGCGTGGCCTTTTTACAAGAAACACACTTGAAGATCGAGGATCAGACAAGGCTAAGGAAAGGATGGGTAGGGCAAGTCCCATTCGGGATTAGACATGAAGACGCAGGGGGTGGCAGTGCTGATAAATAAACAGGTGGCGTTTGAGGTGGGGAATATAGTAGCAGATTCAGGGGGAAGGTTCGCGGGAAGCTGGAGGAGATGCCAGTAGGCCTGGTAAATGTCTATACCCCAAATAGGAACGGTATGGAGTTGATCAGTTTATCAGGCAAGTGCTGGGGACGATTCCGGTCCTGGACTCGCACCGGCTGATTATGGGCACGCTGTGGAAGGTACTCAACGCAGTGATTAGGAGAGAGTTCATATTGATTCGGGCGCATAGGGAGAAGGAGGAGCAAGCAGTGATGGTAAGGCTGGTGGAGGGGTTTCTGTGGGTGGACAGGAGGTATTCGGTGGCCCCAAAGGCAGGATTGTTGAAGGAGGCAGAAGCTTCAGATGGAGTTTGGGCTGGTGACCACGGGGAAGGCAGTAGGGCAGTTGCAGAGGGTCAGTGTAGGAGTATGGGGAGAAGGCTAGTCGGATGCTGTCCCACCAGCTCAGGAGGAAAGGAGGTGGCGAGGAGATTGGAAGGGTGAATGATGGTAGTGGTGGTGTGGCATTGGTCCCGGTGGGATTAAATGGGGTATGAGGAATTTTATAGGAGGTTTTATAAATCGGAGACCCCGGCGGGGAGGGAGGAGGAGGGTATGCGGCGATTCCTGGACACGGAGTTCCTGGTAGAGGGGTTGGGAGCATCCATTGGACTGGTGGAGGTGATGGAAGGTATGGAAGGCGATGCAGGCAGCAAAGGCCCCGGGCCCAGATGGTTTTCCGGTCGAATTTTAGAAAACGTTTATGGGTGACCTGGGACCCCTGCTGGTAAGGACATTCAACAAGGTGAGGGAGAAGGGGATCTTCCCCCCCACATTATCGCAGGCCTCAATATCTTTAATTTTGAAGAAGGATAAGGATCTGGAGCAATGTGGGTCCTACCGCCCGACATCACTGTTGAATGTAGACGCCAGTTGTTGGCTAAAATCTTGGCCTCGCAGATTGAGGACTGTGTGCCAGGGGTGATAGGGGAAGACCAGACGGGGTTTGTAAAGGGGATGTATCTGTCGCCTAATTATAGGCGTCTGTTGAATGTGATTATGATGCTCTAGGATGGACGGAGTGTGGAGGTCGCTATGGATACGGAGAAGGCCTTTGATTGGGAATATTTGTAGTAGGTACTGGGGGCGATTTTCAAGTATTTGGCCTTGCCAAACTTAATGAACTATTACTGTTCAGCGAATATAGCCAGGGTAAGGAGTGAGTAGCAGGTAGGGGTTGGTATGGGAGCAGATGGAGGTAGCCTCTTAAGGGCACTAGCTTTTGAGCACTGTTGACAGCGCCTCTGCCGTTCGCCCCAGCCAGGTACTCCATAAGTCTGGTAGTGATGGCAGCCCCGAGGGTGGAGGAGGCCTCAGTTTGGGCTCCGATTTGTTGGAATCACAGGTTTGTTCCAGGGGGCTGACGCGGGGTTCCAGGTGGCGGCGGGTGGGGATTGAGCGGTTTGGAGACCTATTTGTGGGGGGCAGCTTTTCGAGCTTAGAGGGGTTGGTATAGGAGTATGAGCTGCCTAGGTTTGGGACTACGCGGGGAAACAGGTGCCATCCTTTCCTGACCTGCCACCCTGGGGTTGCAGGACAAAGTGGTGTCGAAAGCAGGGGTTGGTGAGGGCAGAGCATCAGAGATTTACAAAGAATTAGTGGACTGGGAGGGCACCGTGATAGGAGAAATTAAGCGGAAGTGGGAGGAAGAGCTGGGGAGGATGTTGGAGGCTGGGTTATGGGAGGAGGCTCTGAGAATGGTGAACACATCCTCTTCATGTGCTAGGCTTAGCCTAATTCAATTTAAAGTAGTTCACAGGGCACATATGACGGGGCCAGAATGAGCAGTTTTTTTTGTGGGAGTGGAGGATAGGTGTAGGCCAGGGGCCACGCGAACCATTCCACATGTTTTGGGCCTGTCTGAAGCCGGAGGGGGTTCACTGACGCGATGTCTGAGGTACTGTGGGTGAAGATGGTCTCGAGTCCGGAAGTGGCAATTTTTGGAGTGCCCAAAAACCCAGGAGTCCAGGGGGTGAGAGGGGCCAACGTTTTGGATTTTGCCTCTTTAGCAGCCCAGAGATGGATCTTGTTGTGATGGAGGGACTCAGGGCCGCCCAACCCAGGGGTGTAGGCGAGCGACCTCGCAGGATTCCTTCGGTTGTAAAAAATCATGTTTGCCTTGAGAGGGTCTGTGGAGGGGTTTGCCCGGTGTTTGAAATCATTGGGCTTTAGGGTTAAAAAAGGAGGCAGAGGGGATGGAGGGTTACGGCAGGGAGGATGGGGTGCGGGGGTGTTGGTTATTTATTTGTTATGCGATTTCCTGTTTATTCTCTTATTGTTTTGATTGTATTAAAAAAAAACTTTTGCCTGTCCAGACAGATTAATGGGCACACCTCTTGGTGGATTTATTTGGTCAGCCTTGCCTGCATATGGCGGTATCTTGGGATGGGGAGGGGCAGCAGGTTTGGGTGGGAGGTGGTCTGTGGGGAACAAAAACAGTGGAAGGTAAGAGGACCTCAAAAAAAAAAAGTTACCCTGGCGGGAGAGATTGTTTCCATAAGGAATGAAATGAGATGGACTGATGTGGGTGGCAAGAGAGGGATGCAAGTGAGTGGAATGGATGGCGTGGGAGATGTGGCAGTGATGATGAAATTGGTTAGTGTGACAAAATTGCACTGACAATTATTCAAAAGCTATTCTTCGTGAGAAAAATGAAGATGGACTGGATTTGAATGAAAAGGTTTAGAAAGGCTGTCAGATGAATTCAAATATAAGTGCACTTATTCTATACCAGAAGTTGCAGTCCACACCTCGCAGTTTCTAACAATCTAACAACAAAGGGCTCACACAAACTTAGACTCAAGGAAGGAGCAGCTTTAATGTCATGAAACGTAAACCCTGAATAAGAACTTTCTCATGGAACAGGACTGTAGTTAGGAAGTTATTTTCTTGAATGACAGATGCCAAAATTTTAACAGGCAGATTTCAAGGAAACAGTATTATCTCTAGAATAACATTGCGGTCATTAGATGTAAACCTACCTTTTCAAATCAAGAGAAAACAGTCCCTAATCAGACTTTCATATTCTAAGACTATAAACATGTGACAAAATGTATATATATATATATATATATATATCAGGTTGGATTTTACACAGAGAGCTTTATGTGGCTTTTTCCAGAGTGAGAACTTTTGATTCTGTTACCATCATTGATGGAAGAATAACTACCTGTAGAAATGCTGTACTTAAAGAAATGTTGTCGCAATAAAAATACTAAACTGGCCTCAAATGTTTAGTGGGTCCCTGCCTGTGAAAAGCTTTAAGTGAGGGCAAGTGATTCATCTTGGACAATTAAACAAAATCCAAAAACACAAAATATGCTAATCTCTCAAGTCATCTGAATTATATACAGTATCATTCTTTTTTTAAAATAAATTTAGAGTACCCAATTCATTTTTCCCAATTAAGGGGCAATTTAGCGTGGCCAATTCACCTACCCGGCACATCTTTTGGGTTGTGAGGGCGAAACCCATGCAAACACAGGGAGAACGTGCAAACTCCACACAGAAAGTGACCCAGAGCCGGGATCGAACCTGGGACCTCAATGTCATGAGGTTGTAGTGCTAACCACTGCACCACCGTGCTGCCCTACACAGTACTGTAGGGAGAAACAGCGAATAGGTAATATATAGAAATATGGCCACCTAGATGCAGTTGAATGCTAGACAAACTAGCTTAAACTGCAAAAGAAAATGAATTTCCATACTTGAGAGTTTGAAAACTGGGAAATTAGATTCCCTTTGACTTATACAAATCTGACACAACAGGCACTTCAACTTAAAAAAAGAGTTTCTGTAATGGAAATGTCAAGATGAAATGGAATCTATAGACGGCGCGGTGGCATAGTGGTTAGCACTGCTGCTTCACAGTTCCAGGGTCCCAGGTTCAATTCCGGTTTTGAGTGACTGCGTAGAGTCTGGACTTTCTCCCTGTGTCTAGATTTCCTCCGGGTGCTCCGGTTTCCTCCCACGGTCCAAAGATGTGCAGGTTAGGTGGATTGGCCATGCTAAATTGCCCCTTAGTGAACAAAGGTTAGGTGGGGTTACAGGATAGGATGGAACCGTGGACTTAAGTAGGGTGCTCTTTCCAAGGGCCGGTGCAGACTCGATGGACCGAATGGCCTCCTTCTGCATTGTAAATTCTACTTTAAAAATTCTCCTTCTCTGGCCTAGGCATCAATTCCAAACAGCAATGACACTGCACAAAACCGTATGTGAACCTGTATCAAGTTTATTTTTGCAGAAGACTTCCGGTGGCAGTTATGCAGCAATAAGCCACACATGTGGGAGCTCCCGTTTTAAAGAGATTTTTCGGCTCTTTTGAGAGTCCAAAACGGAAATTTTTCGACGTCTCCCGGTGGGGGAAGGTGTGCTGAACGACTTTCCCTGCAGTCCATGACTCGAACTCGGAGTGGAAAGGTGGAAAAAACAGCAGCAGCTCCTCAGAAAAAACGGGGGAAGGGATCCAAGATGGCCACCGACAAAGCTCCAGGGGAGTGGAGACTCTGGGCCCAGAAACAACAAACTGATCTCCTGCGCTGCTTTAAAGAATTCAAGGATGAAGTACTGAGCTCTCTGCAGGAAACAAACAGAAGGCTGTCAGAGATTCAGTCCACCCAGGGTGCTGCCATCAAGAAGTTGCAGACGCAGGCCATTGAACGAGAGGAGGAGGCCGTGGTCCTCGTGAGTAAGGTGGAGGGGCACGAAGCACTCCACAAGAAGTGGCAGGAACGCTTCGAGGAGCTGGATCACCGCATGAGGCGGAAAAACCTGCGGATCTTGGGCCTTGCGGAGGGGCTGGAGGGATCGGACCTGACAGCCTATGTGGCTGTAATGCTGGGTTCGCTAGTGGGGGCCGGGTCTCTCCATCTGCCCCTGGAGCTGGAGGGAGCACACAGAGTACTGGCCAGGAGGCCTAAGGAGAATGAACCCCCGCGTGCGGTGCTGGTGAGGTTCCACCGGTTCAGTGATCGGGACTGCGTGCTGCGCTGGGCCAAGAAGGTGAAGAGCAGCAATTGGGAGAATGGGGTAGTGTGGATCTACCAGGACTGGAGTGCGGAGGTGGCTAAGCGGCGGTCCGGATTTAATCGGACGAAAGAGGTGCTTTATAGAAAAAAGATAAAGTTCGGAATGTTGCCGCCCGCGCGCCTGTGGGTAACTTATTCGGACCGGGACCATTATTTCGATTCCCCGGAGGAGGCGTGGGCCTTCGTGCGGACGGAGAAACTGGACTTGAACTAGGGGTTGGGGGTTGCGAGGTCGGCTGTAAGATATTAGTGCTGGATTCGGCTGTTGCTGTGTTCTCTTTTTCTTCTGTTTTTTTCTTCTTGTTTTAGTACTTTTGCAATTTTGATATGGTTATTTACGGGGGGGTTGTTCTGCTATGTTTTGGTTTTTGTGCTTGGGGCATTGTTTGGGCTGTGTATCTTGCGGGGAGGGTCGGGGGGGTATGTTGTATTCTATGTCGGAGTGGGGGTATGGAGGGGGGCTGATATTTGGGAGCTGCGTCAGAAGGGTGTGGTGGGGCAGGGCGAAAGCGCGGGCTTTCCTCTGGTTTCCCGCGCTGCGGGGCTGGGGGGGCGGAGATGGTGACGGGGGAGGTGGGGCCTTAACTGGTTCTTCCCCACGCTGGAGCGGTGCCAGGAGGAGGGATAGATTGGGGGATGATCCCACTTCGGGAGGGGTCGGGCTATTGGCGGGAGTTTCCGGGGTCAGCAGAAGTTAGCTGACCCACGGAAGTACAATGGAGGATGGTTCGCGGCTGGGAGGGTTCCTAGCCTGGGGGGGAAGGGAGGGGGGGAAGGGGAATACCGGGTTGCTGCTGGTAGGGTCAAGAAGGAGCTGGTGGGGGCTGGGGGGACAGAGGTGAGGGGTTGTCGCTATGGGGACAGGGTCGAGCAGGGGACGCTGGCCTGGGGCAGGCAGTCGACGGGCTATGGCTATCCGACAGGGGAGGGGGGCGGGACGCCCTCTGATCCGGTTGGTCACCTGGAATGTGAGAGGGTTGAATGGGCCGGTGAAGCGGTCAAGGGTACTGGCTCACCTGAAGGGGCTAAAGGCGGATGTGGCAATGCTTCAGGAGACCCACCTGAGGGTGGCGGACCAGGTCCGCCTGAGGAAGGGATGGGTGGGGCAGGTTTTCCACTCGGGGTTGGATGTGAGGAACCGGGGAGTGGCGATTCTGGTGGGGAAAAATGTGTTGTTTGAGGCATCGGAGGTGGTGGCGGATAAGGGGGGTAGGTATGTGATGGTTAGGGGCAGGCTACAAGGAGAGAAGGTGGTACTGGCTAGTGTGTATGCCCCAAATTGGGACGATGCGGGCTTTATGAGGCGTATGTTGGGACGGATCCCGGATCTGGAGGCGGGAGGTCTGATCATAGGGGGGGACTTTAATACGGTGTTGGATCCTTCACTGGATCGGTCCAGCTCTAGGACGGGTAGGAGGCCGGCGGCGGCCAAGGTACTGAGAGGGTTTATGGATCAGATGGGTGGAGTGGATCCATGGAGGTTTGTGAGGCCGAGGGCACGTGAGTACTCTTTCTTCTCCCACGTACATAGGGTCTACTCTCGGATAGATTTCTTCGTGGTGAGTAGGGGACTGATTCCGAGAGTGGAGGAGGCCGAGTATTCGGCCATTGCAATCTCTGACCACGCTCCGCATTGGATAGAGTTGGAAATGGGGGAGGTGCGAGACCAACGTCCGTTGTGGCGGTTGGATGTGGGGTTGTTGGCGGAGGAGGTGTGTAGGAGGGTCCGGGCAAGTATTAAGGGGTACCTTGAGGTGAATGATACGGGGGAGGTTCAGGTGGGGATGGTCTGGGAAGCCCTGAAGGCAGTAATTCGTGGAGAGCTGATATCCATCCGGGCACACAGGGAGAGGAGCGAGAGGAGTGAGAGGGATAGACTGGTGGGAAAGATGCTGGAGGTGGACAGGAGGTATGCAGAGGCACCAGAGGAGGGACTGTTGGGGGAGAGGCACAGCCAGCAGGCTAAATTTGATTTGCTGACCACTAGAAAGGCTGAGGCACAGCGGAGGAAGGCACAAGGGGCAGTGTACGAACATGGTGAAAAGGCGAGTAGGATGCTGGCTCATCAGCTCCGTAAGCGGGATGCGGCTAAGGAGATTGCTGGAGTGAGAGACAAGAGTGGGAATGTGGTGCGGAAGGGGGTAGAGGTGAATGAGGTCTTCAAGGACTTTTACGGGGAACTGTATCAGTCGGAGCCAACGGGGGAGAGGAGGGGAATGGAGAGGTTCCTTGACAGGCTTTCTTTCCCGAAGGTGCAGGAGGAGAAGGTGGAGGGGCTGGGTGCGCCGATTGAGCTGGAGGAGCTAGTTAAGGGGATCGGGCAGATGCAGTCAGGGAAGGCACCGGGGCCGGATGGGTTCCCGGTGGAATTTTATAAAAAGTTTGTGGACCTAGTGGGCCCCTTGCTGGTGCGGACACTCAACGAAGCGTGGGAAGGGGGGACTTTGCCCCCGACGATGTCACGGGCGCTGATCTCGTTAATTTTAAAGAAGGACAAGGACCCCCAGCAGTGTGGTTCATACAGGCCCATATCTCTCCTCAACGTGGATGCTAAGGTGCTGGCAAAAATCCTGGCCACCAGGATAGAGGACTGTGTGCCAGGGGTTGTGCATGAGGACCAGACAGGTTTTGTGAAGGGAAGGCAGCTGAACACGAATGTGCGGAGATTGCTGAATGTCATTATGATGCCGGCGATTGAGGGGGAGGCAGAGATAGTGGTGGCGCTGGATGCGGAGAAGGCCTTCGATAGAGTGGAGTGGGGGTACCTATGGGAGGTGTTGGGGAGGTTTGGATTTGGTGAAGGGTTCATTAGATGGGTAAGGCTGCTATATGAGGCCCCGATGGCGTGCGTGGCCACGAATAGGAGAAGGTCGGAGTACTTTCGGCTTTACCGAGGGACCAGGCAGGGTTGCCCCTTGTCCCCCTTGTTGTTTGCACTGGCAATCGAGCCGCTGGCGATGGCATTGAGAGATTCAGAGAGGTGGAGAGGCTTGGTGCGAGGTGGAGAGGAACATAGGGTGTCGTTGTATGCCGATGACCTGTTACTGTATGTGGCGGACCCGGTGGGAGGGATGCCGGGAGTGATGGAGTTACTAGCCGAGTTTGGGACCTTCTCAGGTTATAAATTAAACTTAGGCAAGAGCGAGGTGTTTGTGGTGCACCCTGGAGACCAGGAGGAAGGAATTGGTAGGCTCCCGCTTAGGCGGGCAGGGGAGAGCTTTAGGTACCTGGGGGTGCAAGTGGCCAGGGACTGGGGGACTCTTCACCAAACTTGTAGATCAGATGGAGGAGGAGTTCAGGGGGTGGGACATGCTGCCATTGTCGTTGGCGGGGAGGGTGCAGTCCGTCAAAATGACAGTGCTTCCGAGGTTCTTGTTCCTTTTTCAGTGCCTGCCCATATTTATCCCCAGGGCCTTCTTTAGGAGTGTGACCGGCAGTATTCTGAGCTTTGTGTGGGCACATGGGACTCCGAGAGTGAGGAGGGTATTCCTGGAGCGAGGAAGGGATAGAGGCGGGCTGGCGCTGCCCAACCTTCTGGGGTACTATTGGGCAGCCAATGTGTCAATGGTGCGTAAATGGGTGATGGAGGGGGGAGGGGCGGCGTGGAAAAGAATGGAGATGGCGTCATGTAGAGGTACAAGCCTGGGTGCCATGGTAACGGCACCGTTGCCGCTCTCCCCCAAGAGGGTTACCACGAGCCCGGTGGTGGCGGCGACCCTAAGAATCTGGGGACAGTGGAGACGGCATCGGGGGGGAAACAGGGGGCTCGATGGAGGCTCCACTGGGTGGCAACCATCGGTTCATCCCGGGGAACACGGATGGGGGATTCAGGGGATGGTAAAGGGCGGGCATCAGCAAATTGAGGGACCTGTTTATTGGCGGGAGGTTTGCGGGCCTGGGGGAACTGGAAGATAAATTTGGCCTTCCCCAGGGGAACATGTTCAGATACCTGCAGGTAAAGGCGTTTGCTAGGCGACAGGTAGAGGGATTCCCTTTGCTGCCCTCGCAGGGGACGATGGACAGAGTGCTTTCGGGGGTGTGGGTAGGAGAGGGGAAGGTGTCTGACATCTATAAGGTAATGCAGGAGGTGGAGGAGTCGTCAGTGGAGGAGCTGAAGGCTAAATGGGAGGAGGAACTCGGGGAGCAGATAGAGGATGGGACTTGGGCGGAGGCCTTGGAGAGAGTCAACTCCTCCTCCTCATGTGCGAGGCTTAGTCTCATCCAATTTAAGGTGCTGCACCGGGCCCATATGTCCGGGACTAGGATGAGTAGGTTCTTCGGGGGTGAGGACAGGTGCACCAGATGTTCGGGGAGTCCTGCGAACCACGCCCATATGTTCTGGGCATGCCCAGCACTGGAAGAATTCTGGAAGGGGGTGGCGGGGACGGTGTCGAGGGTGGTTGGATCCAGGGTCAAACCAGGGTGGGGACTCGCGATTTTTGGGGTTGGGGTGGAGCCGGGAGTGCAGGAGGCGAAAGAGGCCGGTGTCCTGGCCTTTGCGTCCCTAGTAGCCCGTCGAAGGATTCTGTTACAATGGAAGGATGCAAGGCCCCCAAGCGTGGAGACCTGGATCAGTGACATGGCGGGATTTATAAAATTGGAAAAGGTCAAATTTGCCCTGAGAGGATCAATACAAGGGTTCTATAAACGATGGCAGCCTTTTCTGGACTTCCTGGCTCAGAGATAGGTAACTGGGTCAATAGCAGCAGCAACCCCGGGGGGGGGGGGGGGGGGGGGGGGGCATTATTGTAGTGTTTATTCTGTAACTTTATAGTGTGTTAATTTGCGTTGTTGTTAGAATGCTGGGTTGTTCATGGGGATGGGGCGAATGTATATGATTGTTAATATTATTGTTATTTTCGGTATTTTACTAAGGCGCGTTATTGTATAAAATCAAAATTTCTCAATAAAAATTATTTAAAAAAAAAAGTTTATTTTTGCAGTCCTATCACAAAGCCTTTATACCAAAAGCATAATTTTACAATCAATGGTTATCTTGGATTACGTCTTTCAATGGTACACACAATGATAAATTACTCACTTGCATTAGATGGAAATGCACTTGAAATGCTCCATAGATGAATCTACCAAAAATATCTTAATCTGAAGCTTTCTGTTGATTGTATCCTGCAGCACTGATGTAGCAAGTTGTTGATGGTTAAAAAAAGTCTAAAATTCACAATTTCAGCAAGTGTTTGAGCTTGTCAAAGGTTGTACTTTCGGCAACAATCCAATATTCCATCTCTTCCACTGGCAAGCAATCCAATTTTGGCTCGAAACATCCATGAAACATCCCTTATGACTCATACAGCTAAAGCATCATTTCACAGCAATATATTCATGTTTCAATTTAAGTAAATTTCCACCTCTGTTAAAGATATTTTTCCTAAATTTCTTACAGGGATTCACATTAAAATTAATTATTTCTTCAGGGATATAATCGACTGGGGGAAATCTCAGTGCATTTGTGGTATGAACTTAAAATTACAGAGAAATTCTTTGAGACGCTGGAATTCAAATATTTTCATGCTCAAAGCAAAATGTATAATTAGTGGGACTCAATGTATAAGGTATTTCACAAGTAATTACATTTGTAACAGTGCTTTCTGACATTTGACTATCTCTCTCAAAACTCGCCTCCATAACTCACAACTTGACAATCTTATGTTCAAGCTCTGGATCACTCACACACCGAATTGAGCATTACTACCACAACAGTTCCACTGAAATAAATACAGCAGCTCAAATAATTTACCAAGCAAAACACATGACCCAAAGATCCAAAAGCTCCAATTAACTGCTGCTGTATAACTTTAGCTGATATTCCATAACCAGTTTTATTGCAAGCAATGCCAGCTCACCGCCACGTCCATTACATTGTTTACAGCCAGCTCATGGTGCTCGTATTGTAACTACAGATATAAAAATGACATTGTTAGGACAACGGTCATAAAATGAATTATGAAAAAGTAGGAGTAATTATCAATTTCAGAGATAATTTTATCTACAGAACATGAAATTTAGTATTTGATTAACTGTCAAATACTCGGCTCTTCAAGCTAAAGTTTTTGTAGTTAAAGCTTCAATTGAAGACTGTATGAGAAAAGGGAAAAATGAGCTTATTTAAAAATAAATTTACAATACCCAATTAATTATTTCCAACTAAAGGGCAATTTAGCATGGCCAATCCACCTATCCTGCACATCTTTGAATTGTAGGGGCAAATCAAACGCAAACACTGGCAGAATGTGTAAACTCCACACGGACAGTGACCCAGAGCCGGGATGAAACATTGGACCTCGGTGCCGTGAGGCAGCAGTGCTAACCACTGTGCCACCGTGCTGCCCCAGGGAAAAATAAACTTACATTCTACGCTTTGAAACTCAATTATGAATTTTTTCAAAAGTTTTTTCGGAAAACACCAATATCATACAAAGTAAACAATCTGTGTAATTTATATATTTAAGAATGAAATTATTTCACTTATTTAAAAATTGCCAATTCAAGCTCAAATTGTGCCAACAGACCAGAAGTTACTAAATCATAAAATGATATAACAAATGAAGCTTATCATGTCTGTACCAATTTGTCGGTACATCTGTCCAATTAATCCCACTTCCCTGCCTTTTCCCCAATCATCTTGTAATCATTTTTTCTTCAAGTATTTAGCCACTTCTCTTCTGAATGTTACAAATGATTCTGCTTCCATTACCTTTTCACACAAACTATTCCCAATCACAACAACTCGCTGTCTAAGGTCTCTCTGCTCCAGTACCATCTTTAACATTTCAAGATTTAGTTTACATTGCCTTGCCTATCCTCATTCTTCCTACTAAAACAAGTAATTTCATACTTCCCAGCATTAAATGTGATCAACCATGAACTGGCTCATGTCACTGGTCCATTTATGTCTTCCTGAAGTCTATTACTGTTTTCATTGTTTCACCACATTTCCAAGCACAGTGTAACATGCAATCTTTGAAATTATGATCTGTACACAAAACCCAAGTCATTAATATAGATCAACAATACCAATCTCTGGGAAGTATTGGTGTACAGCTCCCAATAGTTTAAAAAGCAACCGTTCACTATTACTGATGAAAGATCATTGACCTGAAACAGTTTTTCTCCACAGATACTGTCTGACATGCTATTTCCATCATTATGCCATTCACTGCCATTTGCTTTCTGCCCATAACCAATGTTGTATCTACACTGAAAATCCAACTGTCTTTAATTTCACTAGCAATGTACTTTGTCAAGTGCCTTTCAAAAGTCCAGTAAGAAGTCTTACAACACCAGGTTAAAGTCCAACAAGTTTGTTTCAAACACTTGCTTTCAGAGCACTGCTCCTTCCTCGGGTGAATCACCAACATGCACCACACAACCATCCCAACTTGGAACTATATTGCAGTTCCTTCACTAGGTCAAAATTCTGGAACTCCCTCCCTCCCTCCCAGCACTGTGGGTATATCTACAACATCATATGGACTGCAGCTGTTCAAGGGACCTCATCACCACCTTCTCAAGGGCAATTAATGATGGGCAACAAACGCTGCCCACATCCTGTGAAAGAATAAAGAAAAGCAGTCTCCTACATTACTGCTACATATCCTCTTCTTTAATGAACACAGGTGCAAAGTACTCATTTAGTACCTCAACCATGCCCTCTGCCTCCACCAGTCCATCCCTCTGGTGCCAATGGGACAAACCCTTCCTTTGATCATCTTTTAACTGTATGTGCTTTTAAAGACATTTATAACAGTTGGTAATCAGTCTCTTACTTTCTCCTGGTCTCTTATTTCATTTTTTATATCAGCTAAGCACGGTTTTAATTGAGCTTGGTTCTCTAAAGTATTATGAACCTTAAATTATCATAAGCCTCCGTTTTGAATCTCATTTTAACCTCCATAGCTTTAGTTGTTGGGGGGGGGGGGGGGGGGGGGGTTACCCTTGGCTGCTGTTCTTTTCCCCCTTACAGGAATATCTTTATATCCAAACAATATTATCTTTGAAAGTGCCCTTCCAGACACCCGTACCCCCCATTGTTCAACTACTACTAGTTTTAATCAGAGAGTTTCTAAGATCCAAGCACCCTGGCTGAGCTACAGCATTTTAATTAATGGTGAAATCAAGCAATGTTGACGCTATTGCGAAATCATTGTCAAGTTTTACCATGTGAACCACCACAACATCGAGTAGCAAAAGCTCTGCCAGCAGATTACAAAAAAATGACAAGAACAAATGCAGCATCTCTGCAACAAGTGCACATCTCCCAGAATTGCCATTGTGCGCCCTGGCCTGGTGCAAAGCAACAATAGAGCTGCTGGCCAAGCTGAGCTCTTATACGGGATTTGTGTAATGTTGTTCCGTCCCCCTCCCCAAAATCCGGCAAAACCAAGATCTGGGCAAATTTGACAAGGACCGGGATATTTCGAATGAATTTTTTTTAAAATACCTCAGATAATTTGGAAGCGGCTGTGCAACACAGACCAGAAGAGCTTGGGGGGGGGGGGGGGGGGGGGGGGGGCAAGGCTTCTGTCTGCTTTCCTCTCGCAGGATCGTGAAAAGTAAACCCAGGCGGCTGACAAACCAGGGAGAGTCCAACACACCCAAATCCCCACCAACAACAGAGTGAGTAACACGGGGTGAGTGACACAGAGTGTGCCAAGCCTCCCTTTTAGAGAGAGTAAGTTCCTTCAACAGAAACAGCACAAGGGTAACCAGAGGCGACCTTTTCACAGGTCAGATCCCAGTATTGCCCCCACCCCCCTTTTAGTTTTCTTCACCTTTCTCCTCCTCCCTCCCCGGCCTCCGCCCCAGTGCCGAGCTGAGTGAGTGAAGCTGGAGGGAGGGACGGAGGGAGAGGCTCGGGCCCGCTTCTTGCCAGTTGATGGCCAACTCCAGCCAGTCAGCTCCTCACTAACCTGTTGATGGTCGGCAAGCTCCTGTTCCGAGTGCGACTCCGAAGGAGGGGGGAGGGAATGGAGGCAGGAACTCGGTCCGAGTGTGGGAGCGTCTCTCACCTCATTTACCCCCGGAGGAGAGGGAGGGGGGGAGCTCGAACTGCCTCTGAGGAGGAAACAAAAAGCCGACTCTTTCCCTTTCTCTCGCTCCGCCCGTTTGTGTCCGGGAGCGCGCGCGGGGGGGCGCGTCCTCCTGTGCCCCCCGCGCGCGCCCTCCGCCGCCGACGTCACTCACGGCCACCCTCCCTCCCATTGGCTGATCCCACCTGTCCCGGGTTCGCCCCATTGGAGGAGCCTATCTCACAGCGCGCGCTCACGACGACTCCCCACGCAACCTTCATGATTCCTGGCCAACCCAAATGGCACCCGGGGACCCTCCTTATGCACGGCCCGGACGTGCGCGCTCCTTAGGGTCCCCCCTTGCGCGCGGCCCCGACAATCCAACTTGCGCGCGCCCGCAAGTCCCAGTCTGGAATTGCCTGGGGCGCGTCCCCGCCCATCCCTCCCCCGGGACAAAGGTGAAGCTTTGAGCTACGCCAGGAATGTTTTATTCGTCAACAGCGTCGCTGCCCAAAGTCAATCACATCTCATCTGACTGAGGCAAAGCAGAGCCACACAACAAAGCACTTGGGCTGGAGTCAGTCACTGCACTTGCTGAAACCATCCATCCTACTGATCCCATCAATTCACCAAAAGCCTTCTGCATCTCTGCTTATCATTTGTGACTTTGACTGGGTAACGAAACCTGAAATGTCCACGGATTGTGGAACAAGGGGATCCAGAACCAGGGGCGCAGTTTAAAAACCAAGGGGTCTCCCATTTAAGACAGATGAGGAGAATTTTTTTCTGTCCGCCAGAAGGTTGTGAATTTTTTTTTTAAATTATTTTTCTTTTCCAATTAAGAGGGTGAAACCCACACAGACACGAGGAGAATCTACAAACTCCACACCGACAGTGACTCAGGGCCGGAATTCAAATTGGGTTCCTCAGCGCAGAAGTCCCAATGCTAACCACTACGCCACATGCGCCCTAAGGGAGGTTGTGAATCTTTGAACTCTCTTCCCCAGAGAGCGGTTAATTTGGATAATTGGATTATCATTGGATAATTTTTGGAGGCAGACCATCAGTCGATTTGTGGCAATCAGGTTTACACCAGGGGCGGCTAGACATGAGGTTTTGGGGGTGATGGCAGGCAGGTATCAAGCGGTTCGGGGACCTGCTTGTGGGGAGGCAGCTTTGCGAGTTTAGAGGACCTGGAGGACGACCTGAGCTGCCCAGTGGGAATGGGTTTAGATACTTACAGGTTTGGGACTTTGTGAGGAAGCAGGTGCCGTCCTTTCCCGGGCTGCCGCCCCTTGGGGTTTCGGGATAAGGTGCTATCGAAGGAGGGAGTGAGTGAGGGTAAGGTGTCTGATTTATAAGGAGCTAATGGACTGGGAGGGACCCCCGATAGGAGAAGTCAAAGGGAAATCGGATGAGGAGCTTGGGAGGAACTGGAGGTCGGGATGTGGGAGGAGGCCCTGAGGAGGGTGAATGCGTCATCGTCGTGTGCAAGCCTTATTCAGTACAAAGCAGTTCACGGGGCACATATGACAGTGGCTAGGATGATTAGGTTATTTGAGGGGGTAGAGGATAGGTATGGGCAGTGCGCGAACCATGTCCACATGTTCTGGGTGTTTCTGAAACTGATGGGGTTCTGGCAGGGGTTTGCGGACGTAATTGAACAGCACGGCAGCACAGTGGTTAGCACCGTTTCTTCATAGCACCTGGGTCCCAGGTTCAATTCCCGGCTTGGGTCACTGTCTGTGCGGGGTCTGCACATTCTCCCTGTGCCTGTGTGGGTTTCCTCCGGGTGCTCCGGTTTCCTCCCACAAGTCCCAAAAGGCTTGCTGTTAGGTAATTTTGACATTCTAAATTTCTCCATCCGTGTACCCGAACAGGCGCTGGAATGTGGCGACTAGGGGCTTTTCACAGTCTCATCATTGCAGTGTTAATGTAAGCCTACTTGTGACAATAAAGTTTATTATTATTATGCCCAAGGTGCTGAGGGTGAAGGTGGTCCTGAGCCCAGAGGTAGCGCTACTTGGCCTGTCGGAAGACCTGGAAGCTCAGGGGGCCAGAGGCCGATGTTGTGGCCTTTGCCTCCCTGAAAGCCCAGAGATTTTTGCTTGGGTGGAGGGGTGTAGGTGAGCGGCCTGGCAGCATTCCTGAGGTTGGAAAAGATTCAGTTTGTCGCGAGAGGATAGGTCGATGTATTTGCCTGGTGGTGGAAGCCATTCATTGACTACTTTAAGGAGGATTGAGGTGTCAGCTGGGTATGGGGGAGGGTTGATAAGGGAGTTAAAATGGTGGAGGCAGGATGGGAGGAAAGGGGGGGGGGGAGAGTTGGGTGTTGATTAGTTATTCATTGTGATTTTCCTGTTTGTTCTTGCTCTTGTTTGTGTCTTTTTTTGTTGATATAAATGCCTTAATAAAAATATTTTTTAAAAAAGGGAGTCAAAACATTATTTGAATGTGGAGTCAAGGCCACAATCTGAGCTGAATGGTGAAGCAGGCTCAATGGCCTACACCTGCTCCCAATCAGATGTATTGTGCCTTCTAACCTTCTAGGGGCCTTGGAAAGACAGATTGCCTTGGAAATCTTGACCTGAAAGATCTGAACAAAAAAAATTACACTGGAACCCAGCTGGTAGCTAAGCTCTCTGGAGGGATCTCTGTGCAAGAAAATATTTTGACCGCATTTCAGTTCTCTAGAAGGGTCATTTGGACCCGAAACAATGGGCGAGATTCTCTGTTGCCTGACCCTGCTATCGTAATCGGGCGGAGAATCCCTTCCGACCCCCAAATCGGGGGTGGTGACGGTTTGCTGGCGGTTTTTTATTCTCCGCCCATCCAAAATGGCATCATTGCATCGTACGCTGTTGGAACAGTGTTGGTGCAACATCGGAAGGCCCTCCCCCAATGCTCCACTCCCGATGGACCGAGTGTAGGCTGTGGACTGTGTGGGGGTGGTCGGGGGGTAGTATTTGGCAGGTCGAGTCCGCACACAGCGTGGCCACGGACCCGGCCATTCTCCGGCCGTTTTTGCCGTGGGAGCCAGGAGTTTTACCCGGTGCGGCTGCTAGTCCCAGGATCGGTCAGGGTTCGGCGCCAATTTTGGCATTGGAAAACGCCACAGTTCCCACACTGGCATCGGCGCTTAGTCATAAAATTGGAGAATCCAGCCCGTTAACTACTGATGCTGCCAGACCTGCTGAGTTTATCCAGCATATTCTGTTTTTCTTCATATTTTAGCACTGTCTGTTGAAATCAACATCAGAATTATCCCAACATTGAGACAATAATTCTACTACATCTCAAATATAACAAAGAAACTCTGCTCTGAAGAATATACATTCAAAACATTAACTCTCTCTCCTTTCACAGATGCTGCCAGACCTCTGTCTTTCCTCCATTTTCTGTTTTTATTATAGTGGAATGCATTGTTTTGAGTAAATGTTGGCATTCCTTCCCATTCTTGCGCAATGATGCACACACCTTTCTTCCTTCAGTTTAGTATGGAGCTACTAGCTTCTGTTTCACTCATCACAAATCACTTCACCCATTCTGGTTCCTGTAGGTCTGACTACATATTTTCCAGCACTGATCCTCCTGTGTTTTAAAATAAAGCAGATACCTTAGACCAAAGTACATTTCTGTTCTTTATTCCCTTGCATATATACAGGTTATTGGTCATGGAATAGAATCCCTACAGTGCAGAAGGAGGCCATTCACCCCATCAAGTCTGCACCGACCCTCTGTAAAAGCAGTCTACCTTGGCCCACTTCCCCCGCCCAATCCCTGTAACCCATTTAACCTTTGGATACTAAGGGGCAATTCAGCATGGCCAATCCACCTAATCTATACTTTGGACTGTGGGAGGAAACCCATGCAGACCCAGGGAGAACATGCAGACTCCGCACAGACAGTGACCTAAGCTAGGAATCAAACCTGGGACCCTGGCGTGTGATGCAACAGTGCTAATTTTAAAATGGTGTCCCGATCTTTCAAAGCCCCCGATGCAACCCTGACCCCCTCCCAACTCACTATGGGGGGTCCACACTCTCACCATACAGGGAACCCCCATCCCAATTGACACTGTGTGAAAAATGCCAACTTGGTAGCCTGGCAGCACCAACTAGGTACCTTTGCAGCACCCCTGCCAAAGAGGCATACACCTGGGCACCTCCAATCCCCTGGAAGACCCCCACAAGCATCATTCCATCTGCTTCACATTTGTGGAGACCAATGCTGAACAGCACTCACCCAAAGTCTCCAAGGCAAAGAGGACAGATCCCATTGCCTCAAGTGCCTCAAGAAACTACATATTACAATGAGGCTAGCTGTCTCACTCTAATATGCAGATTTGCCAAAAAAATGATCCCACCCACAATGGTCGGGATTTACATTGCAACATCTCATGGGGTGGTAGATCTCGTGAGGCATTGCGAGCAGATTAGATCCCGGGAGCGGGGTCTACCAGCTTCTAACAGCCACAAATGACACTTAGAAACTTTTCTGTTAGATTGCGCCCTCTGTTTCTCTCTCCACAGATGCTGCCAGACCGGCTGAATTTTCCCAGTATTTTCAACTTTTATTTATTATCGCACGCCTGAACCCTACTCTGCAAGTGAATGGTTGTTACAATATTCCTAAGCACCCCTTCTTTCCTGGACTCGTACAGTGGAGGTGTATGTAACTTTATTGAATGCACTTTATTAACCAAACTAATCGCCAAAGACAGATGCCCTGCATGTGAAAATTATACGCATCACAGTGGGGAGATAACACGTTATAACAACAAATTGCATTATGATTGGTAGTATGTACCATGATTTACGGCCATACTCTCTTCAACTCTTCCCTGTTATCATAGATTTGAAGAATTGTACTTAAGCCTGTGGTGACAAAGTCTTCCACTAACTTGTTAAACATCAGCCAATGTTGGGTAACAGGCTCAATTCGAGAATTAATGCAATGACACCGTCAAATGAGGATACACGCAATCTTTTTTTTTCCAAATTAAGAATGCCTGAAACCCACGCAGACATGGGGAGAATGTGCAAACTCCACACAGACAGTGACCCGGGGCCGGGATTGAACCCAGGTCCTCAGCGCCGTAGACAGCAGTGCTAACCACTGCGCCGCCCTTCACGCAATCTTCTTCCAGTAAATGAAATGTTTACTGCTCCTCCTATGCAATCCGGTTTTGTGAGATGCCCATTTTGAAAGGTAACCCTGCATTTCATCTGGATTATGGAAATCTGCCTCAATCCAAGCAAATTTATTTTTATCGTTATCAAATCGAAGTAGGAAAGTAATATTTTACCAGAGTAAGATAAGATTAAATTGCAGAAGTTTTAAAATAGAGAGTCACTATTCTTTTCAATGATGGTATCTTCATATTGGATGTTGTAAATTGAACACTCAAAATATGCATTCAGGGCACATGTGCCATATCAAAAACACAGACACTATGGTAGCGCCAGGTCCCTCATGACTTTTATTTTCAACTACCTAATCCTCTATTTCTTCAATAAATTAGTTATAAATACATAATACAAAAACACCAAAATGAAATGGTGGCCTTTAAAAAGTAATTTTAGTTTAAATACATATGGGGCTGGATTTTCCGATTTTGAGACTAAGTGCTGGTGCCGGGGTGGAAACAGTGGCGTTTTACGATAGAAAAAATGGCGCAACAGCTGCACCGATTCAGCTACTTTAAATGGGCTTGCACCATCACCACGTGGAACACAACCAATGTCATGAAAAACAGTGCCGGATTCACTCGGTTCGTGATTGGTGCGTGTGCCTGGGCGCAGTTGGCAGAGGCACTCAGCTCCGTGGGCAACGTTTCCCGGACTGGCATGCAGAAGAGAAAGAAACTCCACGACCTCCTCAGGGCGGCCAGGGTGAGTAGGCATTGCTGTGCCCTGGCACTAACCCCCCCCCCCCCCCCTCCCGGTCCCCCGCCCCCACCAGGAGAAGGCCGTGCACAACCGCCGAGAGTGGAGAAGATCGGAGGGGGATCACCAAAACTGCGGCCCCTCACCATGGCCTGAGCAGAGGGCACTGGATGTGGTCAGCAGTCTGGAGGATCCCCATGGCACATGTGTGGACACCGCCCACCCAACCCCAAATCCCCCCTCATCCCCACCCCACTCCCCCCACCCCCTCACCTCACACCCACCCACCCACCCTGTTCACCCTACACCTCTACCCCCTCACCCCACACACCCCATTCCCCTCAACCCACATCCCCCACCCCTCACCCAACATCTCACTCACCCCATACCCCCCTACCTCCTCACCCCCACTCTCCTCACCCCACACCCTCCCTCCAGCCCACATAGAGCTGGTGCCACCCCCCCCCCCCCCCCAGGCGGCTGAGCACTGACGGGGAGAGCAGCCCAAACACAAAGCCCTCCGCCCGAGACTCAGGACACCCAGAGCTTGGGTCGGAGGAGTGTAGCCATCTAAAATGGTCACCTGCAAAGGACCATGGGAACCAGGAGGTCGGAGAATCGCCCTGGGCCGGTGTCAATCCCGCCCCCACTGGGGCCCGAATTCTCCGCCACCTGGGAATCAGCGGGGCGGGAATCGCGCCGCGCGGGTCGGCGGGCCCCCTGCGGTGATTCTCCGGCCCGCGATGGGCCGAAGTCCCGCCGCTGACAGGCCGTTCCTGCCGGCGGGAATCAAAGCACGTCTGGTGCCGGCGGGATTGGTGGCGCGGGCAGGCGCCGGGGTCCTGGGGGGTGGCGGCGGGGCTATCTGACCCCGGAGGGGTGCCCCCACAGTGGCCTGGCCCGCGATCAGGGCCCACCAATCGGCGGGCGGGCCTGTGCCGTGGGGGCACGCTTTTTCTTCCGCCGCGCCATGGCCTTCACCATGGCGGGGGCGGAAGAGACCCCCTCCCCTGCGCATGTGCCGGTATGACGTCTGCAGCCGCTGACGCACCGGCGCATGCGCGGACTTCTGCCAGGCAGCGAAGGCCTTTCGGCCCCAGCTGGCGGGGCGCCAAAGGCCGTTCGCGCCGGCCGGCGGAGCGGGAGCCACTCCAGCGCGGGCCTAGCCCCTAAAGGTGCGGAGAATTCCGCAACTTTGGGGAGGCCCAACGCCGGAGTGGTTCACGCCACTCCGGCCCACTGGGACCCCCGCCCCGCCGGGTAGGGGAGAATCCCGGCCAAGGTTCCCAACACACAGGGGACACATTGAAAATTGATGTAGATGGCTCCTTCATTGTTGATGATGGTGTAAGAATCACTGGATGCGGGATTTATGTGGAGGATTCACAGGGACGCCCACTAGAAGAGGTATCTTTAAAATTGCCTGGCCACTTAGGTTCGCAAGCAGCAGAACTCGCAGACATAGCTTATGGAATTGCTCTCGCGGACACATTTCCAACGCCTGCAGACATAGGGCGGAATTCTCCGCAAATGCGGAGAATCGTAAAGGCTGCCGTGGGACAGGCCGTGACGCCCACTTCCGGGGCCAATTCTTCCCCCCCCCCCCCCCCCCCCCCCCCCCCCCCCCCCCGGGCGGGGCTAGGAGCACGGCCCCATGCGTTACGGCGGCGCGGCCTTGACGACGGTCGTCAAGGCCGCACGTCAAGCGTCACGCCGGCTGACGCGGCCGATGACGTCGGCCGTGCATGCGCAGGTTGGACAACGCCAACCCGCGCATGCGCAGTTGCCGTCTTTTCCCTCAGCCCCCGCGCAAGACGTGGCGGCTTGATCTTGCGGGGCGGCGAAGGGAAAAGAGTGCGTCCGTTACAAAATGGGTCGTGTAGCCACCTGGGGTGACCACTGCCCAAACACAAAATGGAAGATTGCAAGGAATGCAGGGAAAATTGGACAGGTTGTAAAAAGCAAGCAGCTTGCAGAGCGCTTGTATATTTGGCATGCTGCAGAAACCAGTTTGGCTGTTGCTGAAACCAGACAACGCTGTAAAAAGAAACAGTTAGCATATTAATGAGGCGATACCGGGTGATCCCCAGGCACAAAAGACACAAGTTAGCACTAACCGATACATTCAGACTTTTCGGCGCCAAAGAAGCCCAAAACAATAAGTCCCAAGAACCGCCCCAGTGATCGAGATGCTGCCCTGTTATTGGGGAATTCAAATCAATCGATTGGGAAGAGACCCAATCGATTACAAGAATATAGAGGGTCCGCCCAGGTGGGCGCAAGACCCTGAGAGGAGTATAAAACAGAGACCCCGACCCCAGCTCGCTCTCTATGTCAGCCTCTCCTTGACCAACTAGCCCTCCCAGCAGAACGCCGTTGCAGCAGAAGAACATTGTGCAGGAGAGGTCTGGACAGAAGCCGCCAGCAAGTAAGTCACAACGCACGCTACGGGAATAGACACTCCTGACCCCTTTAGACCATAACCACTGGAAGCCTGCAGACCCAGGACAAAGCTAGAAGCCGTTGTTCCCTGATCCGGCAGTCCCCTTGTCCAGATAAGTATTTGGCCTATTAGTGGTAGGATTAGCCTAGTCTTATAGTTTTATATGCATGATTAGTAGATTACTGTAATATAATAAACGTGTCTTGTTTGAACTTACTAATTGGTGTATGGTTTTATTGCTTTGAACTTGACCTTGAAACGTGTGGCGGTATCTTAACGATACCTGGCGACTCCAAAGCTAAGTAACGAAACAGAGCCAAATTGAGTGTTAAGCACACTCACCCAGAACGAGCAACAGTCAAGCATTCCCCACACGCTCAAACACAGCAAAGGCCACCGCCATAGCAAAGGCACTGTTGCTATGTTTGCAGATGATACAAAGATCTGTAGAGGGACAGGTAGTATTGAGGAAGCAAGGGGGCTGCAGAAGGACTTGGACAAGCTAGGAGAGTGGGCAATGAAGTGGAAAATGAAATACAATGTGGAAAAGTGTGAGATTATGCACTTTGATAGGAGCAATTTAGGCATAGACTATTTTCTAAATGGGGAAATGCTTCGGAAAGCTGAAGCACAAAGGGACTTGGGAGTCCTTGTTCACAATTCTCTTAAGGTTAATGTGCAGGTTCAGTCGGCAGTTAAGAAGGCAAATGCAATGTTTGCATTCATGTCAAGAGGGCTAGAATACAAGACCAGGGATTTACTTCTGAGGCTGTATAAGGCTCTGGTCAGACCCCATTTGGAGTATTTTGAGCAGTTTTGGGCCCCATATCTAAGGAAGGATGTGCTCGCCTTGGAAAGGGTCCAGAGGAGGTTCACAAGAATGATCCCTGAAATGAAGAACTTGTTGTACGAGGAACGTTTGAGGACTCTGGGTCTGTACTCGTTGGAGTTTAGAAGGATGAGAGGGGATCTTATTGAAACGACACGATACTGCGAGGCCTGGATAGAGTGGATGTGGAGAGGATGTTTCCACTTGTAGGAAAAACTAGAACCAGAGGAAACCATCTCAGACTAAAGGGACGATCCTTTAAAAGAGAGATGAGGAGGAATTTCTTCAGTCAGAGGGCGATGAATCTGTGGAACTCTTTGCCACTGAGTGTCTTTAAAACAGAGAGAGATAGGTTCTTGATTAATAAGGGGATCAGGGGTTATAGGGAGAAGGCAGGAGAATGGGGACGAGAAAATATCAGCCATGATTGAATGGCGGAGCAGACTCGATGGGCCAAGTGGCCTAATTCTGCTCTTATGTCTTATGGTCTTATGATACTATGCTTGATTCCCTAGGATTACACGGAGAACAGACACACCGCAGGATGTGGACACCTACTCTTCACATGGATAATCACTGAACTCACCAAACGGCGAGTACAAAACACCAAAGACTTTCCACAGCCCGGCGGCTTGTGGTATAAACCCCCAGATCCACAGGAATATGAGGACGGGACACTTTGGGTCAAGCCCAACAGAGGTATTCTATTTGGATGTAATAACCAAAGGACAAGGTATAGAAAGCCCAACGGAACCACATCAGAATGCTACATTAGTACAACTGGGAAAGAAGATTGCTGGGAACTTACTAATGAAGGGTGCCCCGAAATTGGATATTTAAAGAGAAGTGCAGGAAGCACATTCGGAAACGGACAAAATTGCCCCGGGACAACCACTAAAGGTAACTTGGTTATACACATAATTAGATCAGGACATAAGCCAGTACCAAACGCCACCACACAACAGACCACCTCCAGTCAGAATACCACCCAGCAACTGTTAGAGATCGAGACCGAGACCCCCACTTGGTGGGAACTCATTGCAAAATGGAACCCACTCTCATACATAGTAGAGGCCCTCCTCCTGATTGTGATAATATATATTGTCATCCTCACACTCCGACTCCGTAAATGGAAGGCAAAAGCCTCCCGGCCCCCTATACACACAGTTCAAACCCCCTTCTTTGGAACTCAATAAAGTTATCATAAGAATGTATAACTTACAAACAACTGTAACAACCGCTGCTAAAATGGGCCATTGTGCCTCTGTACTGATAAAATAGGATAAGGAGGAGGAATGTGGTGCTGCTGTTTTAAAATGTTTGTGTTGTAAATAAGTTCTTTATGTAGAAGCAGCAGCATGAGTGTAGTATGGAAAGCTTAGTTAGAAACCACCTGTCTTTATGTGAATTTAAGTTAAAATATTTTATATGAATCTAATTTTTAAAATGCAATAGCCGTTAGTGAATTGATTTAATGAATGTATGTAATAATGAATTAGGTAAGATTGTGCAATGACTTTAGGGCAGAGCAGAGTAAGACCTTTAATGACCAAAAGGGTGACTGAAACCAACAAGACAAATATGGGATAAATACTGTGATCTACCACGCTTCGCGTTCAGGAGCAAGAAGATGGAATCCTGCAAAGGACCATGGGAATTGTGGTCAACTTGGACACAGACAAGTACGCAGCCTCTGTGTATTGTGCAAAGAACCCAGACCTGACAGATACTTACACCCAGGACAATAGAACTCAAATCAAGGAACGGTAACAGTAGCAGACTAACCGGCGCCACTACCCCTTATTTGGAAAAGCCTACGTGCCTGGGACAATGATAGCTAGAACCTGCCCAGTCAGCGAGGTATCTGCCCCCTAATTGTCCAGGATCAATGAGGGTGATCGAAACCCTATCAATCCATTGGAGCTGGAGTTCGGACTGCCCAAAGGGGCGCAAAAGAGAAGAAGGATAAGAAGGCCTGCACATTATGGATCGGCCTCTTTTGGACTGGCCTGTGTGCGACCAATTGCAGCATATCAACCAGCCAAGTTCAAGACCCGTGATCGCTACCTGAAGGACAAGCCCAGCCGAGACGAACCTGAAGACTTCCAACCGACCCACGTGGACACAGATATCTCCCGCATCTCCCGCACAGAGCCGGTCACCCCAAAGTTAAGTAAAGGTCATCTTAGTTATTAGGTCTAGTTTAGTGCATAGCCGTGTGAATCATTGCATATAGAAATAAGTCTTGTGTTTGTTAATAAATTGTCTTTTGAACTAACATACTGGTTGTGTGGTCATTCGGTCAATATAAGAAACAGCTTGTGGTTCACATAGAAATAAAGAAGTCAACATGAGGACACGGACTTTCCGTCACAGCTGTCTCCAACACCCACCAGCATCCCAGAGACAATCACCTCGGTTGGGCACATTAGTGAAGTGAGTCCTGGGACACTAACTGGTGTGCACCACACAGTTGGTCCAGTACAGCAGGTGGGGATAGGAGCAGCTGAGACGTTTGGACGGACAGACGGTTGGAGGGCAGGCCACTCCAGGAACCAGCTGCCGTCCAGACGGGTCTGTGCTCTTGGAACATCCAGTCCCAGCCAGAGTGCAGATGCAGTCAGAGAACCCGGGAAATCGCAGCAGCGCTTCTGAGCGTGGCCCACTCACAGCATGCCATGGCTGGGAAAGTTGGCAGAATTGCCCAGGCGCTGGCCCATGTTGCACAGACACAGAGGGAGGTGGCCCAGTTGCAGAGGGAGATGGCACAGTCACTGGCTGATGTGATGCCAGAAGGCGGTGGCACAGTCAATAGGTGATGTGGAGCAGTCCCAGATGGAGATGGTCCACTCCCTGTGCTTCATGGCCGCGAGCAGACCCTGGTAGAGACCAGAGCAGGCTCTAGGACTGGCAATGCCAGGTGTTGGGGGAACCTCAGGGGTTAGCTCCGCTCACACCCTCATTCCATTGGATAGCCTGGGGGCCATCAGGCATCCCGAGGGAGGAGGAGGTGATGGGGTCCGTGCCGGTGACTCCACACAGCCAGAACACCGCAGCACCTCAGACTCCTCCCGTCCTGCCCCTGGTGCACCAGGTGGGCAAGTGGCAGAACACGGTGGCACCATGCCACCTGGGACACCCGAGCAGCAACCGGGCCTATCCAGGCTTGGTTGCCCCAGAAGACGGTGGCCAACAGGGTTCCAGATCGCAGGACGGGAATCGCAGCAGGCCACCTCCACTCTTACAGTACTGTCTGGGGATCCACCAAGACGTAGCGTTAGGGCCTGTAATGCCAGAAGGGTAGAAACCAGTTAAATTGGCACGACTGCAGGGCACAGTTTAGCGATAGGAGCTAGGGCACAAATCTGTATATACATTGTTACATTAAACACCTGTTACCACTATTACAATCTGTCTCGGTGCTCTGTCAGATGGATGTGAGGGGTTGGCTGGGCTGGGCTGGCCAGAGAGTTGGGGGGGGGGGGGGGGGGGGGGGGGGGGGCGAGACCTTGGATGGCGAATGGGCGGATGTTATGGATGGCCTGAGCTACCCACCCTCCCCCACCACCGTCACCCCAGGAATTTGATGGGACCGTGTGATGGAATGGCCATCTCGCATGCCGGGATCACCCAGGTAGATGGTGGAAAGTGCTACTGTGGGCAGGAGTCAGATGTTGTCAAACCATGTGGAGCACCAGATCTCATCGCAGAGTGGGTTGTCGTCATCCTCCATCCCATGAACTAGACCAGGGGTGGGCAAACTACGGCTTGCGGGCCGCATGCGGCCCGCCAAACGTCTTTATGCGGCCCACCAAGATCAAGTCATTAAAAAAAAAATTTTTTTAAATAAAATTTTTTTTTTTTAATTTTAAGGTTAATGGGGGGGGGGGGCTGTTGGGTTACTGATATAGGGTGGATACGTTGACTTGAGTAGGGTGATCATTGCTCGGCACAACATGTGTTTCAGGTGAAGTTTCTACTTTAAAATATTAATTAATAAAAATTAATTGCTTTTTTTTCCTTTAAAAACCTTTTATTTTGGCTATTTTAAATATTAATTATTTTACTTAATATACTATGCGGCCCTTTAAAATTGTGAATTTCTGAATGTAGCCCTTGCACGGAAAAGTTTGCCCACCCCTGAACTAGACCCACTGCCAAACCAGGGCCGGACCCCGTGGTGCGGCAGGTAGGTATCCTAGGGGCTGGTTTAGCACAGTGGGCTAAAGAGCTGGCTTGTAATGCAGAACAAGGCCAGCAGCATGGGTTCAATTCCTGTACCAGCCTCCCCGAACAGGTGCCAGAATTTTGCGACTAGGGGCTTTGCACAGTAACTTCGTTGAAGCCTCATTGTGACAATAAGCGATTATTAATATTATTATTATTAGAGGGAGTTGCAGGTCAGGGGATGGCCGGAGGGGGGTGGTGTGTGGGCGAAGGATGTGGTGTCCATGCCCCAGGCCAGTCCCCCGCCACCCCCTAGTTGAACCGGGGGGCAATCAGAGTCCTGTGCGCATTGGTCCTGGTGCACACGCGTGCGGCTTCCTTTGCCTGCCTGGGCACCATGGTCCTGCCCAAATTCCCCCTTCCCCGTATCCTCCTCATCGGACGAGGACTGGCGTTCCTCCTCATCCTCCTCATCCAGCACATCGCCACTCTGCTGCGCGATATGCTGGAGGACGGCAGGCTTGAACATTTCAGGAATCGTCAATTGTGCCAGAATGAAGGCATCATTCACACTGCCCGGGTATCGGGCGCAGATACGTATGATACGCAACTGATGGTCACATACCAACTGAACGTTCATCGAGTGGAAGCCCTTTCAGTTTGGGTAGGGCGGCCTGTCATCTGCAGGTGCTCATAGGGGGACATGCATCCCGTCTATTGCCCTCTGGACCCGGCAGCTGTTGGCGATGGTGGCAACCTCCGCTGCCCGGGCATCTTGGTGGGCTCGGCCTACATTGAAGTGGATGTACTGAATCCCCGGGGCATATAGGGCCTCCATGATGGCATGGATGCACCTGTGCACCGCGGTCTATGAGATCCTGGACAGGTGCCCACTCAGTGCTGGAAGGATCTCATCGCATAAAGGTTCAGGGCAACTGTAACTTTGACGGCCAAAATGAGCGGTTATCCTCCCCCCCCCCCCCCCCCCCCCCCCCCCCCCCGGTGCCAGGTGCGCCATGATCTGGCAAATATGTCGCACTGTCTCCCTGCTCAGCTGGAGTCTTTGATGGCATGCCCGGTCCGGTAGGTCCTTGAATGACAGGTGCTATCGGTACACAGGAGGCCTCATGCGGTGCCTCCTTGGCACCTCCTCCTCCTCGGCCTGTTGTGCGGCGGCTCACCATCGTGGGTGGCTGCCTCTGTGGCATACTCTGCTGCTGCAGCTTCCTCCTCCAGGAGCAGCTCCAGCACGTACAGCCACAGGGCATCCTCCAGGACTGCAGCAACCAGCAGGAAGGCCACCATTGCTGTTGAATTCCAATATCCATTGTCTGAAGGGGTGAAAGGCCAACATGTTTGCATGGTGCATGCCCAACCAGGTCCATTGGGCTACATGGTGACCCTGGTTGGCACTGTGGGCTCCACCCCGGCAAGCCCCTCCCCCATGGACTATTTCCTCGGGTGGATGTAGCTGTTACAAGGGGGCATAACTATAAGGCTCAAGGTGGGAGATATAGGAGGGATGTCCGAGATAGGTTCTTTACTCAGAGAGTGGTTAGGGTGTGGAATGGATTGCCTGCTGTGATAATGGAGTTGGACACTTTAGGAACATTCAAGCGGCTATTGGATAGGCACATGGAGCTGACCAGAATGACAGGGAGTAGGATAGCTTAATCTTAGTTTCGGACAATGCTCAGCACAACATCGAGGGCCGAAGGGCCTGTTCTGTGCTGTACTGTTCTAAAAAAAAAGTCCCTGGCCCTGTTAGTGGCCAGCACCATGGGGGCCTCTGGCCCTGGTGCCTGTCGCTGATGCCAGGGGTACCGTTGGCTGGCACTGCTCTTGTCAATGGTAGGCTCTGCGGTCACTGCCCGGCGCCCTTGTAGGGTTACTGTCAGCGTTGCCCATGGGTGGGTCACCTAATGTTCCATCGGCGGTCGGGTGGGGGTGTATGGCGGAGGTTGGGGTGTGCAGGTGGGGTGGGGGGAAGCCATACGGCCGGTGTCACTCTGCAGAACCCGGGGCCAAGGTGGGTGGTCAGTGGGGTGGGCAGCAAGGTGGCTGCCTTGCAGGCCGGGGCAGTGGCGGTCCGTGTCTGGACACCACCGCAGTCCCGTGGGAGTCATCCTGGTCACTCGACCTGTTTCAGGAGGCCGAAGCACCGAAACACAATCGGTGTTTACTGTATGTTTACTGTATGTTCCTTCCGAACAGCATTGCGCCGCTGTCGAGGTGACGGAGAATTGCGATTTGGAGTCAAATCGGTGCCCGCTGCGATTTTGGTGTCGGAATCTATCCTCCGCCCAATTGCATTTTGCAATTTCGGCGTCAGCCAACAGAGAATCCCGCCCTTAATTCCAGATTTTCATTGATTTGAAATTTTACAATCTGCCATGGTGGGATTCGAACTACAGTCTCCAGAGTGTTACGCTGGGTCATTGGATTTCTGACAATACAACAATGCCACCTCCCCATTAATACAATTGAAGAAGGGTCTATCAGTGAATCGCTCAGGCATGAGAAAGTGCCAGAGAACTGAAACTGTATGTTGATTAGAGAAGCCTGAAATGAAAATATGATTTTGAAAAAACATTTTACATATTCAATTTATTTCTGCACTATCCACAGTAGTCTTGCTTCAAATAATTTACCTGCATAAAGTATTAATGAAAATTTGTTAAAATATTTTCTGTTCAGAAATATTGCAATTGCCTTTGAGGCAGGTTATGCCATGTTATTTGTCTCTTTTCTTTCACAGATTTGGCAATTTGCATTCATACAGCACCTTTAGCATAGCTAACAAGTCCCAAAGTGCTTCACAGGAGGGATATCTGGCAACATATGGCACATTAAGACAGCAAATCAAAGGCTTGGTCAAAGATGCAGGTTTTTAGGGTGCCTGACTGTAACTTTTCATGCGGTACATCTGTTGATCAAAACTATTTACACAACCGGATGCACTTGCATTGAATTTAACAGAGACACTGATAGCTGGGAAGCGGGGAATGGAGGAGGCTGTATGTTGTATTCGGTGTTTGATGTCTTGCAAGGAATCTACCAAACGACTTGTGACTTGTCCAAACCAGGATCTTTATTAAATCACACATGGTAAGGTAACAATTTTGTTACAGAGCAAGTTATCATGGAGTTTCTTTGTACCCCCCCTGAAACTACCCCAAGGCAACTGTCCTCTTGTACGTCTTATAACCATCTGCGGATCACCAGATGTGCCCCCACTTATACCTGAGTGCCTTGTCACATGACCACTGTCTTGAGACCGCATGGTGGGCCTGTACCGCCACCTGCTGGTTGGAGGTTGCACCACCAGCCATCTATAATGTTGCTTACAGGCATATCACCACATCCCCCTTCCTCAGAAAACATTAATGTTTGTTTACAACCATCATTACTATTTTAACGTTATACGTTCGTGATATGTCTAACAATGTAAGTTTAACTAGGGTGTCCATAAACATGATATGTCTGGTCAGTATCCGTATCATTCGCACAGTTCATTGTGCCTCACTCACGGAATCACCCCTGTGATCATTTGGGCATTTGCCAGCCTTTTCGAAGATTGGTGTACAAGCTGGACTCTTATTTTGTCTCCTCTTTACTCTGTGCCTTTGGAAGGCATGCATCTGTGATTGCCATGCGTGCATCATCAGCTCCTTTCCTTTCCTCTTCTTGCCACGACTGCTTCTCGGTGTGTTTCCTGTTTCTTTTGTCTCTGGTCTGTCATGGCGTCATCTTCTCCTTTTTTACTTTTGTCAGCGGGATGAACTCGCTCTCCCAGTCTCCTCTTTCTTCTTCTTGCTCTGACAATGGGTTTATGAAGTGGTTTGTGTTTGTGTTGAGACTTGGCAGCCTCTGGTGTGGTGCTGGTCTGCACCCTGTGCTCGGAGGTCTGCGGAGTTTCAGGTGGATTCCGAGGCGCTGATGCATCATCACTGGGTTGTGTGACCCCGCCCACTTCTGCAGCCTCAACGGAATGTTGGAGCACCTTGTTCTCTGGTACCTGGGTGGAGGTTAGCTCTACGACAACAGGTGTTGCACCTCTTGGCTGGCTGGAGCATCGCTCAATGACCCTTCTTCACTAGAGATTACGATGCTGACACTCTGTGGTTGTGATGATTCTGGCGTTGGGTCATCATGGTCTAGTTTGAAAATGTATGAACGATCCATTGAGCTGCGTAGAGAGATTGTCATCAGTTCTTCTGTTGTTTCATTTTTGGAGTTGTCAATCTCTTCAACATCCGAGTTGCTATCATCGTATTCATCATCGATGTCTTCCCACCCATCCACAGTGTCCTTGAGGATCTGGGAGTCGATTACAGGAATTATTTCAGAGGCCTGGAGCGAGTCACCAAGCAAGCTTCTCTATGATTGGGCGATGTCGTCTTTTTCTTTTTTAAAAATAAAGTTAGAGTACCCGATTCTTTTTTTTCCAATTAAGGGGCAATTTAGCGTGGCTAATCCACCTACCCTGCACACAATGTCGTCTGTTTCTAACTTGGTCAGTAGCTGGTCCTCCGTGGCATCAGCAGCTTTGATCTCAGTTTTCATTTTGGAGTGCACCATTTCCGAGCTCCTGCTCTTCTCAGTGTCCAGTGTTGCCTGGGCAACCCCGTGACCACCTCATCATTCTATCTAAACCGTGGGAGAAGCACTTCTTGAGCCTTTTCATTGAGCCCGTCTTTGCTCCTGCAAAAAGATCTACAAGCAGTTAATACTGGTCTTCATCTGTCTCACCTTCCACGCCATTACTTCCTGCATCCCCTTCGTAGTCTTCAACCATATACTTGTAGTAGTCATCATCGGATTCAGCGTCGTCTGCAATGATTTCCCCTGTAAAATGCAACATTACACACTGAATTGTGTGTTCACGCCAATTTCAAATTCAGCCTTGAGTTTGGCTGCCAAACTTTTGCTTAACATTCCTTGCTGTGGAACTTCAGGAGGACTGCAGAAAGAAAGAACGATTCATTTGGTACAGTTTTTAAAAATAAATTTAGAGTACCCAATTCCAATTAAGGGGCATTTTAGCGTGGCCAATCCACCTACCCTGCACATCTTTTGGGTTTTGGGGGCTGTGGTGAATGTATAATGCTTAATTCACACTATATATCATTGTGCCCTTGTGGGCTCTGTTTGTGAGCCGTTGCGCGGCTCTGCCCACAGGGGGAGATGAGGAGTTTGTGCAGGGCTCCACCCTTGGCTCCGCCCTTGGCCCCTCCCACTACCGGAAGTATAAAGTGCTGCGGTGTTGTGAGTCTGCCCTCAATTCTTCTGGTCGCAGGCAGGCTCAGTTGTAAGTCTATTAAAGCCACAGTTTACTTCCTCTCGTGCCTCGAGTGAATTGATGGTCACATCAATTTAATAGACTTAAAAGAAACCCCCATGGAATCAACCCTCAAACCTGATCGACTAAAACTCGACCCGCAGGCTACAGAAGCGAAGGAAATCTTTTTACACTGGCTTCAGGCTTCAAGGCCTACCTGGCTGCGTCGACTACCTCCGCTACTATTGAAGAGCAGAAACTCAGTCTCCTGCACGGACGGGTGAGCCATCGCATCTCTATGCAACTCGATAGTACCGACTCGTACACCGAAGCCCTTGCTATACTTGACCGATTATACGTGCGGCCTGTAAATGAAGTCTACGCGCGGCATATTTTCACTACCCGCCGCCAGCGTCCCGCAGAGTCGCTAGAGGACTACCTGCACGACCTAAAAGCTCTTGCACAGGAATGTACCTTTCAGGCTGTAACTGCCTCCCAGCATATGTAACTCGCTGTCTGTGATGTGTATGTTGCAGGGATCCGGTCTAACTACGTGCGCCAGCGTCTCCTCGAAAAAGGGGCCCAGAACTTGGAGGACACTGTAACACTAGCAACCTCACTGGAGGTCGCGTTTCAAAGTTTGAACTCGTTCCCCGCAGACCACGCGACCCCATCGTGGACCCCCGACCAGAGACTGCCCCAGGCCTGCGCTGCGATGCCACCCACCCACTATGGAGCGCCAGCGTGCCATTTTTGCGGTCAGCCCCAACACCCACGGCAGTACTGTCCGGCCCGCAACGTGACCTGCAGCAGCTGCGGTCGAAAAGGACATTTTGCTAAGGTATGCCTATCTAAATCTAAACCCTCTAACTCTCCCGCTGTCCAGAGCAATCGCTCCCTCAAATCGCAGGCCAGCAGACCCCGCAATGTTGCAGCGTGTCTGTTGACTCTGCCTCCACTCGACATGTGTGACTCATGGGGGCCGCCATCTTGGCAATCCTCCCCCACGCGACCGGCCATCTGCGAGTCATGGAGGCCGCCATCTTCCTCGCCGCCCACCATGTGCGATCCATGGGGGCGGCCATCTTGGACACCATCTTCTTCATCGCCCGCCACGTGCGATCAACGGGGGCCGCCATCTTGGACATCACTCGATGTTCATCTCGACGACTACGACCTCCGCGGACAGTCATCACGGGGCCACCCCAGCACTGCTGATCAAGCCACTGACTACCCGCAACTCAACACAGTCACTTTGGACCAGTCGCAGCCAAAGCACCTCAGAGTTCGATGATGTCCGTTCAGGTCAATGGATACAAGACACTGTGCCTCTTCGACTCCGGGAGCACCGAGAGCTTCGTGCATCCAGACTTGGTAAGACGCTGTTTGCTCCCTATCTTCCCAGCACGGCAAACTATCTCCCTCACCTCGGGATCGCACTCGGTTCAAATACAAGGGCGCACCGTTGCGACATTAATTATACAGGGCGCCAGCTACTCTAATTTCCAGCTGTACGTCCTCCCAGACCTCTGCGCCCCCCTCCTACTCAGGCACGATTTTCAATGCAATCTTAGAAGCCAAACACTCAGCTTCGGTGGACCCTTACCCCCACTCACTATATGCAGCTTAGCGATTCTAAAAATCAACCCCCCTCCACTCTTCGCTAACCTCACTGCTAACTGCAAACCCGTAGCCACTCGCAGCAGGCGGTATAGCCTGCAGGACAGGGTATTTATTAGCGCCGAAGTCCAACGGCTCCTACGTGAGGGAGTCATAGAGGCCAGTAATAGCCCCTGGAGAGCTCAGGTGGTGGTCGTCAAGACCGGGGAAAAGTTCCGGATGGTGGTTGATTACAGCCAGACCATTAACCGGTTCACGCACCTCGATGTGTACCCCCTCCCCTGAATTGTAGACATGGTCAACCAGATCGCCCAGTACTGCATATTCTCCACGGTGGATCTGAAGTCTGCATACCACCAGCTCCCAATCCACCCGGAGGACCGCCACTACACTGCGTTTGAGGCAGACGGCCGCCTTTTCCATTTCCTCCGGGTTCCCTTTGGTGTCACAAATGGGGTCTCGGTGTTCCAACGAGCAATGGACCGAATGGTGGACCAGTACGGGCTGCGGGCCACGTTTCCGTACTTGGACAATGTCACCATCTGCGGCTATGACCGGTAGGACCACAACGCCAACCTCTACCGATTTCTCCAAAACGCCCAGAAACTCAATCTCACCTACAATACGGAGAAATGGGTTTTCCACACAACCAGACTAGCCATCCTCGGCTATGTTGTGGAAAACGGAGTCCTGGGGCCTGACCCGGACTGTATGCGCCCCCTCTTACAACTCCCTCTCCCTCATTGTTCCAGGGCCCTCAAGAGGTGCCTTGGATTTTTCTCCTATTACGCCCAGTGGGTCCCCGAGTATGCGGACAAAGCCCGCCCACTATTTAAGACCACACTCTTCCCACTGTCAGCCGAGGCCCGCCAGGCCTTCAACTGCATCAAGGAGGACATCGCCAAAGCCACCATGCGGGCGGCGGATGAATCTGTCCCCTTTCAGCTGGAGAGCGACGCCTCAGAGGTCGCTCTCGCTGCCACTCTGAACCAGTGTGGTGAATCACAATCCTAGTAAATTACACTGCGTTATATTGTATGTGCTGTGTCTATGTAAGCTCGGTATACGAGCAGTTGCGTGGCTCTGCCCATAGGGGGAGATGAGGAGTTTGTACTGGGCTCCACCCTTGGCTCCGCCCATGGTTCCGGCCATGGCTCCTCCCACTAACCGGAAGTATAAAGATCTGCAGTTGTGAGCCTGCTGCCAGTTCATCCCGTCGCAGGCAGGCTCAGTTGTAAGACTATTAAAACTAATGTTCACTTCCAATCATGTGTCTTGTGAATTGATGGTCACATCAATTTAATAGTCTTAAGCTGGTTTCCCCAGCTACGTAAACAGTGACAGGGGTTCGTCCTTTATGAGCGATGAGCTGCGTCAGTACCTGCTCGACAAGGGCATCGCCTCGAGCAGGACTACCAGCTACAACCCCAGGGGGAACGGGCAGGTGGTGAGGGAGAACGCGACGGTCTGGAAGACCGTCCTACTGACCCTCCGGTCCAGGAAGCTCCCGACCTCCCATTGGCAGGAGGTCCTCCCCGATGCGCTCCACGCTATTAGGTCCCTCCTATGTACAGCCACCAACCAGACCCCCCATGAGCTGCTATTTGTTTTTTCCAGGAGCACTACCACGGGGGTGTCGCTCCCAGCATGGACCAGAAGAGGCTGCAACCCCGCCGCTTCATCGATCTCAGAGGATGACTCGATCGCCGGACCGGCTCAATTTGTAGACCAGGGGGTGGATGTGGTGAATCACAATCCTAGTAATTCACACTGTGTTATATTGTATGTGTTGTGTCTATGTAAGCTCGGTATACGACCAGTTGCGCGGCTCTACCCATAGGGGGAGATGAGGAGTTTATACTGGGCTCCACCCATGGCTCCGCCCATGGTTCCGGCCATGGCTCCTCCCATTAACCGGAAGTATAAAGGTCTGCAGTTGTGAGCCTGCTGCCAGTTCATCCCGTCGCAGGCAGGCTCAGTTGTAAGACTATTAAAACCACTGTTCACTTCCAACCACGTGTCTTGTGAATTGCTGGTCACATCAACCAGGCAGGGAGACCAGTAGCTTTCTTCTCCCGAACCCTCTCCGCTTCGGAACTTCGACATTCCTCAATCGAAAAAGAAGCTCAAGCCATTGTGGAAGCCGTACGGCACTGGAGGCACTACCTCGCAGGTAGGAGGTTTACCCTCATCACCAACCAGAGATCGGTTGCCTTCATGTTCGACAACTCGCAACGGGGCAAAATAAAAAACGATAAAATCTTGAGGTGGAGGATCGAACTCTCCACCTATAATTATGACATCATATATCGGCCGGGGAAGCTCAACGAGCCCCCAGATGCCCTGCAATAGAGGCAAACTGCTACATGTGCCATTCTGCATACGCCAACGCTTTGATTATATTCCAAGGTGTTTACCAGCTGACTCAAAGCCCCTAATTTTTCCAGGGCTGCGTGCAATTGCATAAAAACATTTTAAGGATTGCTCTGAAGGCTTGGTTGAAAAAGAGGACAAATTGACATCGGTGCATGGGAGGAGATTGCCGCAAACCACGCATTGTGGCGGCGCCTCATTCAGAAAGCTGCAACACGGTCAGAAACTGACCACATTAACTCTGCTGTGGAAACACGGTGAAAGCAGAGGGAGTGAGAGAGAGCAGAACTTTTATAAAGCATTCAGACAGATATTGGGGAAAGATGGGTATAGAGGGTATGGGCCAAATGCGGGCAATTAGGACTAGCTTAGTAGTAAAAACTGGGTGGCATGGACAAGTTGGGCCTGTTTTCATGCCGTAAACCTCTATGACTCTATGGCTCTAGCCCTTGTTCAGGAATCCCATTTCCTTGGGACAACTCTTATTCTCTCTGTCCAAAGACGTGTGGCTCTGGGATTGGCCTGCTGTGTCACCTGAGAACACAAACATCATAAGACTGGGAGACATCATTCGTGCATCGAGGGACTAACTGATGCCACCAATGTAATTGCACAGCCCTGACACCACTCTTGTTTATCATGGTTTGACTCTGGTTTAATAATTTGAGATTGAACTTCACACTTTGCAAGAACAGGTATGTGCACAATGAACATTCAGGACTCGATTCTCAGGCCTTGTTGCGTTCTTGCTCGTGCGAAACGAAGCCGGTGAATAGCAGAAGAGACCGAAAACAGTTTACGATGTAACTGACCCCTCCTATAGGCGAAATCGGGATCTCGCCGTGGCATGGTGAGAAACCAATTATCACCACTTAAGCTCTATTTCCAAACAATTAACTGGAGCGATCCCATATCCAACGGCCTCCTGTGATTCATCAGCCTCCCCAGCGAGTGGTCATGCTGGTGCCGATTAGTACTCCTTTTGAAAAATGTGAACCTGGCGGAAGGGCTTCTGCGGGGAGCCGAAGTGGTAAGGAGCCAGTGCTCAGCCGGGGGTGGGGGGGTTCCTCAGCTGAGGGCGCACCATCCGGAGAGGTGGGCTGCCATGGGAAGGGAAAGGGAGGGGGAAGGCGCTGGGGAGCAACTGTGCACGGCACCAGCATATCAACCCCTGGATCGTGTGTATCCATTCCTGGGGCAACCCTTGTCCCTGCCCATCTGGCCCACAGACCACCCATAACCCCCACCGACTGCTAAGGCCTCTGGCCATGCAGCTGAAGGCTATCGCTAATAGGGAATTGGCAATTGTGGTTAAGTGAGCACTTCACACATCCCAAGTGGATTCCCGTGGGTTGTCGGGCCATGTAGCATGTTGGAGTCATTGCCTAGCATCCCAATCATAGCTTGATGCCCGGACACTGTGCGTGAACACTGTGGGAGGCAACACCACACATTCAGCAGCCAACATCCAAACACCCAGGGGATGGGACACAGCTCCGGGGACATGTCCACAGCCAGAAGGTGGGCAATGCTGTTGGGTGGAGGGAGATGCTTGGAGAGATGGGCAAAGGATTCGGAGATCGACACGCATAGCGGAGGAAAGTGACTGAGGCGTCATACTGTTTGTGTTCACGGGTATTTAATATCACAGGTGCCCAGTAATTCCCCACTCCCGATGGTGCTGGCCCACTCTCCCACCAATCCCTCAACCCCCCTCTCACCCCTACCTATCCTCCGACCCTCTGATCCCTCCCCGGTTCCCTCAATGATCCTCAGTGTGCTTTATCTTCCTAGCTCTACCGCTACATCGAGGTGTCTCCCCAGGGTGCACATCTGAGGTGGAGGCAGCCAGCTGCTTACCTCGTCCTTTGGCCTTCGATACCCCTGGTGGGGATCCTCTGGGGACCCTGGGGCAGGAGGGACCAGGCTTACTTGTCGATGGCACATGCACAGCTGTCTCGTGTGCTGACCTTGAGATGCAGCCTCATCAGAGGGTTGGAACGCGGGAGTGCTGGTGGCCACCATCACCACTCCATGGTCCAGGTAGGCACCCAGTGTCCCCTCCACCCGCTCGACGCCCATAGGGCCCCGAGATTCTCCTCGGGACGGAGGGGCAGCTGGTTCGAGCCTCTACATCATCTGGCTCTGCTTGCTCTGTCATCTCCCCAATGTCTGCACCAAGGTGTTGACGCCCTCGGCAATGCTGCTCAGTGATTGGGCCATTCTCTGCAGCACCTCAGCAATGCCCACCTGCGATTGGGACAATCTCCACAGAGCCATGGCCATTCCCATCTGAGAGCGGGACATGTCCCGCAGAACCTCATCAAGCTCAGCCTGGCACTGGGTCACATACCCCAGTGAGTCGGACATTCTTCCGAGGCCCTCAGCCATGGGCATCACTGACTGCGCAACATCTTGGACATTCTCATTCATGGTGCTGACGTCGTGCACCAGGCTCTCCACTGTGGTCGCCACCCTCTCAGTGCCACACATTGCCGGTGACATCTCCTGCACCCTCAGCCTCTGGGACTCCTCCAATCGTCTATTGACCTGCTGGAGTGTCGCTGACATCTCCCTCTGAATGCCCCTGCTGAACCCTAACGTCTCCATCAGCTCCGGGTAACCCTGTACAGAGGCTCAGCATCAAGCTGGGACCCAGCTGGGATCCAGCAGACCTCCGACTGCTGCCTCGCCTGGGGGTTACTGCCTCCACCTAATGTGCATCCGCAACTGTGTGGTGCTCACCAGATTGTGCCCCAGAAGCCTGACCACTAACATTGCCCACCGAGGTGTGTGTAACTGCGCTGGTAGAGGGTGGGATGAAAGTTGTGACTCATCAATCATGTTTTCCTCGGAACTCTTCTCCGAAGTGTTCTCAAGGGAGGCTGGGAGGGGGCCACCCGGGATGGGCCAGCGGCGTCGGCCGGAGGACCTCTGGTAGAATGAACATGTGGTCAGTGGGAGGGATGGGTCAGTCAGTTTGGCAATGACGATTCACGTGTACCAGGTCCTCTGGGTGGGGCCTAGTGGATCCTCACTTCTGCGGCTTCTGCGTTGCTAATTGCCCGGTCCTCTGCCACCTCCATCACCTCCAGAGACCGTTACTTGAAGGTGGTGAGGATTCTTACATCCGCACTCCATCGCCAGTCTGGGCCCTCTCCAGAGATTATGGGAGAGCTTCTCCTGTGGAGACACAGAGAGGGCATCATTAGTCACACGCCTGGTTCACAGTGGTGGGAGGAGGTTGTGAAAGAAGTATTGGGTGGATTGAAGGAAGAGGGCAGGTGACGGGAGGGTTGGGACCCACATGAAGGGTTGGGGGGGGGGGGGGAGGTTGCTCACATGGGGGCGAAACGTTCTCGGCGGGGGGGGGTTGGTGTCAACTCACCCGTGCTGTTTGGTGTAGGTCGTTGACCTTCTTATGACACTGGAGGCCAGACCTGGTCACACTCCCCGAGCTCATGGCCCCTGCCACCTCGTCCCAGGCGGCCCTGGCAGACCTGTGGCTCACCCTCCAGGACTCTCGGAGGAGCAGGACATCCCTCCTGGCCTCCATCACACTGAGAAGCCTCCCCAAGTCTGCATCACTGAATCTTGGGGCAGGTCTCCTCGGCTCCAGAACTATGAGCTGATTGGGTTTGGCTGAGGTGTGCAGTTTAAATGCTGCTCAACCTTGTTAGCGGGGGGGGGGCGCTGGTGAGCACGGTGCCGGCGAATCGGCTGGCGAGCCTTCATGGGCGGGAAGCCCATGGGACCTTGTTAAGTGGACCAATTAACATTGAATAAGATTGCCAGCCTCGCTGGGCCGAGCACTGGGAAGCTCGCGACAATTCCCGCTCACTACCACACTGAGAAATCTTCCCGGAGAATCGCGCCCTAAATCTAATATCTGCTTAAACATATCAGCCAATTACTTTGGATTAAGTAAACATTCCTCATGTGCCTCAGAAAGGTTGAATACTCTACAAAAATGCTGTACAAATATTGTGACTGACCCATTCGATTTTCTCAGACATCTTGAAAATTGCCGTAATAACAAATGCAAACTGGGCAGCTTCCTGTGTTCACTGTACCAGAATCTGTGTCGGTACTGACTCCAGAAGCAGAGCAGAAAGTGAACCCCTGCCCATGTGCAGATCTCATCAATCAGGTGGAGTTGACCTTACCACCTCTCCTGAAAGATGCCACCCAAAACATTCATAGAACCATAGAATCTCTACAGTGCAGAAGGAGGCCATCCAGCTCATTGAGTCTGCACTGACCTTCCGAAAGAACACCCTAACCCAGGCCTACTCCCCTGCCCTATGCCTGTAGGTAGCTTAATGGATAGCACAGTTGCTTCACAGCTCCAGGATCCCAGGTTCTGGATCACTATCTGTGCGGAGTCTGCACGTTCTCCCTGTGTCTGCGTGGGTTTCCTCCGGTTTCCTCCCACAGTCCAAAGGTGTGCGGGTTAGGTGGATTGGCCATGCTAAATTGCCCTTAGTGTCCAAAAATGTTAAGTGGAGGTGACTGTGTTACGGGGATAGGGTAGATACGTGGGCTTCAGTAGGGTGCTGTTTGTAAGGGCCGTTGCAGACGCGATGGGCCGAATGGCCTCCTTCTGCACTGTAAATTCTAAACTCCATCTAACCTTTGGATACTAAGGAGCAATTTAGCATGGTCATTCCACCGAACCTGTGCATTAAGTTGTTTTTCTTTTCCCCTTTCAAATTAAAAAAATATATAAATTTAGAGTATCCAATTCCTTTTTTTTCAATTAAGGGTCAATTCGCCTAACCTGCACATCTTTTTAGGTCAGGGGATGGGGAGACCCACACAGACACGGGGAAAATAAGAAAACTCCACATGGACAGTGACCTGGGGCCGAGATCAAACCCGGGTCCTCAGTGCCGTGAGGCAGCAGATCTAACCACCGTGCCTCTCCCTCCTCTTTCAAATTCTGACCAATTTGTTATATTTTTCCTTCATTTTCAATATTCATGATCATTTATTTCTGTTCTTCCTTTAAGCAGAGATTTGAATTGTGGTCTGTACTTGAATTGACTGATACCACTCTGGGTAGCAACTGAATGATACTTGTCTCAATATCTCTAGGCTATGAAAGAGAAAATATAGCTAGCGTTTTTTTCCTGACCACTTCTCAATGGTTCTTCCTGAAAGTGTGGGTGTTTTGGCATGTACTTGGCTGTGATTATGCACATATGAACATATGATAATGATGGACAAGAAAAGACACTCTGTTTCTTCCTGCCTGTTGCACACAACCAAAAATGCCTTGTGCGTCACATAAAATTTCCCACCCCAATAAGAAGCCGTGTAATCTGCTCAGTGAAGCAAAAAAGCAAAGTTAAAAACCCAGGCCAATTTGAAAAACAAATTCAGGAAAGGTCTCTCCAAATCCCTTCTTCCCCAGCTTCCTGCATCAAGAGATGCATGAGACATATGAGGAACATGCTTATGGTGGGTTTCTTCAGCTTGTTTTTCCTGGAACCGGTCACCAGCTTAAACAGAGGCTATGGCTTCAGGAGCATCACTCCATATCCAATATAGCTAACTAGGAGTTGTACCTGCCTTTGACTTTGCCTTTTGGCTGTCTGCCCCATGTGATTCAATGTTGAACCTTGTTTTGTAATCTTCTTGCGAAGTGCCTTGGATCGTTTTATTTTGTTAAAGGTCCTATACAAACACAAGTTGCTGTTGTAACCTATTATGTGGCAACCAGATGGTGGCCATTTTGGAATTCAACCTTCCGAATATTGGCTGGGCTACTGAAACCAGCCAACTGTCTCCACAAACAAAAAAAATTAGTCCGGCTGGTGAGACTGACCTAATTCATTATGTGCTGTAAATGCCGTAAGAATAAGTATTCAAAAAAGAAAATTCCAATGGCCTTGGGCTCGTAGGTAGAACAATATACGAGTGCATTATTGTACTGAGGTACAGAATGGTGGAGCACCAGGGTTTACTAGAGTTCTCAGCCCTGAATGGATGTATTGCTGTGATGAGACCATCAATTCACTAGACACGTGCTTTAAGATATGAACAGTGGTTTTAATCTACTTACAACAGAGCCAGCCTGTAACACGATGAACCCTGGATGAACAGGTCGGCTGGGCATCGATCTTTACACAGCAGTCCAGGGGGAGGAGCCGTGTGTGGAGCCAAGGGTGGAGCCCTGTACAAACTCCTATGCATTCCCAGTGCTACTCCCCCTAGTGGTCGGGCAACGCAACTGCGCTTACAATAATATGGTGTCATATATATTACAGTGTGAATTACATTCACCACATGCTGGAAGGGTTATCACATGACCTCGTGCTGTACAAATTTTGGAGTGTTCAAATTTGAATTATGTGAGTCTTCACTCACTTCATATTAATTTGTCCTTTTGAGACACTGACAATTCAGATGTTATGAGATAATCTGGCACCATGTTATCAGGAAACATTATTAAATTCACAAAAGATAGTGCTTAACAGAGTTTAAAAAAAATGTTTTTATTAAGGCATTTATATAAACACATCAAAGACAACCAAAACCAAAAAGAGAACAAACAGGAAATCTTATAACATATAAATAACTTACACCCCCACCCCCCCCTGCTGTTACCCTCCACCCACTCTGCCTGCTTTTTTTTAACCCCCAAAATTCCATCGCCTCTTCTGGTGTTCCAAAATAGTGCTCTCGGCTTTCAAAAGTCACCCAGAGGCGGGCTGGGTACAACATCCCAAACTTCACCCCCCCCCTTTTAAAGAGGGTGGCCTTCACCCAATTGAACCCGCCTCTCCTCTTCGCCATGTCCGCGCCCAGGTTCGCCTATCTCAGTATCTTCTCCTTGTCCAGGAACCAGTGAAGACGCACCACCATCGCCCTCAGTGGCTCGTTCGCCTGCGGCTTCCTCATCAGCGCCCTGTGCGCTCGGTCGACCTCCAGGGACCGGTCGAAAGCCCCCTCCCCTGTCAACTTCTCCAACATTTTGGCCACATATGTGCCAGCGTCCGCCCCCTCGATGCCTTCAGGCATCCCCACGATTCTTAGGTTCTGCCGCCGGGAGTGGTTCTCCAAGTCCTCCACCTTCTCCTTTAACCACTGCTGAGTCTGCCGCATCACACCTATCCTGCCCACCAACAAGACAAGTTGTTCCTTGTGCTCCCCCACCGCTTCCTCCACTTTCCGGCATGGCCCTGGGACTCCAGCCTCTACTCCACCTGGTCAATTCCCACTTTTAACAGCTCCACTGCCTTGGCTAGATCCTCCGGGGCCTTCCTCCTCTGTCACCTCAACGTTTCAGTTAAAATGTTCACCAGTTGGTCCGTCGACAATTGGGCAGGCAAGGTAGACCCTTTACCCTTTGCCATCTTGACCTATGATGCACAAAGATTTTCTTACTCCAACTGCTCCCTTCTTCTCGACCCACTTCTGGTCCGTGGATCCATTCACCAGCCCCACCAGTGGAGTCAAACCTTTCTCCAGCCAGTCCTGCACCTCATTTCTACAAAATATACACCCTACAAACGGGGAAAAGGTACAGAAAAACAGCCTCGAGCGGGAGTTGCCAAATGTGCGACCACTCACACCATGGAAGTCCCAACAGAGTTTAAAAAAAATAAATTTAGAGTATCCAATTATTTTTTTTCCAATTAAGGGACAATTTAGCCTAGCCAATTCACCTATCCTGCACATCTTTTTTGGGTTGTGGGGATGAGACCCATGCAGAGAATGTGCAAACTCCACATGTGCAGTGACCCGGGGCCAGGATTGAACCTTGGTCTTCAGCGCCGTGAGACAGCAGTGCTAACCACTGTGCCACTGCGCTTAACAGAGTTAGACAGAAACTTTACTGGGTTAAGGCAGGCCTTGCCACTCGATTAAATCTTGGGGGCAAGGTGATTTATGGATTCACCTCTCTGTCACTTCTGTGGTATCATGTTCCCAGCTGGAAAGCGGCCTACGAATGAATAAAGAATAAAAAAAACACTGCCTAGCCTCGTGATCGGTAGTGTTCTTGGACTGATTAGTTCGGGAAGTGCATAATCAGTCACTGATTGGTTTATGTGGTGTATGGTACATGAAGGATAAAAGAATGGAATTGCTGAAGCACGTGAGTTGAACACAGTAATAAACAAAGGTTTATTAAATGTTTGTTTTAATGACAAGGAAGCCAGCGATAGGAATAACAAAGGAATTATTTAACATAAGATAACGTCTGCCCACGGCAGTAACTATTTATACTTCACAGTCCCTGTTGGGCCAACCAACATGCCGATCCCTGCTTGGGCCGGCTTTATGCTTGATCTTACGAACCCCAGCTATGTGGGCCTCTACACTACCAGGGAAGCTCGTACTGACGAGCCCGATGGGGAGGTCAATTACTGTTTCCTCGTGGGCCTCGTGGGGGTTATTACAGTTGTCAACTGTACAAAGACTAGAGCATGACTCTAAGGACATGATTCTCCCAAAAGGGAACAAAGACCCCCCAGCGAGCACTTTGCATGAAAGATCTGGAAGGAGTTCCCTAGGTTGCCGGGATACACCCTGCTGGAGTGACTGCTGCTTCCGAATGTGGAATGGGAGGGAAGAACTAAGGATATATACAAGTGGCTGGGGGAGCAGGGAGGCGAGTGGGTGATGAAGATCAAGGAGAAATGGGAAGCGGAGTTGGGAATGGAGATCAATTGGGGAGTATGAAGTGAGGCACTGCGAAGGGTAAACGGGACCTCCTCTTGTGCAAGGATGAGCCTGATACAGTTTAAAGTGGCGCACAGGGTGCATATGACTTGGGCGAGAATGAGTGGATTCTTTCAGGGGGTAGCAGATGAGTCTGAGAGGTGTGGGCAGGGGCCAGCGAATCACTCGGACATGTTTTAAGGTTGTGAAGAATTGGGAAGATTCTGGGCAGGAGTGTTCGCGGTCTTAGCCAGAATAGTGGAGGAGGGCGTGGACCCGGACCCTTTGGTGGCGATATTTGGGGTTTCAGAGAAGCCGGAGCTCATGGAGAGGAGGAAGGCCGATGTCTTGGCTTTCGCCTCTCTGATTGCATGGCGACAAATTTTGCTGGAGTGGCGGTCGGCATTGCAGCATGGGGTAGCGGCATGGTTGGGTGACCTGTATGACTTCCTGCGGTTAGAGAAGATAAAGTATGAGTTAAGGGGCTCAGCAGGGGAGTTTGAGAAAAGGTGGGAGATGTTTGTGACTGTGTTTGAGGAGCTGTTCGTCGCAGGGGGGTGGGGGGGGGGGGGGGGGGGGGTGGGTGATGGGGAGGGGGGGTGGGTGAAAAAAGGAGAAAAATCTGTACAAACTGTATAGTTGATTGTTGGGAAGAATGTTTCCCGGGGTGTTTATTTGCTGTAACCTACTTTGATACAAATTTGAATAAAATGCGTTTTTAAAAAAAGACGGCCAGCGAGCACGTTTAGCCACATGTTTGCCGGCACTCACAGTGCCGAGAAACACACGGCCATTCAACACGACTGACATTGAATAAGCGGCCTGAACGGGGAATGCGCGGCTGAGGCTGTACATAGTCCTGTTTGGTACAGTGGTGAGCTCTGCTCGCCGGAACTCCCCATTGTAGCGAGAGATCGGGACGTCATTTTTAAATGGCATCCTGACCTTCAAGGTCCCTGAATCAATCCCCAACCATCACCACCCCCCAGCCCAAACGCACTGTGGGAGCATCCCACCCCCACACAGCACCCCCCCCAACACTTAAGCCAGGCAATGCCAGCCAATTGACACCTTGGCAGTGCCAACCTGGCAGTGCTCATGCCACCCAGGCACCTTGACAGTGCCATGCTGGCACCTAGGTGGCACTGCCAGGGCACAAACCTGTAGCTCCCATAAGTGCCATTTAGTCTGGTCCCTTCTGTGGGGGGCAATGCTGAATGGCACTCACCCGAGGTCTTTTGGGCAAAGGGGTTGAAAGCCAAAGTCTCAGGTACCTCGGGAATCTGCACATGAGAGTGAGGTTTACTGCTTTTCTCTAATATGCAGATTTGCCAAAAATTGATTGCGCCCATTGTGGGAGGGATTCACACCGCAAGGTCTTGCGTTTGATCTCGCGAGGTGTGGTGAGCCGGGTAGGTCCCAGGAGTGGGGTATCCCGGCTTTCAACAGTTACGCTGCACCATGGTGAGCTGCTTTTTCAGATGCGGCGTGGCCATTGGATCACGCCTAATCCCGAAAAGTAGCCGACGATGTCATAGACTATCACATGACTCAACCCTTAAAGGGACCATGCAACAGCACAATAATATCAACCCACATATATAACAGTTTAGGTACTGCGTGATTAGTATTCCGATTGGTTTCTTGGGGGGTGGGGGGAAGTCACTTCCTGTTAACTCCTGACTAGTTCCTAAGGCGTCAGTCATAGAACAATTCCTGTTATTATGATGTTTTATTTTCTTTCATTGAATTTTATAACTTTCTAATAAAATAATTTCTTTGTCTGCTTATTTGAGACAAGAGAACATGTGGTGTCAGGTAATGATGATTCACCTTTTGCTCCTCGTCTCACATGTCTAATTGATAGGTATTAATATTGCATGTCCTGCAGAATTCTCATTAAGGTTGGCATTTTACAGTGATTTGATTAAAAGAAGGTTCCAGAGTGGTTAATGATGCTTGGCACAAGTTAAGTAAACAGAGTACAAATGACACATAGCCTTAAATTTAATACAGAAATTACAAAGTTACTTCAGGAATGCAATCTACAAAAGCAAGATCTTCCCGGTACACCCACAAGTAGGGGGGGCAGCACTAACAGGACTGCCGTTTAAACAAGCCCGACACAAATTCCGCTACTTGGGGATCCAAATAGCCCATGACTGGAAAGAGATCCACAAATGGAACCTCACCAGTCTGACGGAGGAAGTTAAAAAGGACCTGCAAAGATGGAACACACTCCCACTCTCCTTCGCGGGGAGAGTCCAGACGATCAAAATGAACGTACTGCCCAGGTATCTCTTCCTACTTAGATCCATCCCGATCTACATCCCCAAGGCCTTTTTCAAAGCGCTGGACAAACTAATCATGGCATTTGTATAGGGGGGACAAATGCCATGATCCCAAAGAAGGTCCTACAAAAAACAAAATCCAGGGGGGCGGCGACAGCGGAGCGAATAAGGGGATGGATCAAGGAGCCAGAAGCCGAGTGGGTGCGCGCGGAAGAGGCCTCCTGCAAGGGGACCTCCCTCCGGGCCCTCACCACGGTGGTACTCCTATCCCCACCCAGAAAACACTCCAGCAGCCCGGTGGTGACAGCCACCCTCCAATCCTGGAACCCAACTACAGCAGCAATTTGGCCTGACCAAAATGTCGGACAAAGCTTCCATCTGCAACAACCATACGTTCACACCAGCGCTGACTGGCGCCATCTTCAAAAAGTGGGGACAGGACGGAGGGACACTGACAGTCGGGGACCTATACACCGATGGCAGGATCACAACACTGGACGAACTGACACAGAAACTCCAGCTAGCCAGGGGGAACGAGCTAAGGTACCTGCAACTCAAAAATTTCCTACGAAAGGAGAGAAGGACGTACCCACAACCACCACAACAGACAGTACTGGAAGAGTTACTGGACATAAGCATCCGAGATAAAGGGAACTGTAGCAACATGTATGACTGTCTGGTAGAAAGGGCCAACACCACACTGGATGCAACAAGAAAGAAATGGGAGGAAGACCTGGGGATTGAAATAGGGTGGAGACTCTGGAGCGAAGCACTGCTTAGGGTCAACTCCACCTTCACGTGCGCAAGGTTCAACCTGATGTAATTAAAAGTGGTACATAGAGCCCACTTAACAAGAACCCGTGTGAGTAGGTTCTTCCCGGAGGTGGAGGACAGATGCGAACGGTGCCAAGGAGGCTCGGCCAACCACACCCACATGTTCTGGTCTTGACCCAGACTGGTGGAGTACTGGACAGCCTTCTTCGAGGCTATGTCCAAAGTGGTGGGGATGAGGGTGGAGCCATGCCCGAAAGTGGCGGTCTTCGGGGTCTCGGACCAGCCAGATCTATTCCTGGGGAGGAGGGCGGACGCCCTTGCCTTTGCCTCCCTGATCGCCCGCCGTAGAATCCTGTTCGGCTGGCGGTCAGCAGTACCACCCAGAGCTGCAGACTGGCTGTCCGACCTCTCGGAATCTCTCCAAATGGAGAAAATCAAATTTGCCATCCGAGGGTCAGACGACGGCTTCCACAGAATGTGGGAGCCATTCACCCAATTGTTCCGATACCTGTTTGTGGCCAACGAACAAGCAGAAAAATAGCCAGGTAGCCAAGAACCAGTGGAAAGTAGCTAAGGCATGAGAGGGAGGGATAGACCGGGGGGCAAGGGTTGGAGCAGCTAAACCTAAGAGAAAAGAAAGGTGAACCACAGGAAGAGGGAGGAGACAGGGAACAATAGAGGGGAACCAGAGGAGGAGGGGTGGGGGGAGACAAGATAATGAAAGCTGGAAGGAGAGCATGGGAAACGACAACAAACTTGGCAAATACAGTAACAGAGAGCAAGGAAAACATGGGCGAAAGACGGGACGAACGGCCGAAATGGAGGTGAATGCGAGACGACAACCGCAGCGAAAACCATCCGGGAGAAGCAAGTAACAACACCAGATCCATTCTCGTATTGCCCTCTCTGTATTGGACATAACTAATGTAAATGTTTCTCCGGAACCCAAATCTATACGTATCTCACCCCCCCCCCCCCCCCCCCCCCCCCCCCAGTTCCCCCACCCCCCACAAACAGGTGCCTACCTACTTGTTAAAAATAATATTGCTAACTGCACAGAGTTGCTGTTTTTTTTGCTTTTTTTTCTCTCTATATATATTTTATTCTGTGTATGTAACTGTAAATATACTTTGTTCAAAAACCCAATATAAAACATTTATTTAAAAAAAAGAAATGCAGTCTACACAAATAAAATCAGTGCACATAGACAACCAGTGTGATGAGATGAGGCAGCAAGATACCCTTATAAAATACAGCAAGATACATTCAATTGTTACATGATCATAAGGAATAGAACAAAAGAACTAAACTATGTTACTACGAGACTGATTAAATAGCCTAATTCTTAAGCTTACAGAACCAGTGATACAAGCAGTGAGATGAGGGCAGCACGGTGGTTAGCACTCCTGCCCCACGGCACCGAGGACCCGGGTTTGATCCTGACCCCGGGTCACTGTCCGTGTGGAGTCTGCACATCCTCCCTGTGTCTGCGTGGGTCTCACCCCACAATTCAAAAAGATGAGCTGGTTAGGTGGGATTGGCCACGCTAAATTGCCCCTTAATTGGCAAACAAAAAATTGGGTACTCGAAATTTAAAGAAAAATAACCAATGACATATCTTGATAGAAAGTGATTGCTTCTATTTAAGACATTATTGTGCAAGTAATAAGATAATGCCATTTTGAGACTAAACAAATTTAAAACACAGAACTGAAGGCTTAGCATTTTCCAGGTATTCTTTCACACAATCCCGTCTAACAGTGGGTAGCACTGTTGCTTCACAGCTTCAGGGTCACAGGTTGGATTCCCGGCTTGGGTCACTGCTTGCGGAGTTTGCATGTTCTCCCCGTGTCTGCGTGGGTTTCCTCCCACATGTCCCAAAAGATGTGCTGTTAGCTGAATTGGACATTCTGAACTCTCCTCTGTGTACCCAAACAGGCACCGGGGATGTGGCGACTAGGGGCTTTTCACAGTAACTTCATTGCATTGTTAATGTAAACTTACTTGTGACAATAAAGATTATTATTAAATTATCACTCAGTGTCAATGGCTGGGAAGTTTACTGATTCCAATCCTTAGCTCCTTCAACCTGCCTCCAGCCATCCCACCCTGTCCCCTCCTGCCATTGGCTGCCCAACATGTTCATACAGGCTGCTCTCCATCGAACTAACCCTATTGGAAAGCATTTAGACTTGTTGCCTGATTGCATGATGTTTTTTTATTGTCCCTATGATTCCCGCCCCCTGTCTCTTGCAACAGTATTCTGGAAATTGGCCTTTACTTCCTGGAGTCTCCAGTGCACTCCTGGAAGTTTGACAAAATTGCACAATTTCAGAAGGTGCTCCAGGAGGAGGTGAAATGTTCCACTCCACAACACCCCCCCCCCCCCCCCCCCCCCCCCCAAAAAAAAAGGAGAGTTATCCAACAACCCCAACCAAAGATGTCCTGTGGCACATGCACGTCTACATGCATGTTGTAGTCTGGAGTTATGAATAGTAATGATAGAGGTGGAAATATTCTTTCCATCACATAGATAACTAGGCATCTCTAATACTCTTACTGCCTGACATTGGTATATGATGGAATGATTTACAGGTCGATAATCAACTTATTTGGCTCAGTTCTAAACACACCTTTTTCTATCAAGTTGTGTAGTGGGACCTAAACATAGAGCTTTTGGCTTGGAAAGGTAATAATCACTGTGACACAAGACCGCCCGGAAGCAAACTAAGGATATGAATTAGCACAGAAAACATTGTAGCGTAGCTTCATTAACATTTGACATAGATGTATTTTAGCAGAAATCAAGATGTTCGAGGCAGGAATCTCCACCTCCCAGTAGCGGGAGGTGGCGCATCGTTCCTCCTCCTGTCAATGGGAATTCCCATGGAAACCATCCCATGCAGTCGGGAAACCCGTGGGCGGGGGTGCACTACTGGCGGGACCAGAGAATCCCACCGTCAGTGAGTAGTCGGAGAATTCCGGCCTAGGTCATCGCTGAAATTTGGGATGCCAAATTCTCTATTCTCTCTTGCAATGAGGCAGCAATGGACGAGATCAGAGAATCCCGCCACATATTTTTAAAATGAACTCCCCCGATTATACACCAGTGTGAGGTACTTAAGTTACGTGGATAGATTGGAGAAGTTGGGACTGTTTTTCTTGGATAAGCAGGGAGATTTGATGGAGGTTTTCAAACCATGTTGGGTCTGGACACAGTGAACAGGGGGAACCTGTTCCCATTGGTGAAAGGATCAAGAGAGGGCACAGATTTAAAGTAATTGGCAAAAAAAGCAATGGAGACATGAGGGTAAATGTTTTCACGCAGCGAGTGCTTAGGATGTGGACTGTGCTGCCTAAGAGGTAGGTTCAATCAAGTCTTTCGAGAGGGAATTGGATTGTTCTTTGAAGAATGTGAAGGGTTCCATGGAGAAGATAGGGGAGTGGCACCCGATAGATAAACTGTTTGTAAGGACAGCCCATGCAGACACGATGGGTTGAATGGCCTCCTTTTGCGTTGCACCAATTTTGTCATTCAGGGGAGAGAAGAAAATCTTTCAAAGACTTTGGGCTGGACTCTCCATTTCAGAGATGGAGTGCTGACGCCGGGACTGAATCGATGGTGTTCGTAACCACAGAGGTGGCGCCGGTCCCGAGCAATTCAGGCTCCATTAATGGGTTAGCACCGGTGCCACGTGCAACTAGAGCAGTTCGAATGAAAAATGGAGTCCGATTCACAGGGGTCGGGATTGGCACTTGAGAGGCTAACAAGCTGCAGCCGCGTATAAGCATTCCACTCCCCACACACACTCATTCCAGCCAACAAGATGGAAGCCCAAAGAGCGGCACCGCGGTTTGCAAATGTGGAGCTCGCCACTCTGCTGGATGCCATGAAAGAGAGGCAGGGTCACCCATTGCTGTAAGGCGAGCGGAGTGCAGGTGGCAGAGGCTGTGAGCTCCACCTGCAGGACCAGCAGTATCGCAAGAAACTGCACAAAATCCTCAGGGCCACCGGGGTGAGTAGCCAGCACTGTACCCCTGGCAGCAATCCCTGTAGCATTTACCCATAATCCCCCTTGCCGGCAGTCTGCTCGTATCCCACCCTGCACCACATGCCAACACCCATACTGCCCAACATGACGGCTGCCCCGTTCACAAAGGCCACCAGCTGCCCACGAACTTTGCTGCCCACTTCCGACTGCCTAACACTGTGCATTTTCTGTTTCCCCCCTCCCCCTGGAGAAGACGGCGCATAACCGCAGGGAGAGAGAAGGTTGGAGGGGGCCTGCCTGACCTGTGGCCCCTCACTGTTGCAGATCTGTGGGTGCTGAAGCTGGTCAGTGGGCCCATGGAGAGATCAGTCACCAAGATGGAGCTTGCTCTGGCTGCACCCCAAGGAGCCCGGGACAATCGGGCACCCCGAGAATGGAGGAGGTGCTGAGGTCCATGCCGCTGACCCCTGCAGAGGAGGTGCTGGAACATCACGGAGGCTCGGACTCCCCCCCCCCCCCCCCCCCCCCCCCCCCCCCCCCCCCCCCCACTTCTGTCCCTGGCGCATCTGACGGGCAGCGGGCAGAACACGGTGGCACCACGTTACCTGGGAGCCTGAGAGACTGCCAGCTCGTCCAGATCCGGTCGCTCCAGAGTACGGCCACTAAAGGGGGCCCAAGTCACAGGGCGGGAATCACAGCAGGCCATTGTCACACCTGATATACCATCTGGGAATCCACCTAGATGTAGTGTTAGGGCCAATAAGGCCAGAATGTTGGCAGGGGTGCAGCACACAGAGTGGCATGAGGGGCTGGGGCACAAACCTGTGGATACATGTTCAGCAGCTCATATTAACTGCCTGTCCACAAACTTTTCAACCTGCTCGATGCTCTGTCAGAAGGGTGTGAGGGATGGGCTGGGCAGGGCTGGCTGCAGAGGGAGGCACTGGGTGGTGGGGGGGATAGATGGGCAGCCAATGGACGGGGGCATGGGCCAAGGCCCCCATGTCAGCCACCCCTCACTGCCCGGTACCCGGTCCCTCCCACACCCCTCTCCACCCCAATGTCCCATCCTGTACTCCAACCCCATCCCCGCCACCCGAAGGGTTCGGTGGGACCATGTGAAGGAATGGCCAGCCCGCATGCAGTAATCATCCAGCTGGATTGTGGAAAGCGCTATCACGGGTAGGAGTCAGACGTTGTCAAACGACGCTGTTGCCAAATTAACTAGATATGGCAGTTATTGGTGATAATATTGCTTTTCAGAGTCGCCAGGTATCAAATGATACCACCACAAGGCTTTACCGGATATTGATCACAGGACCACACAACCAGTTAGTCAGTTCAAGTTCAAAGATGGTTTATTTACACACAAGGATTACTTCGGCATGCAACACAAAACACTACAAGTTAAACTACACCTAACAACTACAATAACATGTACTTAACGTCAGGGTAACTGGCTCTTTGCAGATGAACAAGGCCTTTATTCGGATCTTGCGTGGCTGGGCAAAGAAGGGGCTTCATTTCTGCTGGGCTCATCCGTCTGGTAGCGATCATTGGTCTTGAACTTGTCTTCTGGTCGTAATGCTACACTTGGTTTTAGGTGTAGGCCGGGGCCAAGAGAGACCGAACACATGGCTGTGTCTCTTTTTATTCCTCTGGGATTTTGCGCTCTTTGGGGCGGTCCTTAGCTTTGGACCCAATAATTCAACAGGCTTCGATCACTGCCTTCGATTTTGGCCAATAAAGGGGCGAGTGCCTTGATGGCTGGGCGTATCCTGAGCGGTCATTGACCTTGGCTGTTTGGGCTTTCTTAGTAAAGGGAGTGGCGCCGGTTAGTCTGCATCTGTATCGGTTACCTGAGTACAGTCCTTTTGTTCTGGGGAAATGGGCCATTAGAATGCAAATGAGCGGGGTTTTCGATCCCGTCTAGCTATCTGGGTTGCAAATACACACACAAGCTCTGAGTCTGTCTGATTCCTGGGTTGGCCATAATTCCCACGGTCCTTTGCAGGTGGCCATCTGTGATGGCTGCAATGGGGAGAACCAGAGCTCATCGCAGAGCGGGTTGTCAGCATCCTCCATCCCATGGATCAGGCCCGCTGTTACTATGAACCCAGGGCCACACCCCATAGTGAAGCAGGTAGGAATCATGGAATGGATTTCAGATGCAGGGGTGGAGGTGGGGTTGTGGGGGTGGGACGGGATGTTCATGCTGCCATTGAACTGGCACTCTGGTCGGCTAACCTGGAGGTGATTAGACCGTCCTGTGCGTGCCGCCCCTGACGCACACATTGAGGGGCCTCCTGTGCCCTCCTGGGCCCCAAGCCCCCCTTGTCGGACGAGATCTAGCATTCATCCCCCTCCTTCAGCATGTCGCCCCTCTGTGGCACGATGTGTGGAGGACGCAACAGGCCACGACAATGTAGGCGACTCTCCTAGTGCTAAACTGGAGGGCCCCTCCAGAGAGGCTCAGGCACCTGAACAGCACCTTCAGGATATCAATGCACTGCTCGATCATGCCTTGATCACAGCATGGGCATCGTTGTACCAGGTCTCCGCATCAGTCTGTGATCTCCAGGTAGGAATCATCAGCCACAACTGCAGGAGATAACCCCTGACGCCTAAGAGCCAATCCCTCTCCCGGGGGAGTGCCTCGAAGGTGTTGGGAATTACCCAGTGTGCCAGGATGAGGGTGTTGTGCACACTGCCTGTGTATCTGGCGCAGACGTGCATGATGGGCAACTCGTGATCACCCACCAGCTGCACGTTCATGGAGCGGAATTCCTATTGATTTCTGACGACACCCCCTCATGCATCCTGTTCTTAATCCCCTGAACGTGGAGCATCCTGGTGATGACAGTGAACCCCACTGCCCAGGCATTCTGGTGGGCTCAGTCCACATTGAAACTGATATATTGTGCCAAGCGGGCATACAGGGCCTCCGTAATGGCACAGGTGCACCTGTGCACTGAGGTCTGCAAGACCCCAGACAGGTCCCCACTCGGCACCAGGAGGAACCCCGAGGCGAAGAAGTTCAGGGTGACCAACACCTTGATGACCATCGGGAGTGGGTGTCCTCCTCCACTCCCCCGTGGTTTCAGGTGTGCCATGATTCGGCAGATGTGCCGCACTGTTCCCCTGGTCAGCCGGAGTCTGTGACGGCATGTTCCGCTCAGCAGATCCTCGAAGGACAGGCACTGCTGGTACACACAAGGCCTCTTGTGATGCCTCCTTCCAACCTCCTCCTCGGACTGTTGGGCGGCCCGCTCTCCATCCTCATCAGCTGGTTCCTGTTCCTCTGGGGAAAGCTCCGCTACTGCAGAGCCCCCCCAGAGCAGATCCTGCTCGTCCAGCCTCAGTGCACCCCCCAGGGTTGCAGACTAGGATGTTGGTAACCATTCCTGGTTGGATTCCAACATTCATTGTCTGCAGGGCGGGTAAAGGCAAATATGTTAGCATGGTCCGTACCCCTGTGCCCAGCCAGGTCCAACAGCTTGCACTGCAGACCCTGGCCACATTCCCCCTTCCCCTGCCCTCCTTCCTCCCCCATCCCCACACCCACCCCGGATATTTCCCCCTGGCACTCTGCCCTCCACACAGCATCCTTGGCCCTTCGATACCGAACACCACGGGGTCCTCTGGCCCCGGCACCTGTTCCTGCCAGTAGGGGTACCGGTGGCTGGTACTATCCATGTCAGAGGCAGGCTCTGAGGTCCCCGTCCGGTGCCTTCCTGTAGGGGCTACTATGGACGTCCCACTTGGGTTGACTGCCTGATCCCCCACAGGCGGTTGGTGCCCGGTTGTGGGTGAAGGGGGCTGGTGGGGTGGATGTGGGATGGAGGGAGGGGTTGGGGTGGGGGAGGGGGCTGGAGGGAGGGGTTGGGGTGGGGGAGGTGGGGTTGGAAGGGTGGAGGGAAGGGTTGCGCATATCTCACGATTTTTAATTGCTGCCGCCGGTAACTCCTTCTGGCAGAGAGGGAGCATTGCTGGGAGCCCCGGAGAAAACTGGGACGTGCACATTAATGATAGACCAATGGAGTTTACTGTATGTGTGGCATAGAATGCATTCACATCGCTGTTGAGGCACCAGAGCATGGGATAACGTTGGGCGCCTCGATTTTTGGCTGACGTGTGATTCTCTGCCCGATCACGTTTCCGGATTCCGGCATTGGCCGATGGAGAATCCTGACCTTTTTTTGGTGCAGAAAGAATTTTGGGGTGGGACCCAGCTTGGACAGTGGCGCAAAATGGCGTGGCTGCCCATTTTAATTACCAGAATCTGGTAATTAATTCCATTGCAGTTTTGGACCATCACCTGAGATAATCGCCCACCCCTTTCTGTTTAATTTGCACGTCCAGCCTGAACTAATACTCAACCAAATATTCTAATCAGGGTCTGCTCCTTGAATGGATCCTGAGAGCAGATGAAAGTGAAAATGCAAACGCAGAACTGATGCCAAATATTCAAATAACTGGTTTGTTCCCACTCCGGAGTCTAAACAAACGAGGTTCAGGAAACATTGCTGCTGGCTCATGTTTACTCAAAGGGGAAAGTGATTAGAAAACAGAGACGGCACTTGATGGTTAACAGATCTGCTGAGTGTGTGTTCATCAGGAGGTCACTAAACTCAACTAAAAAAAATTTGGGATGCATATCGATACAGTAGACGGCATACAGGACTGGTGTGGAGGGAGGTGGGGATTGGGAGCTACAAGACTTGCCTGAGGACTAAAATGGTGCCCAAGACCCCTGTGAACAGCTTTTCCTCAAATTGAGGCCAGAAACCATTTTGGTGAAGGAGAAGCATGGGGCGTTCTTGACCCACATCTGCATCAGAGAAGCTTACAGTACAGGAGGAGGCCATTCAGCCTATCATGCAGCTGCTGGTTCTTTTAAAGAGTACTGTAGCCATATTCAGTCTCGCATGCCTGCTTGATACCCTTATCCCTGTAAAGTTATAACCCTATACCCACCCAACTCTCCTTTAAAATTAGTTATGGAATCAGTCTCCATCCTGTTTTCAGGTACAATGTTCCAAATCTTGACAACTCTCACAGTGAAAAATCATTTCATCGCTCCCGGTCTAGATTGTTTTTCATTGACTTTCAATTTACAACCCAGTGTTCAATAAATGTTCAAACTTCAAGCAGGGTGTGAAATTATAATAAATTGACATTCCAAACAGGAACAGATTCTCAGCAAAGCAACTAATGATCCTGGAAAACAAAATTTCTGAATGAATCATTGTTCAAAACTGATCCTGTGTTGAACAGGCCTCTGCAACTTGGATCATGGAGTGAATGTGGGCTATGTAGATTGAATGATGTAGATTATAAAATACAATTGGAAATTTGTTTTGGTGCATTAACTTAAGATGATTAAAACAATGAAAACACTTTATTTTGTTCATAATTTCATTTTTGGCTTGTTTTGTCCTCAGGGGATTAAATAAATTGGATAAAATCTTTGAAAGATCTTTTGGCGCCGTGGGTAACCTCCCTGTCTCTGAGCCAGAAGCTCTCGATTCGAATCCCACTCCAGGACTCGATGGCCTTGTAACTGGTAAATCATAGAATCCCTACAGTGCAGAAGGAGGCCATTCAGCCCATCGAGTCTGCACCGACCCTCTGAAGGAACAACCTACCTAGGCCCACTCCCCCACCTATCACAGTAACTCCACTTAGGGACAATTTATCATGGTCAATCCACCTAAACCTGCACATTTTTGGACTGTGGGAGGAAACTGGAGCGCCCGGAGGAAACCCACGCAGACGTGAGGAGAAGGTGTAAACTCCACACAGTCATCTGAGGTCAGAATTAAACCCAGGTCCTTGGTGCTATGAGACAGCAGTGCTAACCGCTGTGCCACCGTGCACCAACACATGCCAATGGCAGGCACTAAAGGCGGGGGAGATTCCTGGCCAGCCATTCGATGGAAAGAAATTAGAGCCTCTACTATCACCATTCCTAGCTTCATGCTACAACACGCATGTAAAAGTGCATGCCCTTGGAGGGCTGGTGGGCTTAGTTCGCTGGGCAGATTCTGGTATCAGATTCATGCCAAGAATGTAGGGCTTGATCCCTGTTCTGGCTGGGGTGGATTGGCTTTATTATTTACTTTGTGTCATTGCCCTAAGCGTGGTGGAGATCAAGGCCCAATGGGTCAGAACTGTCTTTGTTCAGAAGACAGAAGAAAAAAATCTGTGAAAGAGTAAGTTGCAGGAAACCTGAAAGTGCGATAGACTTAACAGATCAAAAAGCCTTTCCCCATCCTGCAGTTCGTGTCAATTGGAAGGAAGGAAAAAGTAAATAATAAAGCCAATGGCCTTTATCTAATCTTATCTTGATTATTCCTTGTATGTGTGCTATCTGCTTGAATTTTAAATATCTGCTGGGTCATTCTGGAGCAGGAAGACAGTTAATGGGAATGATGGTTTCATAGGGGCAAATTTAAGCTATCAGTTTACTTTGAATGATTAGTAACAGAAGTGCAAGTTATCTAAAGAAGTACGGAAATCCAATCACAGTTTGCAATACCAAATGTACCAGAAGTGGGATAGACTGTTTTGCTGGATAAAATAGGTTTGATGTGTATGAATGAGATAATTCCATTCTCAGTCGTGGATATCAATGAATGGGGTTTCAAAATCCTTGCCTTGCTTATGTTTTAGTTGGCTATTAGAATTCTACTATGAGAATAACACGGCTATTCACATCACAGTATACTCAAACACAGATTTTTAATTCACATCTTCCTTTCAAACTGAAGGGATGCAATTTACTTGTGTTTGACCTGGACTGTGTGCAGAATTGCAGAATTTGGATCCCCTTGCAAATTTTCTGAGTGCCACAACCATTTAGAACATTTTGTTACTTCCCCGATTTTAAATGTTGGAACAAACATGGCACGAGTGGTTAGCATTGCTGCTCCACAGCTCTAGGGTCCCAGGTTCGACTCCCGGCTTGGGCCATTGTCTGTGTTTCCTCCCACAAGTCCCAAAAGAAGTGCTGTTAGGTAATTTGGACATTCTGAATTCTCCCTCAGTGTACCGAACAGGCGCCGGAATGTGGCGACTAGGGGTTTTCACAGTAACTTCACTGCAGTGTTAATGTAAGCCTACTTGTGACAATAAAGATTATTGTTATTATTATAAATTCAGAGCTCAGTTCGTCCCCAGTAAAACCAACAGCACCATTCGTCTTTCCACTTTAGAATGACTGATCCAATTAAATAAAAGAAAAAGTACTGCAGATGCAGGAAAGTTCAGATGAAATCAGAAAGTGCTGGAAAAGCTCAGCAGCTCTGGCAACATCTGTGGGGAGACAAACAGTGGACACAAACGCAAGAGCTGAAGAGAGGGCGAAATGAGATGGGGTTGGAGCCGGTGGAGGGAAATAGAAGGCCAGTGATAGGTGGGCGTTCAGGAGAGATTTGACAAAGATGTTACGGACACAAGACAAAGGGAGTTAAAGATGAAGGCAGGTGCTAATATTGGCATAAAGATCAGAGAGCAGAATGTGTTGATACAAGGGTCAGCACTCTGTGAGAGCAGAACCTAAGAACAAATTACAGATTGGCCCTGTGGGGTAAGACATTGAAGAAATCAAAATGGAGGACGGAGTTCATTGTTTGACATTGTTGAACTCAATGTTAAGTCCAGAATGTTATATTCCTTGTCTTGTTCTCCAAGATAGCCAGATATGTAGTGTTGACAAAGAATATAAAACTAAGAAGTTTAATTCAAAACTAATGTATTGTACACTACTAAACCTGATTGGTTCGCACACTTTTACTGAGTAACAGATAATAAAATAATAGTACCGAATCTGTAATACAGTAATCAATATTCTCTCTAAATTATAAACTACACTTTAACTCAACCTCATGCTATCCTTGTACATTGAAATCTCCCTCAGCTTCTCTCTCAACTTCTCATCAGCTTCTCCTAGCATTCCTAGAGATGCAGCCTTATATATGATCATTTAGTACCGCCATCTAGTGTTGAGTTACATGTAGTCTCTCCTGTTAACTCTTTACTACACTTGTACTATACATATCATTACACAGAAGGCTGTAAAATGTCTAACTGGAAGATGAGGTGTTGTTCCGGCAGTTTGCGCTGAGCTTCACTAGGACACTGTAGTAGGTCGAGGACAGAAATGTGGGCTTGGGAGGAAGCTCAAACGTTCCTCTGAATTTCCCTTCCGTTACTCGTACACTCATACACTTTCTTGTTAATGTGTTTGATGCAAAGATTCATGATATCCCAACTCTGAAGTCAATGCTCCCTACACCTAAAACCTGTGGCTCTCTGACTGTGATCTTCCCTTTCTCCAGCATTCCTACAGCATTAAAAATTCAAGATTGATCAGCATGTCTTGATTTTCCATGCTATCTTGTTCTGCTGCAATGAATGGTTGTATAGTATCTGTAAAGTATGAAAGTATCCCATGGTGCTTCTGTCTGACAAAAATCCAAGCAGCCAGAATCAGCTGTCGTACTGATAAAATGCAGAGGCTGCCTGTCCTCTTAAACCAAAAGAGATGCAGTGGACTTTCGGAAACAGATGGAGATCAGCTGCTGTTCTATTACATTTTAGCAATTGCAGCTTCAACAAAATCTGCACGTTTAAAATTGAAATAAGTTGAATGAGGATTGGACAATCGTAACAGGATGTAATTTGCACAGCATGATTTTGCATTTCTCCAACGTTTTAATATAAAATGCCTACCAGCTACACAATTTTTCAGTTTGATTGTTCATGACTGAGTCACATGGAGGGGGTTTACAATATTCCATTTCCCATTTACCAGATCACTGACCTAAGTATATCTCTGTAACATATTCTATACTTGGCATGATTATTTAATCTGTCTGATACTTTGTTTTCCTCAAGGGTTACATTTCTGCATTTTGCTCTACTCCTGTGCCGTGTATCAATTTGTACTCAGTTGGTAACACACTTGCAATTGAATATTATGCATTCAAGTCCCACTCCAACAATCTAGGCTGATACATCAGTACTGTACCGAGGAAAAGCTGCACTGTTGGAGGTGCCATCTTTCAGATTGTTAAGAATTGAGGAAAACTAAAATTAAAAAAATGAAATTGGGATAAAATAAAAAGGGGACTGATGAGAGCAGCTGTCTGAAGAGGTGCTTTGTTTTGTTTTGTTTTTAAACTTAGAGTACCTAATTCATTTTTTCCAATTAAGGGGCAATTTAGTGTGGCCAATCCACCTACCCTACACATCTTTGGGTTGTGGGGTTTTGAGCATACCAATGGAAAAAACAATTGTTTACCTATGTGACATGGGGGAAAACAATGGTGAGTAGAAGAGGTGACTTCAAAGTGAAGAGACAAGGAAATAAGCATTTCTAGGCGAAAAGCCAGGTCCACGCATTGGGTAACATCAAAGGGAAAGAATTACTTAGCCATAGCATGACAACTGGAGAAAGGGACACATAGAGGCAGCTACCTTCATAGCTGCACCCAACTGTAGAAAGCAGACTCTCCCAAAAATAAGTTATTGCTAAAAGGCTGTTGCTTAACATTCAAACCTCGAACAGAGAACACTATTCCTTCACTGAAACTGAAGATGGCTTTCCCAATCGTGGAAAAATAGGTAACTATCTGCTGGATTGAGTTCATAGAGTTATTTAATATTGTATGTTGTGTGGGAAAAGGGGCGTTTCTCAGAGTTCAGGAAATGTAGGTAGTTGGGAACAAAGGATACTGTGTATAAATATTAGTGTAGTTAAGTGTACTGTTGTGGTATACTATAGCCCTTCTTGTCGTCTGTTTTCTTCTAAGTTAATAAATATTTTTAATTAACTGATCCCAACAAGACTGGACTGTTCCTCCCTGGTTTGTGTATCTTTTCTCGCATTATATCAAATTGAAGCTATACACCACTAAGAACCAGTGTTCGACTTTACCCTTATGTGTTTTGGGATATCCTCGCATTTAACATCAGCGGGCTTCTTAACAGGATGAGGTGTTAAACTCAGGTTCTGTCTGCCCTCTCGAGCGGTGATGAAGATCATATGCCACTATTACAAAGAAGAGCAGGGTAGTTACCCCTGGTCCCTGTGCCCACAGTGGAGATTGGATGTTGGGTAATTGGTGGATGAAGAGGTGTGCCAGTGGGTGTGGGCTGCCATTCGGGGATATGTGGAGTTAAATGATGCGGGGGAGGTCATGGCCGCCACACTGTGGCTGGCACTCAAGGCTGTGGTTAGGGGGAGTTTATTTTTTTATTTAAAAAAAATTAAATTAGAGTGTCCAATTATTTTTTTTCAATTAAGGGGAAATTCACCTACCCTACACATCTTTGGGTGTGGGAGTGAGACCCACTCAGATACGGGGAGAATGTGTAAACCCCACACGGACAGTGGTCCGGGGCTGGGATCGAACCCGGGTCCTCAGCGCAGAAGGCAGTAGTGCTAACCACTGCATCACCATGCCACCCCGAGAGTTTGGGGCAAACTTGGGGCCACTGCTGGTGTGGGCGTTTAATGAAGCAAGAAAGAGGGAGGAAACTCCCCCTACACTGTCGCAGGCTTCCATCTCCCTGATATTAAAGAAGGATAAGGATCCAGAGCAGTGCGGATCATACCGCCTGATATCACTGTTGAATGTAGGCGCCAAGTTGTTGGCAAAGGTGTTGGCTGCACAAATCAAGCACTATGTCTCAGGGGTGACAGATGAAGTTCAAACGGGTTTTATGAAGGAGAGACAATTGTCGGTGAATGTGAGGAGGCTACTCAATGTAATTATGATGCCTTCAGAGGGGCAAGAGGTGGAGGTAGTGATGGCGATGGATGCAAAGAAGGCGCTTGATCGAGTGGAGTGGGCGTATTTGCTAGAGGTGCTGACACGGTTCAGGCAGGGGTTTGCAGATTGGATCCGGTTGCTGTAGAAGAAGCCAATCGCGAGTGTGTGGATGAACTAAATGAGTTTGGGGTAGTTCGGTCTGCATCATGGGACAAGGCAGGGGTGCCCGCTCACCCCGTTGCTCTTTGTTTTGGCGATAGAGTGGTTGGCAATGGTGCTTAGGATGTCGAGGTACTGGAGAGGGATTGAGAGCTGGCGGGGGATGTGGGGGGTGAGGGGGGGGGCTGTTGAACACAGAGTCTCATTGTATACGGACGACCTGCTGTTGTATATTTAGGATGTGGTGGGTAATATTGGAGGCATCATGGGGATCCTCAGGGAGTTTGCCCCGTTCTCGGGATGCAAGTTGAATATGGGGAGAAGCGAGGTATTCCCGATAGAGACTAGAGGGCAGGAAAGGAGGCTAGGGGTGTTGCCTTGTAGGGTGGTGGGGGTGAGTATTAGATACTTGAGGATCTAGGTGGCTCAGGGCTGGGCGCAGTTGCACAGGCTGAACC